>NC_037089.1:20993640-21306140 GCF_002994745.2 Rosa chinensis | reverse complement strand
GTAAGTAAAGATGTCCTGAACCAACAATGTCAATATAGACTCATTCTTTATAGTCATACATTACATTACACCAAGTTTATAAACTAACTAAATAGCAATTCAATAAATAAACAACCCCACCTTACTCACTACACAGCAAAAGACTAACAAGTGCGTACAACAATTAAGTTCCTAAACTCATGACTGCAACAGCAAGGGACCATAGCTCCAACACATTCACCTTAACCTGCAGGATAGACCCCTACCCCATGAAATAGTGCACCGGGTTGAAAAGACAAACCAAGTAAGCTTATGAAAGCTCGTGTGAGTAACCTCAAAATAACATGAAAGAAGCACATGCTTAAACCATCTCAACTTAACAAAAACATCAAGTTCATATCATATCATATCATTCTCACGTACGTTAACTCAAAATCTAAAACCACATGTTCTGACTCTCAACTGATACATTTAATTTTTCAAAGGTTCAACTAAACAATCAATCTCCAGTAACGATTCAAAACATTTAAAACTCCAATAATCCAAAATCATGCTCCTTTTATCTCAACCGAATAATTGTCACCTCAGTGACCTTTCAAAATCATTGAAATCTCAGCAACCACTTCCCGAAAAATGTAAAGCACTTATAATTCAAAATCAAGTAAAAAGTAATCTCTGCATGTGAATTAGTTCAGGAGATCACATCAAAAGCACATCAAGCAAATCATAGTAATCTCTGCATGTCGTTTAGTTCAGGAGATTACATTAAAATAATCAATAAAAGTCATAGTAATCTCTGCATGTCGTTTAGAAGAAATTACATTAAAACCAATCAATTCAGAAAACAGTAATCCCTGCATATAATTTAGTTCAGGAGATTACGAAAGACAACAAGCAAGTCAATAATATAAATAAGATAAAAACCAATACCATTCATTTACTAATAAAACCAAACACCACATCAAAAATCTCAAACATCAATCACTCAACAATAATCCATATTCTTTTCATAACAATCACCACATCAATTATCACCACTTTAGTACTACTGTATAGATTATCATCACCTTGGTTATCACCACTTTAGTACTACCGTATCGATTATCACAACTTTGGTACTACTGCATAAAGTATCACCACACAGGTCCTACTATGCCAAACTCCAATTATTAAGTCACACAACTCAAAATGCAATTCCAAATCTCAATATTACAATAAAACTGATCGCCTCAAAATACTGTATCCTTATCTCCAATAACCTCAAAATCACCTCACAACCCAATAGTGATCAAATCATGCAAAACAATATTTTTCTCTTCATCAAACAACTCATACAATATTTCACAATCTACTCAAACCGAAAATGATCTGTAACAAATCCTTGTTTTTACTTACCCATGAATCGTTAACAATCAAGTTCATATATTTCAAAACAAATATTTATTTGCAAGAAAAATGATTTTACATCTAATGATTAATTCTACTAAAACTATCACATAACAAATTTATCACCCAAAACAATGTGAGATTTACTCACCTCCATATCCTGCTGTGTCTTCAGACAAACCAAGACAAACACAAAATCATCCAAACTCCACTCACGCAATTCCGTCAATCACCTAATCACATCAAGATCATACTCAATACAACACAAAGCACACAATCATTTTAAAGTTCGAAACACGTGAACTATAAACCGAATGATACGTCAATTGAGACGAAACCCCATTGGAGACCACCTAAGGCCTCCAAAACACTTCTAGGATCAAACCGCCCAAATAAGAGGTCGATCCACCGATCGGATCGTCACTTATCGAAAACCGAACGAACCGAAACTATAATTAACCCAACTCAACCGAACACAAAAGTAAATATACACACATTTGTATTGACAAATGAAGGCTAACAGAGCAAGGAACTGCCCCTGGAATGGCCAGACACGCTGCCACACGCCGTTGCACGTGAAGCCCACGTACTGCAGAGCCAACATCAAAACTATGAAAATCAACTCCACCCAACTTGGAGATCACAACATGAGAAACAACTTTCATAACTGGCACCAAGGCCAATTCAGCCTGGATCGACTGAGATCGAGCCCCAAAAATCCTAACAGTTAAACTTCAAACCATAATTTCTCACTCCACACCTCGAATCGATCTTCAAGACTTGTATGGTTGTGATCAGGAGGATGAGAGCGTCATATAATGACCTGTTTCAGCCGTCGCCGTTGCCGGAGGAAGCTAGGTTCGGGTCAGCGCCACATGAAATCCACCGATCCGCCACTTTCGGTGCACCTCGGAGCAAACCAGTGGCTAGGGGAAGAAGAGGAGGAAAATCTGAGCTGGGTAGTGCAAGTTTCACCACCGGAGGACACCAGACGGTGGAGAAAAAGCCGAGTCGAGTCACCGGTTTCGCTGGTTGGGTCGGGCCTTGTTGAGAGAGAAATCTTCTGGAAAAATCTAGAAAATTTCCCAAAAAGTAAATTATGAAATATTTTCTGAAAATTTCTATTTATACTAATTAAAATTTTTAAAATGGAAATAACTTCTGCTGCGCATAACTTCTTCATACGATTTCCAATTTCTGCGTTCCAAATGTCTATGAACTCGTATCGACACGCTCTATGACTTTCGTGAATGAAGTTTTGGAGAAACCCAACGAATAAAAGTCAACCATTTGACCCATTTAAAATAAAACGTTTCGAGTAATTATTCGTCCGAAATACTTTCACTTTACCACGAAACAATTATTCGCACAACAACCCACATAATAAAAACCGGAAAACACTCCAAAATTAATAACTAAATTCCATGGTATTGCATCTTGGGTATGATAAAATTGCGTGAGGTCGACTAGTCTGAGGTTCGTAAGCGGCTGAAGAAGGCAATTGGTCTAATGGATTTGGGTGAGGGGTTGGTGGAGGTTCCTGTGGTTGCTGGCAAGGTGCCGAAGAAGAGAGGCTGCCCTCGTGGTCATCGGAACAAGCCCAAACTTGCACCAGGTTTTGAGGTAGTTGTCGAGGAGGAAGAGACCCCTCCTCAGAAGGGTTAGGTATGCTATCCTACATTGGCTTTGTCGAAACTTTTGCTATGATGACTGCTGCAATGTGCACCATGATAGTCTTAGGCATCAGGGCTTCATGACGGTTGCTTGCTCGAGGCTGTGTAGGACTATGCTTTATTTTTTTTCTTTGCAAATAAGTGAGCTTTGTTCTTCTGTTATTTTTTTTCCTTGCAATTCCTTTGAGTTTTTAGTTTTTTGGTTAGGAGTTCTTGGCTGCTCTGACAGTCTATCTAGTGCTTGATCTTGTATTATGAGTGGTTTCTTGAAATCCTCAAACTTGGCACAGTGACGTCATTTAATAGAACTTGATTCTGTTCCCTAAAAAAACAAAAACAAAAAACTCTTTCAAAGAAGAATAGGCAAAATGAACAAACAATGAGTCAACACCAAATTTTTGATAAACATACTGATCAATGTCAAATTCAACTAGGACTCATAGGTTTGTAACCTCCACAATTTGGCGAACATGTTAAACATGTTATGGCATTTACTAATAAGGGTATATCAGTCACTGTCAGAATTGATGTTGTGCCAATTATACTTATCCGCAAAGAAATAAAGACTAGTTCTAAAAAGGGCTAAATACTAGTTGATACCCTGTGGTTTAGGTCCAAAATCAATTCAGTCCCTGGACTTCTAATTTCATCAAAAACACCCCTGGACTTTCAATTTTGATCTAATAGGTCTAATTCGTTAATAATCTGTTATGAGTTCAAGTTATAGTTGAATTATTTGTTGAAAAACTATTTATTTTTAATAGTAGGACTCACTCCTAAATTGACTATGCAGACCACCTCGACACCACATCATAAAACATAAGCTATATATGAGCCATGCGTACGTTAACAAGTTAAATAACTCAATTGTCGGAAAATTAACAAATTGGACCTATTAGATCAAAATTGAAAGTGCAGGGGTGTTTTTGATGAAATTAGAGCAAGTTCACCCGTAGTCAAGAAATGTCAAGGTCGAGAAGTCAAGAATTCGACCAGTCAAGATACTGTTCACTGCCACTGGACATGGGTTAGCACCCGTTGTTTTTCTTGACCGGTCAAGACTGTTCATCGCGGGCACTGTTCAATCATCATTGTTCACCAATTTCACTGTTCATTGAGTTTTGGTCTGAATTCTGCACTGTTCATTGTTCATTTTTTTGGGTTCTTTTTTTTTTATTTTTTAAATAAAATATATTTGATGCTACTAACATGGATTTATGGATAATTAATGTCATAATTATGCAATTTTATTTGGTTTGTATTATGTTTATTAGGTGCTATGATTTTGATAAGAGGAATGTGCTTTAATAATAGGAATTTAAAATACAACTTTTATTTCATTAAATAGTAGCTTACATAAATGAAAAACTATGAATAAGTACAATACAATTAACAACATGCATAATCAACTAATTATTCAAATCATAATCATAATCCTCATCTTCTCTAGACATCCAATTTGCGTTTGAATGGTCATCATGAGGGTTAGGGTTGGTGGAATTATCCGTAGAGAAAGGTGAAAATTGTGGTTGTGTAGGATATCCCCCGGGGTAAGGTGGTTGCGGATAATATCCACCCATAGAAGCAGAGGGTTGTGGGAATCCACCCATAGAAACAGAGGGTTGTGGGAATCCACCGGTGAAGGGAGGTGGTGGGAATCCACCGGTTAAGGGAGGTTGTGAGAATCCATCAGGGTAAGGTGGTTGTGGGTATGTACCGGGGTAAGGTGGTTGTGGGTATGCACCAGGGTAAGGTGGTTGTGGGTATGCACCGGCGTAAGGAGGTTGTGGGTATGCACCGGCGTAAGGAGGTTGTGGGTATGCACCACCAAAATTTGGTTGCGGATAGTATCCACCCATAGAAGGTGGCGGCTGCTCGTCAAGATCTTCTTTCTCCCCTATCTTCTTTTGTTTTCTTGACCAATAACGCTTTTTATTTGGCGTCATTTTACTTGTATCAATCTCCATAATACGCTCTTCCCTCTCTTTATTTCGCTCTTCCCTCTCGTTAATTCGATCTTGCCTTTCTTGAAATAGGAGTTGCTCTTTTCGTATTTCGATTTGCAAGAGGATACATGCTCTTTTCTCTTCCTCTTGGAGACTTCGAGCGAATTCGTCATCGAGTTTTTTCTTGCCCTTGGTTGCCTCTATTTGGTTGTTCGCTATACTCTCGAGACTGTTTGACAAACACTACAAGAGAAAATAGCAAAAGCGAGGAATTTCATTTGACAACTTAAAATTCGTCGCAAAAACTTGGCAAATACGAGGAAATTTTAGTTGTCGCACATAATCCCATCGGCGACAACCAATTTTTCGCATAAAGTAGGAATTTGTAAGAAATTGACAGTTGTCGCCCATATGACATTCACCCAATTCCTCACAAAATATCAATTAAGCGACAATTTCTACCAATTGTCGGTTAATGTTTATGTGACAACTTTAACTTCCTCGCAAAAGATTAATTAAGTGACAACTTTTGTGAATTGTCGCTTGATGTTAATGTGACAACTAGATTTTTGTCACTGAATACTGATTTAGTGACCATTTCTGTGAATTGTCGGTTAATGATTATGTGACAACCTTACCTTCCTCGCTAAAAATCACTTTGGCGACAACTTTATCGGGTTGTCGCTTAATGTTTATGTGACAACTTGTATTTCCCCACTAAAAACTAATTAGGCGACGACTTCTGCTAGATGTCGGTTAATGTTTATGTGACAACCTTAACTTCCTCGCTGAAATCCCATTGGGTGACAATTTTTACGGGTTGTCACTTAATGTTTATGTGGCAACTGGAACTTCCTCACCTAAGACCAATTGGGCGACAACTTCTATGAGTTGTCGATTAATTTTTTTGTGACAACTTTAATTTTCACGCAAAAGGGCAATTGAGCGACAACTTCTATGGTTTGTCGGTTAATGTTTATGTGATAACTGAAACTTCCTTAGTGAAGACTGATTAGGCGACGACTTCTGTGAGTTGTCGGTTAATGTTTGTGTGACAATTTTAATTTTCTTGCAAAAGACCAATTATGTGACGACTTCTACAGGTTGTCGCTTGATGTTTATGTGACAACTCGAAGTTCCTCGCTGAAAGCCAATTAGGTGATGACTTCTATGAGTTGTCGATTAATGTTTATGTGACAACTTTACTTTTCTCGCAAAAAACCAATTAGGCAACGATTTCTATTGGGTGTCGCTTAATGATTTTGTGACAACTTGAACTTTCTCGCCGAAAACCAATTAGGTGACGACTTGTAGGAATTTTCGTTTATTGTTTGTGAAAATATATATTAGAATTTCATCATATACTGTTTGTACTTTCTTGTCAAGATGAAATTGATCTTTCCTAGTTGAATTATATTACTTAGAAAGCTTTCATTAGTTAATCTATTCCTTATTGGATTATGATTCTAATCCTAGTCAACTTATATTTATTATTTACTTCTCTATTTGATACAATAAAATTTCTATAAGTACTTCAAAGATGGAGAAGAATAAATCCATCGAAGCTTATTGATAAATTTTTCCTCTCTATAATTATGAGCCAAGTTAATTGAATTATAAGATAATCTATGTTGTTTGGTATTTTTGATGCTCACATTCAATGAACAAAATTCATGAACTGAGTTTATATATTGTTTTCCAACTTCGACTTTGTGTTCCATATATATATATATATATATATATATATATATATATATATATATATATATATATATATATATATATATATTTTTCAAAATTAGATAAGTGTAATAGAAAATATGATACTTTCACAAATGTAGAATAGTGCAATTAATTTTGTCCTTCTTTCAATATATGGTTGTGGTCATGTGTTCGATATGCTTGTTTTTCTTTTTCTCACTGTTTTTTTTTTGTCTATATGTCACGCCCCTGATTTTACACACATGAAAATCGATATATATAACCCCATAATTATATATGCGTGAACGTCCAGTCATCAATACAGAATACCTGGAATCTTTTTCCCTTTAACTTAAACAGATATTGATGCCCTGAACCCTCAAAGTTAATATACACTCACTCCAAAGAGTTATATATTACACAAGCTTACGAATTAAATTGTCAACAACAAAATAAAACGTAAAGGCTGCTCAGAGTAACTATACAACGGAAGTCCTTATCAAAAGTAAAGTCACAAAGGTGGCTTCCTACCGTAAAGCTGCAAGCTCGCTGCCTCAACCTCGATTATCCTAACCTGCAGGATTAACCCCTACACCGTTTGAATAGTGTACCAGGTTGCCACACAACAAACCCGGTAAGCTTTTGCAAGCCCGTATGAGTAACTCAAAACACAAATGCACAACTCAAGCCAAAAACGAGGAAAACTTTTCAACTCGCGAATAAAGAAAACATACCATGCTTCCAAAAACAATACTCTTTTCCCAAAAGGAACAACGAAAGTCACACCGTGACAAAATCATATAAATCGTTAACCTAACAATTCAAATATGATAAATCGATCCAACCTGGATAAAACAATAATTAGGTCCAACCTGGACAAAACAGCAAATAGGTCCAACCTGGACAAAACGATAATTAGGTCCAACCTGGACAAAACAGCAAATAGGTTCAACCTGGACAAAGCATCAACACAAATAAATCATACCTATTGTTAACCTAACAAGTAGAATATGATAAATCGATCCAACCTGGATAAAACAATAATTAGGTCCAACCTGGACAAAACAACAAATAGGTCCAACCTGGACAAAATATCAAATCGGTCCAACCTGGACAAAATATCAAATCGGTCCAACCTGGACAAAATATGTACCCAGGAGTCTTAAGTAACCTACTTAGATCCCTAAAGTACGATGGCAGACAGACTAGAGCTCTAACTGAATCGTAACCTGTCACCCGGCCAAGGTTCAATCTTACGATATAATATTGCCATGAGGATGCAACCTGCAACCCCGGATCCTTAGGCCAACCTGACCCTCAGATCAAAACGTCAAATCAAATCAAAAGGAGAAATCACAACCTGTGACTCTCAAATCCTCAGACCACCGGTCGTCAGATCAAAACGTTAAATCAATTCAAAAGGAGAAATCACAACCTGTGACTCTCAAATCCTCAAACACTTTTCAAAACAATAGAAATACCATTTCCCACCAATTGTTTTCCAAAAGCCACAACCCAAAACAATAAAAAGCATCGTTTCATGCATATTGTTTCACAAATCCACAACTAATACATGAATACGTATGTATATATATACATCCCATAATATATATATACACACATAGTCATCTACTCAGAAATGTCACTAATATCGTCTACAGTTTGCAGTTAACCAATTAACTCTCAAAACAATAAGGTATTCCCGTTCGTGAATGAACTTCGTGAGATTACTCACCTTGAACTCCTGCTGCGTCTTCAATACAGAACCGAACCAAAACTATCACCAACAACTCGTCCAAATACTTCGTCAAGTACCTAATCACAATCGATTTCCACTTAGTAATAATTCACAAACGATTTAAGTCCGAAACCCCTGTTTTGAACTAAAATCCACAAAGTGGCGCCAATCGAGGCAAAACCACATCCGAGACCTCCTTAAGTCTTCGGAATACGTCCACGATCGATGTGACCAAACCACAAGTCGATCGAACGCTCGAATCCTCACGGATCGAATAAATCGATCGGTATGAAACTGTAAAAATCATAACAATTTCATACGAACTCCAAAATTTGCATAATATATATCGAAACGCTCGTATCAACGACTAAACATATATAATGCCACAAACATTCCCATACATGGCCGGAACACCGCCGAAACGCCGCCACAGGAGGTGGTGCACCGCCGCCGGCCAAAACTCAATATTTCACAAAACTCCCAACATCAAAAAGCTTCATCTAAGCATGCTTGTGAACTTTCATAACTGGATCGAAGTCAGAAAACAAGCTTAATGGATCGAAAACTACCTCACAAGCCGTGAACAGTAATCCCAACTAAGTTTATCGAAGTTTCACGTGAATCGATCCAAACAACCACCAAGGATCGATCAACGAGGCTGCTCTGAGCTCAACCAAGAAGACTTGAAGCCTCGCCGACGTCGGAACAAGGATTTTCGATCGGGTCCGAAAACGTCAACCTGCACCGCCTTCTACCACCGCCACCACCGAGAATCGGTGCTAGAGGACACCAGAGGGACGACCAGACGGAGGAGACGATCCTATCTAGAAAGTTTCGTCGCCGGAGACCGCCGCAGTTCGCCGGAAAAGTCGGGTCGGATCGACCGGGTCCGGGTCGGGTCAGTCTGAAAATTTCGTTTCTGAAGGAGCGGACGAGAGAGAAGAGAGAGAGAGAATTATTTCCGGAAAAGGAAAGGGAAATAATGAATTTAATTTCTGATTTTCCATATTTATACTAAAACGGAAACTTCTTCCAATAGTCATAACTTCCTCATACGAACTCCGATTCTCGCGTTCCACATGTCCACGAACTCGTATCGACGCGTTCTACAACTTTCGTGAAGGAAGTTTTCGGAGAATCCCAACGAATAAAAAGTCAACCTTTGGCAACCCCCTAAAACCATATTCTTCAATTAATTATTCGCCCGAAACACTTCCGCTCCATCCACGAGCCACGAAACCGTCCAACAACCATAAATTAGATTCCGGAAATTCCTCAGAAAATAATTACGAATTTCCGGGGCATCACACTATATATGGAAATTAATTATGGTTGTAATTCCGTAGTTATGATTATTGTCTCTCCTTTTTTAAGAAGGTACTTTCTTTTACTATATGGAAATAAGTTACGGTTATGATTCTATAATTATGATTATTATTTCCTTTGAATATCGATCATATATGAAAGTAATTATGATTATTGTTTTTTTTCCTCTATATATGGAAATAAATTATAGTTGTAATTCTATAATTATGATTATTAATGTTTCCTTTGATATATCGATCATATATGAAACTTACAATTATCTTTATTGTTTCCTTTGATAAATCTGTTTTTTTTTTCCTTCTATTATCTATAAATTCATTCAAAAACAAAAGAACCCAAAATGGAACAACTTCTTCTCGTTCTTATCTCAAAAAGGCGCAGAAATTCTCATTATCCTCTCATACCCAAAAAGTAGGCTGTATTCTTAAGAGAAAAGAGAGGAGTCCTAGTTATGACTCTTCTTAACCCAAAAAGATGGAAGACGATATAAAGGGAACGTTCTCTCTTCTGTCGAATTTCAAGGTGTTCATAACCAAACCCAACAGTCAAAATGGTGCGTTTTCTCTCTTATTATCCAATTTGGATCTTTATGTGCTTGATATGACGCTTCTATGTATCATTCAGATTTAGCGTTTAAAAATTTGATGAGAAAATGCGACGGAGATTTAGAGAGGAGGTTTTTTTTTTTTTTTGCTGCAGAGAAAATGCGTCAAAATATATTGCCTGCGTTTATTTTATTATTATTTTATATCTCGATCTAGCTTGCTTTGTACTTCGTTTTTTCTGCATTGTGACTGCCAAGGTTTCATTGTTCAGATCCAATCTTCTATGTCACCGTTGTTTTTCTTAATTTGATAATGGAAAGAAGAGTTTGCAAATGAAACAATTAGACTATGAGTTGATTCTTCATTCTTCATTCTATAAGAAACTTGATTTCTTTTCCAAGCTGGATCGCATTATAATTGTTTCAACTTTATTTCTATGTAGGTACTAGTTCTGAATTCATAAATTAATATAAATTTTCCCTGTCGGTATGTAAAACATGAGACTGCAGCCAAGTTTAGGGAATATGTGGCGAAGGTCATCAATATTGGATTTATCCCTTCTAGTGTCCTGCATTCAGTTTTTTGGATATTACCACATGGAATTATCTTTAATATCATGACAAAATACTTCTCCTTTGTTTATCTATGTGAAATTGTGATTATGGTAGATTTAGCGTTCAGAACTTTGATTGATTGAGGGGTGAGAGATGAATGGAGCTTATTTTCTATATCAGTTCACGTATGGATGCCTAATTAACTTATGAATGGAACTTTGGCTATCTTTTTTTTTTTTTTTTTTTGTCTGTACCTTTGTCTAGATGTCTAGGTCGAGACGAAACTTTGAATAAGTTGAACTTTTATTTTTTATTTTTTTTAACAAAAGACAGTTGTACTTCTACTAAACTTTGAATAAATGGTTTGACCCTTTCTTGTTATGTAATGCAGATGACATTTCAAGCTCCACAAGTAAAGGCTTCCTCTAACCCTGCTGAAATGAAAAGAAAGCGCGGAAAAACGACTGGAAAGGGTATGATTAAGATGATTGCTAGGACTTGCAACGAGAAGATGGAGATAATATTTGACCGGATCTATGGGGTATGAGGCCGAGAGAGGATTGGCAATGACTATGTGATAAACTCTACACCAATCCAAAGTATATTGTATGTATTCTCTACACCTACATTTTTTTTTCTCCAAAATGTTTCCGTTATGTTTTTCCAGTTTTATGCTTGGATTAAAAATCTTAGAGTATATATATTTGACTTCACATTATTTATGAAGGAAAAATGCAACAAGAATTCAGCTAGCCGAAGAAACAAAAGAGTATGAATCGTGGGGGAGCTGTGCCTTTCATTTAACATGCCTTAAGGAGAGCCAAGAGATGAAGATAGTGTCAAACAATGCAGACAATTTGGAACATGAGGAATTTGATGAAGATGATGAATTTTGATACTTTGAGAAGTTTTGAGTAATAATTAGTTTAGGTTTTAGCTAGTCTTGGTAAACTATTTTTTTCCTTTTTTATTAGCTATTATTATTTTTGGGTACAATATTTGTAAACTTAATTTGGTTTATAATTTAATAAGTCTTCGAATATTATTATTTGCAGATAAATATTATTAATGTTTTTTTTTTAAATATTGAAATTAATTTAAAATTTTAAATAAATAACTAAATTTGAGCAAGAAATATGTAGCCATTTGTTGCATTTTGCTTATTATTAAATGAGACTAACAACCTAACCTCGTCTATAATCGTTTGCAACAAACAATGATTTCTCGTTTAATTGAAAATGCGACGACTTTGGGTTGTCGCAACCAGTTGTCGCCTAATGTGTTTTACCGATTGTCAAAAGCGACGAAATTATACGGTTATTGCTTTTTCAACACACGACGCAATTAGTTCCTCGACAAAATTATATGAAACAAACAAGAAGCCTCGCATATAATTTTCTACAACAAATAAATATATGTCACATATTAATATATGCAACAAAAATAAAATCACGCAGTTATTTTTTCCAACAAAAAAAAGTCTCGCATATAAATTTTTGATCAAACATATAAGCCCCGCAGACGGAATATACAACGTAAATGAAGTCTCGCATATTACAAATTGTAACAAACATACAGTCTCATATATAGCATTCTGTAACACACTTATGTGTCTCACAAGATGTCATATGCGAGGAACAAATTGCGTCGCTTATTGAAAATGCGACAAGCATCCAAGCCCGGCATATGGAATATGCAACGTAAACAAAGCCTCGTATATTAAAAATAGCAACAAATATAAAGTTTTGCATATAATTTTTGGTAACACACCTGTGTGTCTCACAATTTGTGATATGCGAGGAACTAAATACGTCACATATTGAAAAAGCGATAACCATGTAATTTCGTCGCTTTTGACAATTAGTAAAACACATAAGGCGACAACTGGTTGCGACAACCCAAAGTCGTTGCATTTTCAATTCAACGAGAAATTTAGACTTTTTACGACAACTTTGGGCTGTCTCCGATGACATTTTCTCTTGTAGTGAAAGGACTTTGATCTTTCGCTGCCTTCTTTCCTTTCCGTATTGCTTCTTTGGCAGTCTTCCTTCCTTGAGGCCTCACATTGGGATTTGCTGTTTCACCTGCAATTATCTCATCTACATCCATGTCCAAGTTGATGGGAGAATTTCCAGGAATTGGTTGTGTAGGTGTATGTTGATTTCCTTCATTTGATATTCCTCCAGATATATGACTAGGAATGTCTTTAAATTGTTGAAAACCCTCCACAACAGCGTAACTACAAAACTCTGAAAATTGTGTTTTTTTGGCTTCTTTTTTCTCTTCATCCTGGCATGCCACAATTTATGTGCTTCATCTCGCTACGAAATAAATAAAAACAATTACTACTAACTAAAACGATATTATAATTACTACATTATTTATCAAGACATATTTTACTAAAATGTATCAATAAGATTTATCAACAAATATAAAGGTCATAATTTTAATGAAGACATATTTTAATTATAACGAAAAATAATTACTACAATTAAAACGATATTATAATTACTACATTATTTATCAAGACATATTTTACTATAATGTATCAATAAGATTTATCAACAAATATAAAGGTCATAATTTTAATGAAGACATATTTTAATTATAACGAAAAATAATTACTACAATTAAAACGATATTATAATTACTACATTATTTATCAAGACATATTTTACTATAATGTATCAATAAGATTTATCAACAAATATAAAGGTCATAATTTTAATGAAGACATATTTTAATTATAATGAAAAATAATTACTACAATTAAAACGATATTATAATTACTACATTATTTATCAAGACATATTTTACTATAATGTATCAATAAGATTTATCAACAAATATAAAGGTCATAATTTTAATGAAGACATATTTTAATTATAACGAAAAATAATTACTACAATTAAAACAATATTATAATTACTACATTATTTATCAAGACATATTTTACTATAATGTATCAATAAGATTTATCAACAAATATAAAGGTCATAATTTTAATAAAAAAGTATCTATCCCGTTTGACAATAAAAATCAATTAGTACAAATATAAACATCGTTGTAATTACATCATTATTTATCAACTACATTATTTATCATGTAATATTTTAATTTAATGTATCAACAAATTAAATGATTTATCAAAAAATTCATACCTCATCAACCGCATTCGAACCGCTCTTGTACCAATTTTTCGCTTGCCTTAATGCACAATGCCACTCAAAGAGTTCAACCTTCAAAATTTTCCACCTTCCTTGCAAAGAGGAAGCTGATCGGCTTTGGGGCCAATTTGCGACAAAGTGTCGCGTCACACGCATCCATAAGTCGTTGTTTTTTTTATTTGTGCCCACAGCCGGATCTTGCCCAACAATTTTCCAAGACTTGCACAATTGAACATCTTCCTCATCCGTCCATCTCCTTTTGTCTTGAATATTATCATCTTCATTTTGATCTCCCTCTTGTCCGGCCACTGGACCTGTGTTTCCCCTTTCTTCAGCCATATTGGATATAAATAAATTTGGAAGATGAGAGCTATATGAAGAGGAGGAAGCAAAAAATTGGGTTACTATGAAAGATAAATTTTGTTGTGTGAGTTGTAAAATAAATGGTAGGTATTTATGGAGAAATGTTTAGAATTTTTTAAAATTTTTTTAGTTACCGTTTATTAACGTTACAAACATATATATACATGTTAATTGTAAACCGTAGGATTGCCCATTTAATTAAAATGAAGGGCTGAGATTTCATGACCGTTGGGCCTCGAATTCAAACATATATATACATGTTAATCCTTAGCCGTATGATTTCCCATTTAATTGAAATAAAGGGCTGAGATTTCATGACCGTTGGGATCAGATTTCAAATTGGACCAACGGTTGGATTCCACGTGGCATGCCGGCCCCTCTCTCTACCGCTACGCGACAAGCGACCAGCCTTCCATCAAGTTGCGGCGCCACGTGTCTTCATGGTGTTGTCCACTTCCAAGCAAAGGCGCGTCGATGGGTTTTGGCAGCATGCTCACGTCAGCCACGTGAAGGCTGGGCTTGTGTGGCCTTCCTTCCTTGATCGGTCATGGAAATAGTCATGGAATTGACTATTTCTTTGGCTGTAGTCATGAAGGGGTGAAGTTTGCCCGGGCAAGACTCCTCCGCTGCAAACTCGTTTCTTCCATGGCCGGTCACCACGTCAGCTTTTTCTTGACTATGACCAGTCAAGGTGAAACCAGTGCACTTGCTCTTAGAAGTTCATGGACTGAATTGATTTTGGACCTAAACCACAAGGTAGTAATTTGTATTTAGCCCTTCTAAAAATATAATCCTTGATATATTTTTTTTTTATCAAATCAGTAACCATTCATTAATGTAAATAAAGGTTACAATTAAGTAAGTCGGATTCAATCGACTTCATTAGCCATTCCGGCCCTTCCTCCATATAATAGAGACTAGCATTTTCATACAAAATTGACTTAGCTAAACCATGAGCTACCATGTTGCATTCCTTGAAAAACGACCTTTTCGGTACCGCTGGCTAGAGCAACAACCACACAAAGCATTGCAATCTTGGTTAACCTTCTCATCACGTGCAATTATAATTGCTTCATCATTGCTCGAACTAACTGTAAAAATATTGTTAACATTGATTTTTAACTCTCAAAGCATTCTGGATCAAGGTTACACTATTTAACTGATTCTTTAATTGTGTTTATTTGCAATCTACAGAAGGTCGAAACCTAAAACCCGAGAACTCTCTCCCTAGCGCCGCGAGAGAGCACCAAACCCACCAGATTGTTCCCTGTCCGGTGGCGGCCGTCGATGGTGCTGGCTTCGGCCTCATCGTCGTTTGCTGGCTGCCGGACGGACACTTCAATGCCCTGGGCTGAGGTCGGGAGAGGAGGTGGCTATGGCTTATGGTTTGGCGGCTTGGTTTTGACGGCAAACGTGGGCGCACTTTCTGGGCGTCTGTGGTAGTTATTCTGTGCAGGGATGGTGCGATCCGGCGGCGGCGTTTCGTGGGCATCTAGGCGATGGCGCGGCTTGCGGCGATTGGGGCTAGGCGCTGGATCTGCAGTGACTTGGTGCTCGAGGCGGTGCTGGCTTGTAACGAAGCTTGGCGGTGCGGCTCATGGCGGGGCTGGTTCACGGCGGGGTTGCAGAGGCGGCTGCAGACGTGGTGGAAGGGTGACTGGGTTTGGGTCAACCCTGGCTTGCTGGACCTTGAGTTGGGCCCTTCTCTATTGGGCTGACCATTGGGCTTTTATTTAGGCTAGGGTTGTTTTAGCCCTAAGCCTTTTCTATGTTTTTAGCTTTGTCTATTTACAATAAGGTTCCGTTTTCAGGGACAGTCTAGGCACCTTTGTGCATTTAGTTTTCTGCATTTGGTATGGTCCTGTCAACTTAATTCTCAGTGGATCTAGGTGTACACCAATTGAGGTCTCTAGGCAGCTAGGTTTATTGGTTAAAGAGTTAGGTTGGAAGGGCCGGATCTTTCTAGCACCTCCAGCGTAGTACCAAAGGGGGATTCCCGCTATGTCTACGTACTCGTTGTACAATGAGTGGGTCTATTATTTATGTACCATTGTGGGTACTACCACTATCTTCTTGTCCGTCTATAGATGACAGCGGAAGAGTGTGTAATGACCTATTCTGGCTTGTGATGAATATATATTCGCCCTACTGGCTCAATTATTCAAAAAAAAACAAAAACAAATTAATTGTGTTTAATTTATTTTATGAGAAAAAAAATTTACAGCCTCAATACAATTCCAACTTACATAAGAATTATCATTGTTGCTTTTTATATTATCAGTTCAATCAGTAATTTAAAGCTAATTAAGAAAAATTCTTTTATGCACTGGTGGTGCAAGTAAATCATGAATTTCAGCAGTTTTGAGTCGTTGATATTTATAGGAAATCTTTTTTTATAATAACAAAAAAATATACTTAATGTTATCCAACCGTCCATTTATGTTAGTACAAGTGCACGTCCGTGCACTTAATTATTCGTTGCTAATTAAGATATGTTACACCTACATAGAACTGCATCTCAAAAAAAAAAAAGAACTGCACTGCACGTGTTATTGAAGTCCGATTGGCCCATTTCAAAATTGGATGATGTGTAAGACCGAAGCAACCCATATTCAGAGATTAATTTATCTCCATAAGCAATATTCTCAATATATACTCATAATTCAGCAGGAATAGTTGGTTTAATAATCCATCAAACTTGGGGATATTAATGATTCCCTTAATAATATAAAATAAAGGTGGAATCGTGATGCATGCATGGATAGTACGAAATGCCACATAGAAAATGCTGAAATATTTTTGTCGCAATCTGCCCGCGAACATGTACATATTTGATTTATGTACACATATTCAATGACATATTTCCTACTCAATTATGCTTAACTAATCTTAAATTTTAATTTAACGGTTAAGAATGGTGAGAAAAATAAATAAATTTTAATTATTTTATTATTATCCATCCTATAAGTTTAGATTCATCATGCAACATGTTAATAGGCACGACCGTAAGTCTGTAATATTGTCTGTAACTTTATCTTTTTAAAACTACATAATAAATTGTGATTTTTTTTTTTTAAGAAACACTAAATTATAAGTAAGTCTCGACATTCATTCTAAAAAAAAAAAAATTTAGTCTCGACATATATGCAATTGAGGTTGATTAATCGTCCTTCCAACAGGTTGTAAACGGCATAATCATCTCATCTTGAACTAAGACAAACATAAGACAAGATGTGCCTTAGAGAATTAATTGTTTGACTCTAACACAAGATAAATTATTACTTATTCACATCAGGAATTGAAACCTGCTTTGTCCTATAAATATTAAAAGTTTCTCTAGGTAATGCATATGTAGATTTTTCTTTAGCATGTTGTTCAATTTTGACATGTGCTTGCTGCAATTTTTAGGTTGTGCTATACTAGTGTTGAGGGCAATTCATTTTTTGAGATATTAGTCAAAAGATTCATCCCTATGAAGAAGCATGTAAAAAAACGGCATTCGCGTGAGAAAATGTTCGACATATACCATTTAGACCTAAGTTTCCATGTTATGGACTCACTGGTAAACCTTCCTATAATTCGTTGCTGTCATCCAACTTAATTAGTCACTTAAGTGCGGCTATAAGTTTATAAAATTATTGTGCTAATTGTCTAAATATGATTTAAATACGTCTGCATCCTAATATTGAACAAGAAGTCCAACTTTAGTATATTATCATAAAAATTTAAGAGTTAAAATATAAATTGTTGAATTTGAATACAGCGGCGATAATTATTAATGTCTAAGATACCTTACACACTATATTGTGATTATATTTCGTAGAGATTAATATGATTTTTTTTCTTTGATTAAATTAGTAAAATTAGAATGATTTTTTTTTTGTTCGATTAAATTAATATGGGTATATGTACTTATATTCTTAGAGAAAGACATCTTCACGTTGGATAGTTGCAAGAAACTCCAAAATTAAGAGAAACGATGAAATATTAGAAAACGAACTTATATAAGCTTCCCTAATAGGAATTTGTTTCCTGTTTCCTTGAATACCTTTTTCAGGACAATGAGAATTAATTAATCAGATTACACGAACTAATCACATAGAACAAATTAGATTAGCACATTATTAATCCCACGTAGAGACAACTTAGGCGTTTTTATCCAAGCCTACCTAGTCTTTCTAGTCATTAAAGTGAGGAAGAAAGAGAATGCATAGTTTCATTCTGCATGTTCATCCAGTTAGATTCATTAAGTTGCAGAAAAATTTGTGTAAAGAAAATTAGTAAACAAAATACCTGACAGTCTTTTGCTAAGTGCATAATTTTTGGGTTTTTTTTTTTTTTTTTGAGAAAGCATCCTTTTTGGGTTCAGACAGATTTGTGGGTCAAAGCTTTTTCAAGGCATGGATATAAAATTATAAGTTTGTCCGGATTAATAATTTCGGTGAAAAAGACATAAATTCACCTTGAGATTGAGAGAGAGAAAGAGGAGTGAGATGAAAAAGCAGATTCCTTTTTCATTCATTCTTAGGGTATAGCTTAGCCTAGCCCCTCTTTAGGTTCTGCTGCTTCACACACACAAGTGACACAACAACATACACAACACTCTATTGCTTTCTTTTTCTTGACCTGAAACCCTTCAAATTTTTTGGTTGCTACCCATTTTACCAAGCTTCCTTCCTCCTTGAACAGTGAAAGAGAGAAGAGAGTGTGAGATGGAGCTTACTCAACATGGGTTCTTGGAGGAGCTACTAGCTCCAATTAGAAGAGAGAGTTGGAACACATACTCTTCTGGGTTTAATGAGTTCTTTCCTATGAATAATGGGTGGAGCTTTGATTCCAATTTTGAAGCGAACCCAGTTCTAGTTTCCTCATCAAACCCAGAATTTGGTGTGTTCTCCACCCAAACTGAGCCAACCTTTGAATGTCCATTACTCACTGAGCAGCAAGCCTCATCCTTCCCTTTTGTTGATGGAGGTGGGGTGCTCACAGTCCCAGCTGATATTGAATCCTCATACACCAACAACAATGACAGCAATACCCCTCCATTCCCACCCCAAGATCAAGACTACCCTTCAATGGTGGAGGATGAGGAGTTTGGAAATTTCCTTGGGAGTGAAAACCAGAGCAGCTGTTTGGAGTTGGAAGAGAGCAAGAACAGTACTTGCAAAGTTGAGACAGAGCAACAAGGCACTACTATCACTACAGATCATGGTGACATGCCTGTGGCTTTCAATATGGGATTGTGTGGTGGAAAGAGAAGCTGCAGCAGCAAGCCTAAGAAGTTAGAAGGGCAGCCTTCAAAGAACCTAATGGCAGAGAGAAGAAGAAGGAAGCGCTTGAATGACCGCCTTTCCATGCTCAGATCAATAGTCCCCAAGATTAGCAAGGTGAGTTTATGTTCTACATTTGTTGAAATTTCCCTTCTTTTCTTAGTTCTAAGCATTAATTGAACGATTGATGCAATAATACTAGCAGATGGACAGAACATCTATACTTGGAGACACAATAGACTACATGAAAGAGCTTTTGGAAAGAATCAGCAAGTTGCAAGAAGAGAAAACTGAAGAGGGTACAAATCAGTTCAGCTTAATAGGCATCAACAAGGACCTAAACCCAAGTGAGGTCTTGGTGAGAAATTCCCCCAAGGTAAAATACTAAAATTTATATACCATTTTGCATGTTATGACCTCAAAACCAAAATCCTTTTTAATTTTGGCCTCATTGCCCATATTTGCAGTTTGATGTGGAGAGGAGAGACATGGACACCAGAATAGACATCTGCTGTGCAGCCAAGCCAGGATTGCTGCTTTCAACAGTGAGCACTATAGAAGCACTTGGCCTTGAGATTCAGCAGTGTGTTATAAGCTGCTTCAATGATTTTTCATTGCAAGCCTCTTGTTCAGAGGTATGCATACAACTCAATTGGTTAGTCAAATTTATGGTTAAGTAATGTGCATGCTTAATTTGACTTGGGTTTCTCTAATGGCTTCAGGGAGCAGAGCAGAGAACAATGATTAATTCTGAGGAAATAAAGCAAGCGTTGTTCAGAAATGCAGGGTATGGAGGGAGGTGCTTGTAGGAATAATGAATGATTTTCCAAGTGAGAAGTTGTAATAACATTGTATTTTGTTAAATAATTGTGCCTTTATCAGATCCATCTCTCAGCCTAATTTGTATCATAAACTATCAAATTTGGGCAATATAGAATCCGAAAGGGTCACTAGTTCCTCATCTAACAAAAGCTGATGCCAGATAGACAATAAAGGCTTCTTCTTCTTTTTCTCTTTGTTTTTGATAATGTTCTTCATTTTTCATGTGTTGCTATGGGGACATGAAGTCATGCTAAGAATTTGTAAATAATTTTAGTCGAATTTGGGATTACAGATGGAGACCTCTTGTCACTAAATCTTTGAAGAATATCTGAAACACCAGAAAAAACAAACTACACAGAAACCATTGACAGCAACAAGAGGAATTCATTCACCAAGAAAACAATGCAAAACTGATTAGACATATCTTTGCTGACAGGAAGTAATCAAAATATTCTCTTACCTCCATGTCCCTTCAAGCCAAAGCAACTTCTTATTTTCTCTTTTTCCTATATTTTAACTTGGCCAAAGAACCCTACTTCTTCTGTTCTCTTGATTAGATGCCAAGCATAATGTTGTGAAGAAGTGACAATACATGTTTGATGAAGTAGCAAAACTGCAAAAGCATGATTTTTGCTCCCATAAGCTCCATCACATTACCAGAAGTATCTGTTTTTCTTCTTGAGGATCAGAACTAGTTTGAACTAGATTGGTGGTTTAAATCTGTGGGATACAGACCTCTAGATGATTTAGGACATTTTGAGACAAAATTGGTTGAGTTTGGATCAGGAACTAATGGATGACGAAATTACACCAAACATTTTACCATCTCCCTTCCTTTTAAACCAAGATGAAATTCAGGTTCGTACCAAGCTGCAAGCAGATGAGTTTTGAATGCATTGCATAATTATATGAAAATGAATAACAAAATCTTCCAAGCAGATTAGAAATTTTGTTTTATATTAAGGATTAACAAAGGCAAAACAAACTTTGATTTCTCCATTTCACCGTAACCCTTGAATGTCAAATTCTCAAATAATTGCAGATGCTCCTCTGTCAACAGGCACGGATTTAGGAATTTAATTTTTCTCCATGCGAAGCAGTAAGCTGTTTACTCGGACCTTATTTGAGGCATTTTAATAGAACACTTCATTCCATGTCAAGGAAATATCATAGATGAGTATAGTTGCCAGAAAAAAACAGAGATTCGTCAGTGTCTACCAACAGAGAAAGATTCTCTCTTCTGTTACAATGAGATTTAAAGCTACAACCTCTATTTTCATTTTATCCGTTTGGATGATGACACAAATAAGACAGGGTCAAAAGTCAGGAGCTAGGAAAGCAACTTCAATTACAGGGATACAAATTCTACATGTTGGTTAATGTCATACATGTGTAAGAAAAGGAGAGGATAACACTACAAAGTCTCATCTTCATCTTCCTCATCATCCCTTGCAATTCCATCATCATCCGACTCCGAGGAGTTTTCCTGCAGATGTTTGAGCTTATTTATAGCATCTCTTGCATCAGAAACCAGGGCAATTTTTGCAGTTCTCAGATCCACCTCCTGAATATGACTCTTTTGTGTTTCATCGATTCCACCAGTGGATTTTTTAGTGTTTTTAGCTAATGCTTTTCTCTTAGCTTCCCTGATATGCAATTGGTCAATATATTTCTCATGCAAGACCTTGTTCTTGACCTGCTTTAATACCGGAGGACTAACAAGAGATGTCTCAGATGAGTTACTAAACCTTGAGAGGGGCTTCTTATGACCCGCAGATGATATTTGACTGCTCTTGTGAAGGAATCCCTGCTTTACCTGTGAATTTGTTGGAGTAGAAGGTACAACACTAGGCTGAGAAGTCTCAGTAGATGGACCTACACTTGGCTCAAGTACTGAAAATAGATCTGCCTCAAACTCTTGGTGCACTTGATAATGCTTGTGTAATAATGCTCTGACAGCTTTCTGCGCAAGATGGCTTCTCTGTTTACTGCAGCCATGTCTTTTAGCCTTTGACTCAACAGGATTAAGCAGTCTACTTGCAGAGAGTGAAAATCCTCCAAGGGGGGATGAATTTGTAGTAATCTTTGCCCTCGACCGAGGACGAGGTTGGGGTGGGGTTATATGGTCAGAATGTATCCTATCAAAGCAATCCTGTGCAGACTTTCCGGGAACCTGAGATTGAGTTTGTATGGAAACATAAGTTACAGTATCTGAATAAGCAATGGTATGTCACAGGAGAAAGATAAATGTTACTACAACAAGTTTAAGTCTCAATTAACAAAGCATCATAGCTAAAAACTTTGATGGCAGCTGATTTTTTCAACTTCCAATATAGAATTATGTAGAGAACCTGCAGTTTGGAAACTAGAGCACAAAAATAGCACTACAGCTGATTAGAACATGACTCTAAATTAGTAATTCCAGGAGTCATTTAGGGGGCACAGATATGAAGCTTATAAATTTTGTGGAAACACTTGGTTACTTCAGTGACTAACTATAGTAACCTTAAATTTGTCTCCTTGTCTTGTCCTACATCATATGATAAATCAATGAAAAACAATTTTTTTCCTACACTTTTTGTAATTTATGATTTTTCTTTTTCAAGGAAACTTTTGTCATCAAACTCTCACTCAATCTATGTGGCTTGTGGTGTATAGATCTCATAAGCAGGATCCTTTTCTTGGGCAAAGCCAACTTGAACTTTAATCTCTATTACCAGGTCCTGAAAACACATACTCAATAGAAATCACTATGCTACCTGATGTAATCCACTAGAAATCATTAGTCTGATGAAACACAATCAATATCTATCAGACTAGGTCTCATAAACAACTCCAAGAGAAGCAAATATTCATGATATCCAAAGCTTAGGACTGAAAATGTGTTCTGGTCAGTTAGGTGACCCCATCTGTTAAGCTGCAAGGGACTGCCATCCCTTATTCCCTTAGCAATATTATTGAGTTCATTATCTGGGTGGACTATTCTGCCACCTCCAAAATTAAATATCTAAACAATAAGAGATCACACTGAATTGAGCAGAACTGTCAAGGCCAATTTCTTGTAAGCAACCAGCACTATCACTCACTGGAAAGATTATGTACCTATATGAAATATCTTACAAGTCTACTTCCAATAATCAGAATGATCTTCTAGACAATTTATATGAATTCTCACATGCACTATAGTACTTTCCTGCAGTTTAGTGGCTTTCAGTTCTGTTATAATTGCTGATGTAAACAAGTGAAAGCAACAGGAACACTCTAGTCCCAGCATATCATAAAACAGGAAATTAATTGTCAAACCAATGACAAAAGTTTACCATATTCATAAATAAGATAATCTAGATCTCGAGCTCTTACATAAGTTCTTATTACACTCTCTCAATATTGGACTTTGGCTAAAACTGTACTTCCAATACCAATACTTGTTCAAAATGGTCCGTATTTACATTTTTGTCACAAACAAAGTACTCAAAAATACAAACACAGTGCCTTTCGTCACATTTTGATTCTATAGTCATATTAGTTTTCCACTTGATGTAATTAGAGGAAAAGTTCACCCTTTTCTCAAACAATGTGAAGGAATAGAAGTATTAGCAGACTATAACGATGACCTTGTTCAAACTGGCATTAGAAAAGCTAAAGGGAAAGCAGGGTGAAACTTTTAGAACTACAAAATGTATCTAATCTTATTCTTCTTAGTAACATGAAAGAATTCTATAAGCAGCTTGCCATGAAAACAAGATCTTTTTTGAATTAAAGGATCAGAAGCATACCAGTTTAGAAACCTGCTTCCAGAAACCAGGCGTCGGCTTTGCTAGCAAATAAGCTCTCTGCAAGGCCAATTCTTGTTCCTTTGTCCAACCTTTGGCGACCTTGACATCTTCTCCACCTCTCTTTCTCTTCCTCCTAACCGCAACTTTTTTATCTCCACAATCTAACTCTTGAGCTTTGCCCTCTCCACCTTCCACACTAACTGTTTCAACACCACCGACTGAACTTTTCTTACTCACCCTTTTGCTCTTTTCCAAAACAATTTCGCCTGAATTCACACAAGCTCCATCTTTCCGAACACCTGAGACCTTCTCTTTATCCAAAGAAATTTTGGACTTACTCTTAGATCTACCACTAGTTGCCTTATCAGTTTGTTTGTCAACCACATTCTGCTTACCACCCAACCTCGAAGATCGTCTAGGAGTCTGAAACCCATCACTGACATTGTTCAATCTTGGAGCTTTTCTTGACCCAGAACTCGATTTCTCGCAATTACGAGACCCATAATGAGATTCCCCCAAGTTCTTTGAGACTCTCTCTGGGGAGGAATCCTCAGCTTCATCCACGACCACCTCCTGATTCAAAACCTTAGATTCTCTCGACCCAGCATTGGCTTTACTCAATTTCTTCGAGCCAATCGAAAGATTCAAAGAGCGTACCACATTGTCGCTTCTAGATTTAAATTTGGGGGTTTTAGGGTTTTCCAACTGCCCAGATCTCTCTTTCAATTCCACAAGCCGCTGCGACTTTCGGAGACTCGTGGCCGTTTGCTCCGGTTCTGGACTGTTACTCTTCTCAAGAAGTCTACAATCCAAAGCTTTTGCCCCGTTCCTTCTGAATTTGGATTTGGGGGTTTTCTGGTTTTCGGATTCTGCAGCGGTCTTTCTCTGAGGCTTCCGGCGAGGTGTGGCGAGTTTCTGTGGTTCTGGAGTGGTCTTGGGGTGAAGAAATCTGGGAGATCTTCGCAGAATTGAGGATTGTTGGGGTGTGGAGGCCACTGAGTCTCTCTCAGGCATTTTCACAAACACCTGGTGGGCATTCCTCATATAGAAGACTAGAAGAGGGAAAAGGATTTGATTTTCAAAATTTTAAATTGTGATAGTGGGCTTTTCTCTATAAGTCCACATGTATAAAATATTGAGGGGACCAAACCATCAAAGGCTTCTTAATTTCTTTTTCTGGCCAATGAGAAGGACTTTGCAAAATTTTGGACATCCAATGAACGCAATAAGCCAATAACTGAAAAAAACTTTGTGTTCAACATTTTTCCTTGTTAGGAAAAAACTTCTTGTTTTGAAGCTATTAGGATGTTTTTTTTTTTTTTTTTAATAAGAAAAGCTTTTAGGATGTTACGATTCACGATTATGAGCTTGAATTCTCCCTTTGCTGTTGTCAATGCGATCTATCATAAGTATGATAACGATTTTTTTCGCTTAGACAACAATCCTTGACAGGATAAAATTCAAGTATTATAACTAGACCGATTCAATTTAGTGATGGAGCAACGAAGACAAAAGAGGTTCTAGTTATGATATCATTATATACGATATAAGTGCATCATTTTAATGGCACCATCTCAGATGAGTGTCATGAAAACAAATACTTTGAGGTATTGATATCTTGGCTAAACTTCTTCCTTAGTCAATATGTAAGTTGAAAAATTGACTTGTATATTTTGTGTATGTTTTTTTGTGTCAATGAACTCTTTTTTTTCTCTTTTTTTTAGAGGGGTTTGGTATCCAGTCTAATTGGGATGCTCTTTCCCACTCTCGTACATATTAATAAATGATGAAACAGAACATAATAGGGAGGACATGAAACTAAAGCCCAGTGTAAAAGTACATTGATCCTCAGAGAACATGTCCCAAATAATAACGGGAGACTATTCTAATCATAATTCATCAACATAATTAAAGCTAGTAAGGAGGGCTAACCTATTTGGCACTCTATTTGCTTCTCCTTAAACATGTAGGAATAGATAGAAAGTAAAGCTATTGAAATCAAAATACTGAAATGCTCTGCACAATCTGTCCCTAAAAGCAAATCAGAAGCTCAAGAAACTTGAACATGAATGGAGCAATCAATAATTCCAAATCTTCTTACAGATGCCTAATTTAGCTATTCAGTCTAAAACAAAAATAGCTTCTTGATAATTATGTTTTGGAACAAGAAGCTTTCGAGATTAAGATCTATTATCAATTACTGTACGATGCAGCATCATTCTTGGGTTACATCTTTCTTACTTTGACGTGTTTTCTAAAATAAAAATATAAAATCAATATGCTTCTAAATAGTTCAAGAGAGTTGGGTATTTGGTGAGCATTTGAAGATAGAAAAGCTCCAGAATTGTTTTTAATTCAAAAAAGACTAATCATAAAGAACTGAATGTGTTTGGATGAGGGAAAAAATGATGGAATTTAATTGAAAGTGAGGATTTCATAATTCCTAGAAGCCAATTCCCTCGTTTGACATTATCAGATTGGAAATTTTAAATTGGGCTAAATACTGATTACTACCATATAGTTTGGGTCTAAAATCAATTCAGTCCCTGAACTTCTAATTTCATCAAGAACACCCCTGCACTTTCAATTTTGATCTAATAGGTCAAATTTATTAGACTTCCGACAATTGAGTTATTTAACTTATTGACATGGCTCATATATGGCCCATGTTTTATAATGTGGTGTTGATGTGGCCTACATAATCAATTTAGGAGTGAGATCCACTATTAGAAATCTATCAAATAAATAAATTTTCAACAAATAATCCAACTATAACTTGAACTCATAACAGAATATTAATGAATTGGACCTATTAGATCAAAATTGAAAGTGTAGGGGTGTTTTTGATGAAATTAGAAGTCCAGGGACTGAATTGATTTTGGACCTAAACCACAGGATAGTAACCAGTATTTAGCCCTTTTAAATTTCTCTGTGGAAAAAAAATGTAGGAATTCGTTATTTAAATTCCTCACTTCAATTTCCACCAAAATATGTGTCATTTACGAATTCCTTTGCAGTATTCAATTTTTATTTCCAAAACAAGACTTTTTTCTATTTTATCTTTTTATTTGTTTTAAACTTTCTTAATTTATTACACATTTCAAATCCTAAATAGATGCAACCAAACAATAGAAATTGCAATTAATGGAATTTTAGATTGATGGAGTTAAAGATTTCATCATTTATAAATTTCAATGAATTTTATAATTTTCTCATCCAAACGCACCGTAAAGTAATTTGCTAATTCCGGAGCTCTATTATCTTCAAAAATACTAGCATGGGCCTATAGGGCCTTTTTCTTCAAGTGAGTGGGGAAGTAGTTAAAAGTAGTGGGGAGTTTCCTCATAGAAACCCACCACGTTTCCACTACTTTTATTTTTATTTTGTAATTGACTTTCTTATCCCTTTTGATTATTTCTGATTCAAGGTTTTTTAAAATATAAAAGGTAAATTAATAAAAAAAATTCAGTTAAGGGGAGTAAGTTCTCTTCTCTTAATAATAACTAGACTCCAAACACACCCTATGGGTGTGAATAATTTAGTGGGAAGTTACTCCACAGAATGTGGAGAAAATTGTTGCACATATTTTGTTTTTGATTTTTGATTTTTTTTGTTAAATTTCTTTTGTTTTTCTTTTATTTGTGAATTGACCATTTTGCCTTTCTCAAATATTTCCGTTCAAATGTTTTTTAATATTTCAGGGATATTTTGGTAAAAATTTTTTGTTTTGGCTGACAAATTCTCTTCTCTTAATAATAGTATAGATATAGATATTTTGCTTTTATTGCTTTATGCCAAAACCACCTATATCTCAGTAGGTAGCTCGCCACAACTTGTAGATTTATCCTAGTTGAATTGATCAAGCCGTAGGATTTGACATGCAAGAACAAGTTCTAGAATCTTCATGTCAAGCGCGCAAAGACACAATAGAAGAAACAACAGACAAACACTACCCAACAATTTGTATTTTATTTTTCTTTTTGAAGTATATATCTATACTATTATTAAGAGAAGAGAGCTTGCTCTTTAAAACTGAAATTTTTTACCAATTTAATCTTTATATATTAAAAATTTATGAAATATAATTAATCAATAAAGATAATATAGTAAATTGTAAAATAAAAATTTAAAAATCATAAAATGTGGTAATTATAAGGGAAGTTTTTTCACTATTTTAAATTTCTCTCTACACACATAATGTGTGGGCCTATGTATATTGTAGCGAGTATCTCACTCATACAACTTGTTGACATCTGATTAATAGAGAATATATACTTGATGAGAATATGACACTTATCTGCTTAGCTTTAATTATGATTGGCTAGGCAACCCCATATGATCTGAAATCAAAACCTAAATGGCCATAAAAGTATAAGATAGAGTAAAATAAGATATCCATATATACAGTCATTGGAAACTATGATAGAGCATTTTGGTTGGTTTCAAGAACAAAGAACTATATGTCAATACAGTCATGATCACCTGGTCACCTACTGACCAAATATTATTTGGTTAGTCACCGTTCGATTGACATCGGACGGTTGACAGCTAAGTGATGAAATCTGAGATGAGAGCTGTCAACCGTCTGATCTCAATCGAACGGTGACTGACCAAATATCATTTGGTCAGTAGGTGACCATGTGAACGGGGCCGATGTCAATAACTCAATATGTGCATCAGCAGCTCTGAGCCGTACCACTAGAAATGGAAGAAGAAAGAAGTCTGTTGAGAAAATGTCAAAAGGAAAATGCTCAAAACCCATATTGTTAGTTCTTTTTATGATTTAAACCTAACTTTTTACAGGCCAACGATCTTTGGCTCAGTTAGTAAGGACGGATTAGTGCTGGAACCCCCATCCGAGTTCGATCCCCGTTGCCAACAAGCCTCGTTGGTTCGCGATCTGTAAGTCCCCTACGGAAATTCATACATGTAGGTTGTGCGACAGATACATGTCACACGTAAATCTTTCATAATTGAAGTTATAGATAGACTTGCCCTGATGATGGCGGTGTAGCGTAACCAAGCTCTCTCACCTAAACTTTTTAAGACCAACAACACATAAACCTAACTTCCTACGGGGATTTCCACTAAAACAACTAATCCTGGGACAGATTATGCACTTGATGGATTCTCGTGCCTGAAGTACTACTACCTACCCCACTAATCAACATTATCAGCTCTGAGTTATTGCTCCAACAGCAAAGACCTAACCTTCCATCTGTTAATGTTGGGGTTGCCTTCTTGACGATGCTTGTGTCGTAATGAGATTTCTTATAGATTTTCCTAAATTGTGATTATGGACCTCATGAAAATCAACTTTGGTTGAAATGACTGAGAGGGAAAATTCTATTGATTCTCATAATTACGCATATAGCCAACTTGCATCAAAGATTAATGTGCATTAACAATTAACAGTCATTTACACGCGTGTAAGATTGTTTTAACAAGTTTTGATCCTGACATGCAAGTTAGTCTGTATGCTAATTGAATGTGTGTGTGTGTGGCAGTAGATTAACTAAAGCAAACCGTGTGAGGGATTTTTGGATAGAGAAGGTGAGTCTCAATCCATTAATAATATGCAGGTAATATCACAAAAAAAATAGCTCACCAAAAAGCGGGACTACGGCAGAGTTTGACTTTAACAGTTGATATTAAGAATAATGTTAATTATCTCAAAGTTTTCCCATTTTCAGCTACAAAAACTGTTAATCTCAATTAAGAAATGTTATCTTTTTCAATGCTACATTTTACTGAAGAATTTTTTTTTTTTATCAGGTAGTTAGCTGTTAGTAACTCACACACCCATGTAGTGGTATCTCAGTCCAGGACACCTGCACCAACATTGCTGCAAAAGCCAGGCAAAGCCAGACTAATCCACTGCACTGCAGACGCACGAACCCAAAATGATCCCTCAAATCTGCTGGCCACTGGATAGAGCTGGGATTCGAACGCTAGACCTCTAAGAATATTTCAGTGCTAGATTCTGATTAAGTGGCATGGTCTGATGTCCCATGTTAATTATTACTGTTAACTAATGGCTGGTTTTCTAAAGTATCGAATTTACAGGGCCAAGGACGAGTGAAGGAAATCTCTATCCTTTTTCTTTTCATTAAATTGCCTCCATGGTTGAAATCTTAAGATGCAATGGTATATGATTAATTGATCCGCGCACAGGATCCATTCCAGGAATAATGAAGGCAGTAGCTCTAATAACCCAATTTTTTTTCCTAATATACCCAATTCTATAAAATTTAAGAAAGTATAATAGATTACTCGATCAAATGTCTCAAACATATTGAGATAAGCGCGCACCAAACAAAGTTTTCTTTCAAATCTTTTCTATTTTTGCTCATATGGTAGAAAAAGTTCTAAATCTCTCATTTATATACATCTTTAAACTAAGTCCTTGCTTGAGTTTTTTACTGATTGTACAAAATACTTGCAAGAAACATGATAGGGTTTAAATACAATATATATCAGCAACGCACTGCCCGAGCTTAAAGCGCAATATATGCAGCTCTTTTCATGGCCATATAAGATTCTTGATTGATTCTTGTGGTGATATATATTATAGTAGGGCTGGGAATCTGTGACCGATAAACCGATGCCGAAACCGATATCGATATGCTCGGTTTCATTTCTGTTTTTTGGAGTACCGAACCGAAACCGTACCGATCTTATTGGGCTCAGGTCAGGATCGGATTGGGCCTTTTTAATACCGTTAGGTTACCAACCCGGTCCGTTAATCTGCTCCAAATCGATGCAGCTGTGGCTGGAGTCATTTGACTAGGTCATTTGACATTTCAACATGAAAAACGCGGCCTCCTTCGCTCTCAAATCAGTCAAGTGAGTCAAATCTCCTTTACAGCAACACAAATCCATATTTGATTATCGATGAACTGAAGAAGTAAGAAGTTGATTCCATTCCTTAGCTACGATCTGCTGCGGTCTGCACTCTGCAGTTTTCACTTGGTTTTGAATTTTGATTATCAATGGGAAAGTTGGGAGTAAGTCTGACTATCTATCAATGGGTTTTGATTCAGTTTATCAGATTGTCAATTTTACATTTCGATTGAATATGAATATATGATTATATAATTATCAGTTCATTTCATTTTTTACTTTAGTTCTTTGGCATTTTGATTATGATAGTAAGCCTTTGCTCGTTTGGTGCAATACTTACTTATTGTCATGCCTTGATTAGTTGATTGCCTTCATTGTAATAGTAAGCCTTTGTTGCGATATTTATGAATTTATCAATTTATGTTTGTCAGTTTAGCAGGTTTGTTTTTAGTTTATGACTTTAGGAAGTTTTGTATGCTTTGTGATGAGTTTAGTTGTTTAGCAACCTTTGCTTTCACTTTTCAGTTTATGGGTTATGTCTTTATGCCTTTGTGTGCTTTGTGATGAGTTTAGCAGCCCTTGTTTGATTCAGTTCATGACTTTATGCTTTGGTCAGTTGTGCTTGAACTAGTTATGCAGGAAAAATTAGCAGCAAGGCTTGGATTGCCTCCAAACAACACAGATTTTTGAAAACAGAACTGGTATACCGAACAATACCGAACTAGTACCGAACCGATCGGTTTTCGAGACGGTTCGGTTTTGATATGTAGTTTGAGGAGTACCGAGCCATACCGAACCGACTCAAACAATCGGTCTCGACTTCAGTATGCCTTGTTTACCGAGCCGATCCCAGCCCTATTAATTATAGTAGATTAGTAGTACACTATAGTAGATCATCAAGATCCAAGAATATGATATTAATTACCACTCTTATCCGTGAATTATGCTTAAAACCCCACCATTGTTAAAGCAGTTAATCAGGATGACAATCTTAATCAAACAATATTTGATTAATCAGGACAATGTCTCTATGGCTCGTCCAGCTTACCCTGCAGGTTACATCAGCAGGCACTGTTGAGATAAGACCAGTAGGATAAGACCAGTAGACCACTAGGGATTCCACTAGCAATTGTCCATCATCAAATTAAAGCTTCTCTGTCTCCATGTGATTTTTAGTGCATTTGAGACCCCATTTGATACATAGCTCAGCGTGCTTATCATCCGTACATTTACAAGACCTACTTTTCACTTGATTTTCTTCTTCGAATATCTCGGGAAACAAATTAGGTCGCAGAGAGAGGCTGCTTAATGGTAATGGACTTGGAGGCATACAAGGACTATAATTTCCAATGAGAGCTAGTAAGAAAAATTCAGTTGGGTAGTTGGGTTATATATAATATATAAGATTAACCAATGATTAAATTATGCTTATTTGTGCACCATACTTGGAAATTCAAACTCACTTGGATCATCATGGTGAAAAGGTTTACTTGCAAGTAACAAAGGGTAGAGATGCAGGAATCTTGTTCCAAGGAGGGTTTTGATTATGATATTTGACATTTTGACCATTATCCAAGTGGTTTTTTTTTCAAAATCAAAAGCAAGAAGTTGAAACGTGTTTTACTCTTCTAAATGAGCTTTTGATTAGCAGTACGGGTACCATAGACCGCGTTTGGTTCGCGGAAAGGAAAGGAAATCAATTCCTTGCTCTTTCCATGGGCATGGAAAATTGCAATTCCCATCAATTTTCCTTTCCAGTGTTTGGGAAGATTAGGAATGTAGTCAGAATACACATTTTAGTTTCCATTGCAGTGTTTGGTTCTTATAAGGAAAGGAAACAAATCCTATCAATTTTTCAATAATACCCTCATACTAATGAGAAAACTTAGAACACAATCAAAATTGAGATTCAAATTCATAATTTTACCTTCTTTTCTTTCTTTTATAAGTTTTATTTCATACTGGGGCTTTCAATTGGTCTTTTGTAGAGTATCTTTCAATAATGTCGTTCCTCAATAATATACATCATAATGTATATCATGACGACAGAATTAAGTAAATCCTTAATATTGTCTCGCATTAGAAGAATCCTCCATAATGTATATCATGACGACACATCTATGGAGTGATATCTAGCAACTACCTCTCTTGTTCAAGTTAAAAATAATAATAATAATAATCAATAACTAAAAACAGATGAAATCAAAAACCAAACGCACACTGCATATTATATAATATATATAAGAGAAGAAAGAAATGAGATGAATTTACATGAATATATCATATACAGTTAACCGATAAATGAGAGAAGAATGGATAAAACTAGCAAATAATGATTTTGAGCATGGGCAATTTAATCATATAATGTTGTAATAAATGCAGGAAATTGATAGGGAAAGTGGTTCCTGGGGTGGGTAGGGGGGGGGACCATTTTCCACCTCTTTTTCCTTTCTTTTGGGAATCATTTTCCCTTCCCTTGCCATCCCAAACACAGGAAACTGAAAGAAATGAATGACATTCCTTTCCCAATGCCCAGATTATGTGAAACAAACACAACCTATAAGTTAAGTACAAATGCATCTCCTGAATGAAACTGGAAAGCACAAGTTGAAGTAAGATGAAGCACCTATGAAGTGATTCTATAGTTCTATAGACTATATGAAGCAGTTTTAGTTAGTTTTTAGGCAACAATACCATAGGGATATGCTTCTAAAAACACTTTTCTTACTTCTAAAGTGATTATAGTTTCAACTATAAATACTTATCAGATCACACAAAAGTTAAGAATACTGAAAACATATACTCTATTTGTAGAGACAATTAGATTCGTTCTTACAAAAACAAGATGCACAGAAAGTCCGGGTCTTTGACATTTCAAAAATATTTGAAAATGAAATGGAAAATGTGATTTTTCTTGTAAAGCAAAGATATTTGTAGTGGAAAGATATTTTGCTTGCCCCCCTATAAATGATGGTATCCTGAGAATGTGTGTCACTCAAGAATGTGACGAAGGGTATATTTCAGTATTTCACAACACCACCACCAGCACCACTTAAATTTTCGAGGAATTGATCGAAGGGATCGTCCTAAGGCACCGTTATTGAAAATAAAGAGGGTGATGGAACTGGAAAAGTGATGTCATGAGGAAAGCTGATCGAGTACAATTTTCCAGTACTGAATAGAGAGATAGAGAGAGAAAGAAAGTGGTGATGGAATCATCATACTAGTGGCTTTGAAGTTTAAAGCACCAACAGGGTCCATCGAAACAGTGAAGTTAGGACATGAATATGAAGGCTCTCTCTCTCAGCTTGTGGTTGAAGAATGAAGATCGTCTTTGTTGGCCATGAAAGTGAACTTTTTCATGACGTCAAATTAATCGGCTAATATCTTTTAAGTTTTTGATTTTGAAAACTTTTGCTTTCTGCAACATGTCATTATCATACCATTATCTGTTTCCCGCTGTTTTCAGATATCTTTTGGTTGTGGGGGGTTTTGTGAATTCTGCATATATAAAAAACCAGAATCAAACATTAAACTAAAATTATACAAAAGCAATGCGCGGAAAATCCGTGTATGTGATAATGTGATTCTTCTGTATTAATCAACAGCGGAGTCAAAATAAATTAATCAGTAATAATGATGATTGAGGCCTACTAAATAAACAAATTCAAAAACATTGATGTTTTAATATTTAATTCATATGTCTCATCAAATACTTTACTTTCACCTTAAATAAAATTTAAGAAATACAAAAATTATTGATTATAAGATTAATTCCATGATCCATTAGCGAGTGAATGAAGACATGTGATCTATATATTTTTCCTTCTTTTCTTAATAGTGGACGTAGAACTGTAGAAGCCAGTGTGTTGAAATGCATAAAAAATGCAAGGGCAGGTTCAAGAAATGGCGAGGAGGTACAGGACTACAGGGCATGCATCAAAAGATTTTTCTTTTTGAATAAAGAAGAAATGAAAAGAAGTAGCATCAATCTACCAAATCAGAAGAGAAAATATTAAATGATAATCGACAAATTGTCTAAAACTCTCAAAGAGATTAAAGACCAATACAAATTAGAAAATAGACTTCTTCTGTGCCCTATGACAGAATAATTAATTTTTTTCGATGAAAAAAGAATAATTAATTGTTGGAGCCTTCAGTCGTCAAAACTGATTGCATTTCCAAAACCTAATTGATTTTGACAGCACAAGGGAAGGTGGAGGAGGTTCATAGGAAGTTGCCAGGGTGCTCACGACCATCAGTGAGGGCGGCTTTATGTTCTGTAATGCACAAAACTGTGTACTCATTTTGTTTAGGCAAAAATTTCAGGTGGTGAATGGTACTTCTTGGTCCTGATTTGGTACTATGCCAGGGTTTAACAAGACGTACACTTTTTCCACAAAGTATAGGGTGACTGTCCGCAGAGTTACTGTGAAGCCATAAACACATATTTGAAAATTTTGAATTGATCACTAAAGAGTGATGACTACTGGCTTCCGCACTTCATGTAAGACCCTTACACACCACTAACAGGATTTTTTGTGTAGAAACAACCATACATGCCAAGTGGTAATATGAAAAGATTTCATGTTACCTGTCACCCGTCATTAGCAAACCCAATATGCTTGAAATTGAAGCACATACACATACATCCTCACAATACATTCATCTTTCAAGTTTTTCTCTTTACTAGTAATTTAACTGTTTTAAGTGCCCTAAATAGGGTTTGTTTGCCTATGTAGTGTAGGGCCTTTTATTAGTAATTTCTTAGAATTGGCCATAAGAAATGGTTAATCTTAATCATCACCAAAAGAAGATGTCATGAATTCAAATTTTATGTAGGACAACAGAAAAAAAGAGCTACAAACGCTCCTGCCAATTCCTGTATCTGCTTGTCCATTATCCTTATTTATTAAAGGTGGTTTTTGTATTCCATTTTTCATCACTTTTCATTCTTGAATCTCTTTTTATGCATTTTCAATGTTTCTATTTGTGCTTGAAGATGAAGGGTAACAGTAAAGTATGTTCAAAAGCAAACCTTTTTCTTTTTATCAAAATACTTTTTTATCACACCCTCTTTTCGGGTTGTTTGCTGTATCCCAAAAACTTCTCAAGTCCATAAATTAATCCGTTGGAGGCTCGGACGGCCAATGGGGCATTGTAGCCTCTCCCCTGATCACGTTTACACATTTATAATTCAATAAACAATACTAAATCAACCCAATATACGAACCCAGGATGTGGGAGTTCCACATCTTGAATGTTCTAATAAGAGAACCAATTGCATCTATTGCACTGAACCACTTGCTGTGATTATCAAAAATACGTCTTAATTAGAAAAATATAAATAAGCATTAAAATAGCAAAACTAAACTAGAAATAAATCCAAAAATTCAATAAATAAAAAACCAATAATGTTAGTAACTTGTTTACCAATTTTTAAATATCACCTCACCAAGGGAATGACAAATCAACAATTCACGTAGTCTAATGTTGATTATTTAGTTATAGATTCTTAAATTGAAACATAATTTTTTTTTTTTTGAAACGATATAGGTCATCCAATATTATAAATTCAGCAAGCAGTATTAGAAACGACACACCCTTGAGGGGCTGACAGAAAGAGCCGTCCTTTAGGACATATAAATTACCTTTTTTTAAAAAAAAAAAAAAAGAACCTCGCACTCTCGGGTACACTCACCTTTATTATGACAAAATCTAGAAAACTCAGAAGCAGTTTAAATAAATATAACAACGGAGCACCTAGGCTTTGCGACCCTAATGAAATTTAAATATTATTGGTAGAGGAGGAGGATGCACCAACATCCCCAACCTCTCCACCCTCTTTTGATACCTCCACCATTTGATCAAGCTTATCATTTCCAGCTGCCTCCTCCTCAACAAGAATTTGGATGTCTTTGTCGCTATCACAAAAGGCTCTACTTCTTAGCCTTCTTCCCCTGCAAGTCCTTCTCGAGAACTCTAGCACATTTAGGCCTATTCTTACTTCCCTTAGGCCTGCCTAGCTTCTTCTTTCGTGGAAATACTACCAATTTTCCATGCTTATGCCGCAAGACAAGCTGCATACCGTCATCCACCTGAAGCAAGGGTTCAGGATTAGACCCATACCTCTTACCAATGCATCCCAGCATCTCCACCGACTTTCTTTTCACACCCAGCACCGAGCTAGGGCCCGATTCTAGAACCATTATGTCCACCCTACCCTCCGCCCTAGAGAGCTTGCCCGACAGAGGAAGCATGCTTCCTCCATTCACATGACCGGCTTGTTTTGGCAACCGAGCATTCCAACTCTCCAAAAAAGTCGACAGATTGAAACCTGCAAACAGATTTGCCCTGTGCTCTCCATCACCCACCACCGACAACAACGGAGGCGGCATAACACTCTCCACCACAGTTTGTATCCCTTCGAGTTGGAGCCGGCTCAATCATCTGCAGCCACACTGGAGCAGCCTACTTAATTACCTCCTCAGTCCAAGGCTAATTCTGGCTATTCGACAGAGACAACTCAGCTAGAACTGGCGATTGCATCTGTGCCATAATATCGTCTTTCTCCTTCATAAAAAAACCCTCATAACTTGCTTCCCCATGCTCAAAGAAACCACAGCTACGACAGAATCCCTTCACCTTTTCATAGATGAACAGCAGCTCCGGCTCCACCACAGGCGAGAACTCAAACATCTTCCAAACCCTAACACGTCGCCGGACTTCATAAAACACGTTGTTCTTCTTCCTTCTGAAATAAGGCGGTTTGATCTAGCCGAATAACACGATCAATGGTAGATCCTACCAGATTCAGAGGGATATTAGCCACCGAATCAATCCCATCGTATGCTCCAAGCACCAGCATGGTATTTCTATAAAACCATGGCCCTCCATGTAGTATCTTGTTATGTTCAGCTTCGCAATCGAATTGAAAACAAACTGATCTCCAAAATCCTGAATCGACAAACCAAACTTGATTCTCCAAATTGTAGAAATAGTCCCTTTAAACCCTGGGTATTTGGCCTTGGGGCTGAGGAGTCTACCCACCATGTACCGTCGGTCAACTTATAGCGCTGCAAGTCTCGCTGAGCCAAGAGAGACACGCGCCGAGTCCAGAAGTTGAAGCCCTGTCGGATCTCTAGCCTCCAAGTTCGCCATCATGTAGAGATATTTGGTAGTTTTTGTCATAGGCAAGCAACGAGAAACCCTAGCAGAGATGGCTAGGTCAAGTTTCATTTTTGAAATATAAAAAGTTAATAATGTACCGAAGGATATATCAAGTCATGATAATACTAGAGATGTTATCAATGTTAATGACACATTTACTTGCCTAGAATATAGGAGTTAAAAAAAAAACTTTTCAAATACATTAATTGATTTGCCTAATACAATTTGGTTTAGTGACATAAGTCTTACATTCCTAAGTGGGAGGTTATTAGTTTGACTTATAGGTATAGTTATAGTTATTGTGTATGAATTGTTTACATGATCCCAAAAAAAAAAAAATATATCAAATGATTTTATAAACACAATGATATATGACACGTATACTTACTTGAAAAATTAAAGTAAAAAATTGATTCAAATACGTTTTTCCCGCGCTGTTATAAGCACAAAAAGAATGACATATGACACGTTTATTTACTTTAAAAACTTATGTATTTAGTTCCCTCACTTTTACAAACACAAAGAGAATAGAATGCAACTTAAACTCTGATGAGTTTCCCCATCGTCTCAAAAATTCATTACATGATGTGGTAGGTACTCGATCCTCATACCTTTTATTTTCATTCATCGCTACATCATTCCAGATAAGTAAAGACACGGAAAGAAGGAGAAATTGCAATACAAATCTTGTTATAAAATATTTAGCAATATTTTTTTCCTAAATTGGAAAGAGCAAAATCATTACTTTGCTCCAACTCATTTTCTGGAAAAAAAAAAAAAAATCACCGACGGTTCAACTTTGCTATCCTCCAAAATCCAAAGGTGGTATCAAACAAGAACAAATACCCACAGATGCCCTTCTCTCAGAGCTGGCCTTCCAGGGTCACTCCAAATGGCAATCCAAGTGTCTGAATTTGGCACCCATAATTATTCACCGACCGATTTGAGTTTGATCACAATTAACTTATGAACATGGTCTGGCTTTGTTCACTTAAAAAAAAAAAAAAAAAAGATTGTGCTTCCATTCAGACCCCTTTCAGAAAACTGTTTGGCTAGCTATAAACTCCCAGAAGAAGCATCAACAAATGGTGGAAATCTCTGTTTCATAGATTAAGTGAGCTAAAATTTAATTGAATTAATATTAATTACATTTACTATGTACACAGTGAAATTGCTCAATACAGAGGTACAGGAAATCGAGGTGGCTTGGGCGGTTTTTGAACTTTGACAACTATCTTCTCTTCTCTCGGAGGCTCACGAGGACACGGCAATGCCATAAACTTCGGAATCTGATCGCCGGGCATTATCACCGGCACGCTTTGATTTTGATTCTGATTCAAGTCCTACGAAAATCGAAAAAGTTATGTCAGTTACATATATTATGTCGTCAGAGTGTCGATTAATAAATTTCGAGACAACTAGCGAAATTAAATACCAGATGGGCGGGTTTAGATTTGGAGGGAGATTGGCCTTCGATGTCGTCGGAGGTTTCGGGAGTGGAGTTTTCGGAGAAAGACCTGCGGAGTGATCTGAGCTTGTCCCAGTGGTAGCAGCAGGAGAAGACACCGCTCAAGCTGAAGATGATGATGAGGAGAAGCGCGGTGCCGAGAGGGAACCCCAAGGACGGCCGAGACGCGTCCACGTGCGGTGGCGAAAGATCCTGGCTCTCCATCCCTTAAACCCAACGAGGAAAACAACAACGACGACGACGAGCCTCTTCTTCCTTCACTCATGTGTTGAGGAGGAGGTAGAAGAAGAAGGGGGAGAAGAGTTGGGTTTTTGGGAATGTGGTTATAGCTTATAGGAATGGGAAAGAGGAAGGAGGGTTTTTATAAAAATGAAATAGAGGGCCTGGGTACGTGTAAAGGGTACACTCAATTGTCCGGGCCATGGTACGGAAGGAGGGTGGGTCTACTGGCTCGGTGGTGAGCATAATGGAGAGAATTGAGCGATTTAGGCCTTTGCCTTGTGCTTTTGCCCAGTTTACTTGGGAACAAAGAAACAAATAGGCAAAAAGTGAGGAAAAATTTTGGATCTGAAAATGTAAAAGCAATGAAAAATTTTCATATATCAAATCAATAGAAATGCCCATTAGCTGTATTCCTTGATACTTCTTTAATTTTGAAAAGGAATCGATTTAAAATACTGAATATGAAATCGATTTAAATAATTTTAATGGATATAAGAACAAAATTTATCAGAAAAAGTAATGTAAAATGAACTAGTGTAAAACCAAACCTAGCAATATAAGGAAATCAACAGCTCACCAAACCCAAGTCTTGCACTGAGGTACGATTCTACTTGAAGTTTGGACAAATCATTTATTTGACTATATAAAAACCAGTTTTGTCGGTTAATAATATGATGAAAGGACATAAAACAAAAAATTTGAAAAACGAGAATATCAGTAGCCCGTCAAACAAAGAAAGATCTCGATGAAGAGTACAAGAGGCAACAAAGTTGGCCATGGAAGACCTGATGTTATCCAGAGCACCCCCATTTAATAGGTTTGAAAGGCTGATTGTACATCTTACAATCAGCATGTGGAAATCATCAATGGTTGGCCAAAGTTTTATATTAGATCCCATATTATTGATGCATGAGGTTGGTGAGTAATTCAATTGCATTTACTTATCAAACAGAAAAATGAAAAAAATATATATATAGAATTCATAATTCAGTTTGCAGGTTTTTTGTCACTTGTAAAAGGCTCATGGTGAAAGTAGGTCTGGAAAAGCAAATGCCTGCAATGCTTATCTCTTTCAATCTGGGTGGAGCCTCAGTAGTCCCTTTCTTTTATGAGCTAAAATGGTAGACACCTAAGATGTATGATCTTTTCGGAGCAAATTAAACGAGCCCCAACTAGGTAGTTGAGTGAGTTCTTCCCCAATTATGAGGTTGATACCACTTTTTCCATACAAAGCTACATACATAACGTGTCACCCAATTCATGGATAAAAGAAAATGTGGGTTCTAGCTAGTTTAGTAGATGAGTACTACTCAATAGTGCAAAAGGAAGATTGTATTTCAATGCATTAATTTTAATAGAAGCACTAGGAAAGGATCAATGGAGATCATAGTGTAAGATCTCTTTCATTTGTAGGTATACTTTGGGCCAGGTTTTGGAGAGCTGGATCTGAGTTCTGAAGCTGCGAGGAAATTGATGGCGAAAACAATCTACCATTGTTTGGCAGTAACACGTTTCTGAGTTAAGTGAAATATGATTCTCTCGCCTGAATGTTAAGTGTTGAAATCGTGTTTATGTACAAAATAAATTAAAATTGTGGTTCATGTATAGGCATTTTTTTCAATTTTGTTCTATATAATAATACATGAGTGATAGGAGATGAGTTGTATCCCGTATCCGTATCTAATTTTAAGATATAGTATTTGAGGAAGGAAAACGTGACTTACACTCACTTAACTGGATCAAGTGTTCTTGAAGAGATGATTATTAAAGGTTGTGGAAATTAAGGAAATCAGCGAAGCAGCCAAGTACCGATCGACCTTTACATGCATATGTGGCACCACACTCCCCTAAGTCACAAAACGATGATCAACCAGAGGGTTGCTATCTTAGAAGATCTGCCGTGTGGAACTCAAACTTTGAAGATGCATGCATGCTTGGTAAAGACTGAACCTTTATGTTGACTTGGACAGTTAATCCCAAAATCCCATCAGACAAAGACTATAGCAATTCTTTCCGTACTGTTGTTCTTTATCAGCTGGACTATAGACTTCTGAGCTGCAAATGAAGCCAAGATAACTTTTCATGTGTTTGAATTTGCACCACAAGAGATGTAAGTTGTTACTGGATGCATGCTAGTCAAATATGGCCTTCCTTGTCTAAGGTGTCTAAATAAATAAAGACATGCTTATGTAGCTCAAAGGGGAACATGATCATAAAAACGTAATAGCGTCGACACCAAAAATGTCATTGAAGACAATCGCTCTCTCTCAAATGAAGCCGCTCATTGTAACACTGAACAACTTCGTTTTTATCAGTTTGATGCATAAAAGGCCAAAAGCTAGCGTATGAAATATTCTCGGAGCGGGAAGTAGAAGTCGATTGGCTATGTTGTTTTAGTTGATAAAACAGAATCGCAAGTGTTTTGAGGCAAATCGTCGAACACCTTACGTAACCCCACTGAAGTTGGCTTGTTTACCAAGAATGACGCGCAAAAAAGTCTCTTTTCGTTCCAGCGCAATGGTGATGCTTCCACAGCAAAGAAACTTCTGGGTAGCTTCGTTTTGTTCTATCTTCTTCTATAAAATTTCATATGGTGGGCCAAAAAGATTTTGGAAATTTGAGGAAGGGACGGTTGAAAGTTGAAGTAGGCAGAGAATCTGATGCAGTGAACTGTGTGTGGATGGCAATTTCACTTGGTTTCAACCAATTCCTTTTCCTGTAGGTTTCATGTGTGAACTGTAATGGCCGAAATGGGTAATGGGTCGGTTTACATTTTGGTCTTGGGGACCATTACCTTTGTACGTCTTCCATAGGAAACGGTTCATGCCATCCACAGATCAGGCTTTAAACTAAAATCTGACACGACTCGTCGGGCCCGAAATCTAAAACATGGGCCAATATGGGTTGCGAAGGGGATCGATATGGGAACGTAGTCCTTTGATAGGGAATCTTCCTTGATCTCTCTTGGTTATCTTAAATGTGTTGATTATCGTAGTTGATTCGATTCGTTATTGAATGAACAATGTAACTAATGTCAGTAATGTGCTTTTAGGATAAAATGAAGGTGCACTGGTTGAAAATTTTGAGGCAGACTAGTTTCTAATCATCTAATGTGATTCTTCGATATGGTCGGAGATGAACATTCTTGGTTTAGGTGGATAAATAAATAGATCTCTTGTACGTTCATACTGATTTCTAAAGAATCCTTGAAGCCAAGCACCTTAACATAGATGTTGCTAGGTTTTTTGTAAGGCTGCTTCAGGAAATACTTGGTGCCCCTGGTACCTGACCTTTGAGAGATAGAGGCCAAAATTGTGTTGATTCAACTCTAGGACAGGACAAATTCTCAAATGAGATTACACTAGAAGGTTATAGAAGCCATAAATCATAAACCTTTGAACTAGGTTTGTAGGGTGCGCCAACACCATGCTATAGGGCAACGCATGGCCAACGCTTGAGGACCTTAAGAACAAGTCCACCGGGCTTGATTATGCCTGGGCACCACCTCACACACTGACCCTGCTCAGAAAATTTTTCATTTTCTTGCTTCCACTGGGCTTGGGGCAAGCCAACAGTAAATGACCCAGGCCTTTTGCTGGGTCAAGTTGGTGACCCAGGGCATGACCCAGCCTTCCAGCGTGGCCCAAAGTGAAGAGAGGAGGAGAGACGCGCTGGAGAAGAAAGTGAAGTGCAGTCGCTTGTCTTCTAGCGGAGATAAAGCTGCAGGCGCGTGGAATGCATGATTTTGTCCCGTTGTGCAATTGGCTTGGTGACGAGTCAAGTAGTTGTTGGGTTGTTTTGAATTTTGAAACCAACGGTCAATGGATCTGGACTGCTGGTTCTGATAGTTAATGAGATCTAATGGTGAATAATTAATGAGCTAATTATATTAGGTGAAGGTGAAAAAAAAATTATAAATAATAACGGCCCAGTCCCTTCTCTCTCTCTTGGGGCGAGAGAGTTAGGGTTTCAACAGTGAAAGGTGTATGTTTATTCTGGTGAGTATTTACCGGGTCGTACGAAAGAGTGGACTTAGAGGAGTTCAGTTTCTGTGGAAGACGTGGTTATTGGTAGGCGTACAGTTGTGCAATTTGGAGGATATGGTCGGTCGGGCTGTAAGACGTGCGCTGGCAGCAGCGGCAGAAGACATTGTGATCAACGTGATTGAGTCCAATCCTGAGTTAGGTTATGTGCGTTCGTTTTTGGTTGGGATGGTTCTCACGACCAAAAGAATGAATAAGGAGGCTATGTTTAAGAAGCTACGGGACCTCTGGCGTACAAAAGAGAGATTTTCTTTCTGCGAAGTAGAGGGTTCATATTGGTTTCTAATGGGTTTTGTGTCTGAACAGGATAGGCAAAAGGTAGTGCAGGGAACCCCATGGACTTTTGACAACGCTTTGGTGGAGTTGGCTGTGACGGATGGGAGGTCTGATGTCCGGGAAGTAAAGATGGAGGAGCATGAGATCTGGGTGAGGGTGAGAGGCCTTCCTCCCCAGATGGGCATAAAGATCGGGAATACATTGGGAAGCCATGTTTGGACAGATGTCGGAAAAAACGAGGATTTTCTCGGTGGTTGTCTACGAATCAGAGTTAGACTGAAGTTATCTTCTCCTCTCCCTCGATGGGTGATGGTCCGGATTAATGGGGGCTACCCATGAAAGTTCAGTCTGGAGTATGAAAGGCTGCCTTTCTTCTGTTTCTTTTGCGGTCTGTTTTCTCACACTAGATCTTGTTGCGCAGAGAAGAAGAAGAATGGTAATTTGGAAGCTGTTTATGGTAGGTGGAAGACGGTGATTTGAGATGTGTATAATGTCAGAGTGGATAGGGAACTTAAGGGACAATCTTTTGAACTGGACAGTGAAACAAAGTCTGGAGGTTGGTTGTGCTCGGCCCCGGAGTTCCGCCTCACTGGAATGATTAAAAGCAGGGAGGAGGTAGATTGGTGGAGCAATGTTGATCTGTCTCCGGGCCCAAGACCATAAAAAAGGAGCAAAATAATTGCAGGGATGGAGTCTTCGACGGAGGCCGGTGAGTGTGTAGCCGGAAGTCTAAATAGAAGGCTAGTGACGTCATCTATAAGTCGGGTTATGGAAAGTAATGGAAATGGGAAGGAGAAGGTTGATTTTGGGGGAGGGGCAGGGGGAATTAATGGATGAGGCGATGATGGAGGAGGGTATAGAGGATGTGCGGACTGTTAGGGATGCAGGTATAATTAGTACTGGAGAAATTAGCGGGAGGAAGTCTTGTTTGAAAGGGAAAGGGGTTCTAGAAGGAAATGCATTGGTTGAAGTTTCGGTGATAGGTCTTAAGGAGTTTGGTGGGCTAGGGGATGGAGGTGGGCCAAATGGGAAGAAAGCTTCTAGGCCCAAGAAGAAAAAGAATGGGTGTACTGATCAGATCAAGCTGGAATCTTTGAATTGCACACCCAATTGTACTCCAGTTAGAGGGTTGGGGCCGGTTGTGGAGAAAAGGAAAGGGTTCCATGTTGGTGGTAGACGACGTTCGTCGATGGCAAAGGCTTCAAGTTCTACAAGCAAGATGTCACAGTTTCAGAATGGGTTGTTTAAAAAAACCGTGATGGGCTCCGGAAATAGGGCCCATCACAAGAAATGATCATTTTGAGTTGGAACGTGCGGGGATTGGGGGACCCGCGCAAGCTCCATTCTTTAAGCAAATTGCCTAAAGTATGCAACCCTGATATTATGTTTATAATGGAAACTAAAAAGAAGGAGATGGAGATGATTAGGGATTGTAATTCTTTGGGTTTTTCAAGATGTTGTGTGGTGGAAAGACAAAGGAAGCATAGTGGTGGACTTGCCTTGGCATGGAAGGATCATGTGAAGCTTGATGTCGTTGGTAAGTCACAGGGACATATTGATGTAGTAGTGATGCTGAATAATGTGAAGACTAGGCTGGTGGGTTTCTATGGTAACCCAGCAACTCAACTCTGACATTTCTCTTGGGAATTATTGAAGAGAATTTCATGTGGGGTTGATGGTCCTGTAATTGTTGTTGGGGATTTCAATGAAATTCTTGAAGTTGATGAGAAGTTCGGTGGTGGTGATAGGTCAAATACACAAATTAATCGTTTTAGAGATGTTATTGCTCATTGTGACTTGACTGAGGTGAACTTTGAAGGCCCTGTGTATACCTGGAGTAATGGATCTGTGTTAAAGCGGCTGGATCGAGTTTTTGCAAATCGGATGGCTTGTGGTTGTTTTAACAAACTACTTGTGTTTCACGTGGATTTTGGTCCTTCAGACCACCTTCCCATTTTCATTACAAAGAATGGGGAGGACTTGGGGGAAAGGCGTGGAAAACGAAGGAAGTTATTTGAGAGTTTTTAGGCTAAGGAGGAAGGATGCAAAAGGGTGGTGCAGGATGTCTGGGAGAAGGCTGTTGTGAGGGGTCTTGGTGTGGGTCCAAAATTACTCAACTGCATGGACTCTGTTGAAAGGTGTAGTAAGATGCAAGTGAGCAATATTCCTAGGAAGATTAAAGTGCTTAAAGAGAAGATGGAGGAGTTGCCTTTTGATAGTACGGTTAGAGGTACAAAAAAAAAATTAAAAAAATAATAATGAAGGAGCTTGACAAGCTCGAAAGGCATGAAGAGGAATTATGGAGGCAGAGGCCTGCATTAATTGGTTGAAACAAGGGGACAATAACACAAAGTTCTTTCATAATTTTGTGAGGAATCGGGGAAGTAGAAATCGGGTGCATGGTTTGTTTAATGCGGAGGATGTATGGGTGCAGGAGAGTGGTGAAATTAAGAAGCTATTTGTGGAGTTTTATTCCTCACTTTTTATGTCAGAGGGTTGTATTCACCAAGAGTTGATTCTGGACAAGGTTCAAAGGAAAGTTAGTGACTCAATGAATCAAAAATTGCTAGCACCTTTTGAAAAGGCAGATATCGAAAGAGCACTTAAGCAGATGGCGCCGCAGAAGTCACCAGGTTTTGATGGCCTCCCTGCACTCTTTTATAAACAGTACTGGGACATCATTGGAGATGAGGTTTGTGATTTTTTCTTGGGAGTGTTGAATGACGGTAAGGAGTTGGGTGATGCAAATCATACCCTGATCACTCTAATCCCCAAGATTCCTGAACCGCAACGGACATTCGATTTTCAACCAATAAGTTGTGTACGGTGTTGTATAAATTGATTTCAATAGCTATAGTGAACAGGTTGAAGGGTTTTCTTGATCAGGTAATCTTGCCTACTCAGAGTGCCTTCGTTCCTGGTAGGCACATTCATGATAATGTTATTGCAGCTTTTGAGTCTGTTCACACTATCAGGAGGAGAGGTGGAAATAGTATGGAAAATTTAGTGTTGAAATTGGATATTAGTAAGGCATACGATAGAGTGGAGTGACTTTTTCTTGAAAAGATGATGTTGAAGTTGGGATTTGCAGAGAAGTGGGTGCAGTTGATCTTGCGGTGTGTGTGTTCCACTTCCTTCTCAGTTCTTTGGGAAGGACAGTCTACTGGCTTTTTTAGACCAACGCGGGGGTTGAGACAGGGAGACCCTTTGTCTCCATACCTCTTTCTTTTGTGCTCTGAAGGGTTGTCGAGCTTATTCTCCCATGCTGATATGATGGGGTTCATCCATGGAGTACAGGCCAGTAGTAACGCACCTTCAATTTCACACTTACTATTTGCAGATGATAGTCTTGTTTTTGCTAACGCGGAGATGTAGGAAGTGACCAATTTAAAACAAATTCTTCTTCTTTATGAGTCGGCGGCAGGTCAAAAAATTAATTTCGACAAATCAGCTGTTGCCTTTGGACCAGGTGTGAGTACTAGTGTGAAATTGGAATTTTAGCAAGTGTTGGGGGTTCAAACGGTGCCATTTCATGAAAGGAATTTGGGCCTACCAACCCTCGCTGGAAGAAACAAGAAGGAGATGTTTAAGAGTTTAAATGAAAGATTGGATCACCATCTTGTGGGTTGGCAAAGTAAGTTTCTTTCTAAAGCTGGTGAGATGACTTTGATTAAAGCTGTGGCGCAAGCTATTCCTACATACACTATGAGCATTTTCAGGTTACCTAAATGTGTGCACAAAGCTTTTCAATCAAAGATAAAAAAAATTTGGTGGGAGGTGGAAAAAAAAGGTCTGCATTGGTGTAAGTGGGAGAATCTATGTCGTAGCAAATGGGATGGTGGTTTGGGTTTTAGCTAAATCTTATTGGTGCATTGTGCATGCTCCTCATTCCTTGGTTGGCTGATTACTGAAAGCAAAATATTTTCCGGAGACGGAATGGTTGACTGCTAGGTTGGGTAGAGGTGCATCTCTTGTTTGGAAGAGTCTTGTTTGGGGAAAAGAAATCCTAAAGCTTGGTATGCGATGGAGAGTGGGTGATGGGACTCAAATCTTGCTAAAATCAGACAAGTGGATACCTCAACCCTTTACTTTTAAGGTTGTTTCCCCCATTAACTTGCCCAGGAATCCTATAGTTGCTGATCTTCTGTCCTCTAATGGTGAATGGAATGTGGATCTTATTCGGTGTCAGTTTCTTGAGTTTGAAGCTAAGACCATTCTATCTATTCCTCTAGCTAAACATGGTGGCCTGGATAGGATGATTTGGCACTACAACAAGAATGGACGATTTTCAGTAAAGTCGGGGTACTGGGTTGCTAATTAAGAAAGACTCAGAAGAGATGGGGGTTTGGAATCTGGGAGTAACCTCGGAGGGGGTATGGGTCACAAAAGGGTTGGAAGCTCTTATGGGGTTTGAAATTACCTAATAAAATAAAGGTATTCTTGTGGAGAGCTTGTTTGGGCATCCTACCTTGTGCAGGTGTGTTAAGAAGAAGAAGAGTGTGTGCTGATGGGAGATGTGTGGGGTGTGGGTGTGCGGAGTAGTCGGTAATCCATGCTTTATGGGAGTGTCAATTGGCACGTAAAGTGTGGAAACTCACTTACTTAGCAGAGGTGTGTATGGTGTGGAGAGAGAGGGATTTCTTTGATCTCTTTATGCATGTGGATGCTGTGGTTAAAGAAAATGAATTGGAATAGTTTGGAATCATTACTTGGTAGCTTTGGCATAATAGAAATAGTAGAGCGCATGGTACGTGTGCACTAGGAGCAGAGAACTTAATTGAGAAAGCAAGTTGTTGGTGGGAGGGGTACTTGGATATAGGCATCAAAGATGAATTAATGGGTGAGGCCATGCATGGGAGGAATGTGGACGTGCATGGAGTGATGGGTGGGGCTAGTGAAAAGAGGCAACAGTGGGCCAAGCCTTTGAGAGGTATAATCAAGTTGAATTTTGATGGCGCGCTTATGCTTGATCAAGGAATTTATGGTACGGGTGTTGCATGTGTGTCAAGATGAGAATGGTGACTGTATTGGAGTGCTGGCTGTTCCGGGTGTTGGTTTTGTAAGTCTATTAACTTGTGAGTTTCTAGCTCTTGTCAATGGGTTGCATTTTTGTATTCAAGCAGGTTTTACGTGTCTGGAAATTGAAGGTGATGCCCAAAATGTCTTCACAACGTTAAACTCTAACCAAGATGACTTCAGCTCGGATGGAGTGCTCGTTGATGAATCAAAGGTACTTTTGAGTCAGTTTCAGTCCTATAGTTGGGGTTATATCCCTAGAGAGTGTAATAAGGTTGCCCACTGTATGGCAAGAACCGCGCTTTCTCTACATTTCCCTACTTATTGGTGGAGGATGGTGCCGGAGTGGCTTAATTCAATTTTAATTTAAGAGTCAAGTAGTTGAGTATGTGTAAATGGAGTGTGGTACTCTTCCCATCCGACTTGTGGGGGGTTTGATGAGGCCACTATTTACTCCTTGATATAATTTTCTTGATAATGATTGAATCATCCCTTTTGATAAAAAAAAAAAAATAACAGCCCAACGATCATAAAAAAATAATCAATAATAGGTGATTATTATAATAGGTAATTATTTATTATTTATTATTATACTAGGTAATTTTTATTAAATTTGTACTAATTGATTTTTTTTTTTTAAATAACACAGTAATGTCAAGCACAAGATTTGTGGAGAGCTGCGATGACCAAAGCGAAAGGAAGGCCAAAAAAAAGGTGATTTCAATAGTTTAGAATGTTACGAGATTGTGTTGGGCTTTCAACAATTTAGTGACATTCCAAACCATACCTCTTCGACGGGAGGAATCTCAAGGGGAGGAAAGATGCACACACAACAATCCATTCATGATTCTCATGTCAACTTAGACATAGATGTAGATGAGGTAAATGCCGATGTAACCCCAGAACCTTCGGTGAGGCCTCAAGGAAATAAGGCTGCCAAAGAAGCTATCCGGAAAGGAAAGAAGTTATCCGGAAAGGAAAGAAGCCATCTAATGATTCCAATCCTTTGACATCCGATGTGGAGACTATAGCAATTAACTAAACATCAATACTGTCGGCCAAGGAGAAATGTGATGAGGAATATGCTCGACATCTTTATGACCAACAACAAGAAGATTATATACGCTTGCAAATTGATATGCGAAACAAGGCATTTAAAATTGAAGAGAGGGAAGAGCAAATAGAGTTTCTATTGGGACCTCCAAATTTGCTCACTTGATCTCACTCTATTATGAATTATTAAATGACATATATAACCTACTATAAAATGACTATTAAGGACAATAATTATACCCAAAAAATATTATATTTATTTTATGTAGACTTTCTAATTCAATAATATTAGATTGTATTCCTTATTATTTTCCTTATATATTTTCATTTTCCAATTTCACTACATACTCATTAAAACATTCATATATATATATATATATATATTTAATAAGAATTAAAAATATGATTAAGATCATGTGACATAAAAATGTATGATATATATGTTGAACGCATATTGATGAGGGAAAACAAAATAAACCCTCTTATGATTTATGACCTAAATCTAAGTCAATCCATTATATTTGCAACAACAACAACAACAACAAAATACTAAAAATATTTAAAGAATTAATCATGTGGTACAAAAAATACAAAAAAAAAATGTTAAAAAATGAATGATTTTTTTTTTTTTGAGAATAAAAACAAATGATTTCTTCATTTTTTTTTCTGCACAGCTAAAATAGAGAAAAAAATTATTAAAAAAAACATAATAGTTCATGGCATTTTCTTATTGATTAGACATTAATTTTTGAAACTCAAGTTTGATTAAGAAATGTATATTTAGTTAAGATTTATAAAGTGATTAAATCATTGAAATGACTACATTTTTTATTTTAAAGATAATAATTTGTTTGCAAATTACATGAGTGAGGTTATTTGAGGAACTTTAGTGAGGTTTAGTGAGTAAATTTAGTATTTGAAAATTTGATAAGAGGTGTAAAAAGCATAGAGGTCAAGTGAGTAAATTTGGAGGTTCCAATAGAAAAACTCAAGAGCAAATTATGGAGATGGACACAAGTAAGATGACGCCAACTAAAAAGAAATATTGGCAAAGAAAGCAAAAAAAGATAGCGGAGAAAGAAGATGAAAATGCAACCGGTTGATCAAACTTCCAAGCTCCTTTCACTGGTGGATATTATCCACAAGCACCTTTTACTGGTGGATTTCCACAACCTCCTTTCACCGATGGATACTATGCGCAACCTCCTTTCACTGGTGGATTTTCACAACCACCATTCACCGTTGGATTTCCACAATCACCATTCACTGGTGGTTTCCCACAACCACCTTTCACCGGTGGAGTTCCTTTACCTTTCTCTTCGGGTGAATCCACCATCCCCAACCCTAATGATGACCCCTCAAACACAAATTGGATTCCTATTGAATGAGGAAAATTAGAGAGTTATGTGTTTTAAATAATTGTATTGTTCTTATTCCAATGCTTGGTCTGTCAATTATGTAATATAAATGTCATGAAAAAAAAATTTATTTGAATATGTGGGTACATTGCATTGAAATGAAGTCCTCAAGCAATAATACACTTACAAATGAAAAACACACAAACATAATAAAAAGCACACAAACATAATGAAAAACACACAAATCTAGATACGCATGTTGCCTTTAACTTCCTAAAAGTGCTTAATGAGATCTTCCTGAAGGTTTGAGTGAGTGTACTCAGATCTCATTTGTTGGTATCGATCCATGAATTCGTTCATAATATGACCATCTCTATCAACAGGATCAAAGTCATTATCGATGGGTCCCTCCCATACCACAGAAATTCTGGGCTTCATATTGTTCTCCTCTTCTTCATCGGACTCCAACCAATCATCGCTGTCTTCAGGTCATTCATCCTCGACAATCATGTTATGTAATATAACACAAGTCAACATGATGTATCGAAGGTCCTTTTTATCCCACCCATGAGCAGCTCCTCTAACAATACTAAAGCGTGACTGTAAAATACCGAAACATCTTTCCACATTCTTCCTATACCCCTCTTGAGCCTTAGCAAACTCGATTTCCTTGGGGCATGTAGGCCTTGGAACAATTTTCAAGAAAGTCCCCTACCGAGGATAAATACCGTCAGCGATATAGTAGCCTAAATTGTGAATTCTGTTATTCACTTGGAATTAGATCTGAGGTGCTCTACCGGCGGTAAGCTTGTCAAACAACTGGGACTTTGCTAGGACGTTGAGGTCATTGCATGCCCCAGGTATTCCATAGAATGCATGCCAAATCCAGGTGTCGTATGATGCGACTGCTTTTAAGATGATAGTGGGATATGTTTTCGATCACTATATTCTCCAGCCTAACCAGTAGGGCAATTCTTCCATTGTCAATGCATGCAGTTGATGCTCCCAATCATTCCTAGAAAACCTCTTCTTTCAGCTTTGGCAAGAAGTCGTCTAAAATAGATCGCATTAGGAGCGCGGAGGTATTCTACTGAATACATATTAATAATTCCTCTTGTAAACCACTGATGGGCTACGATGAAGGTAGATTTCTCCATCCGACAATACTCATCACATTAATCTGCCCCAGCACCGTAAGAAAGCATTCACAAGGAAGATGTCATCTTCTACTTTGGAAGTAGTCTGACTTTCTTGGCAGCATCCGATTTTTGAACAAGTATCGATCATACTGGCAAAGGTCAGTAGATATACGCTAGAAGACATTGAGGCTCATCCTATAACATGTTCAGAACTCCCAATCTTTGAACACTGGACGTTCGACAAAGTAATCGGCCATCAAATTTTTGCCCCTTTCTTCTCTAAGTCTCTTCTTGTTTGGTGCACGACTAGGATGAAAACTGCGCCTTTGAGTTTGGTTTGTAGATTCAGCAACTGCTGCGATCACAATGGTGTTGGTGGCCATCATCTCTTCATCATCTTCATCCCTAGACTGTTGAATTTGATCCCACAACCTATTCATTGAAATGAGGGAAATTGAGGAAATGTGTAAGGGAGGTTCTATTCACACCTCTAAAATTGACATTTGGACCTCTCTTTTTCCAAGTTATAGTTGACTTTGTCAACTCATGTCAAATTACCAATAAGCACTCAAGGAGTTATCCTTTACAGGTCCGAGCTTTACTTGGAGAGGGAAGCGTTGTGGTCAATGGATTAAGGTCCGGCTTGATCGATTTCTTATTACTAATGGTGGTTTGATTTGTTCCCAGTTTCTAGGGTGATTCACCAATCCCTTAATAAATCTGACCACCTTCCAATTTTGTTGGAAGTTCGGGAATGTTGACCACGAAGGAAAAAGAAGCAGAAGAGGAGGTTCCATTTCGAAGAACTTGGGCTCCGAGATGAGGAATGCACTAGAGTTGTTGAGAATGGCTGTAGTTGGTCTGGTGGGACTGATGCTGTTTCTAGGGTTTGTGGGAAAATCAATGAAACCTGCCGTGTGTTACAAGAGTAGAGCGACGTGAAGTTTGGTTCTTTGGGTAAGAGTGTTAGTGAGGTTAGAGATCAGTTGGCTACTTTCTATGACTCTTCTTTCTCTTCCCCACCGAATGACACAAGGGTTGCTCTTGAAAAAACGCTGGATGAACTTTTAAAGCTTGAACTAGATTTTTGGAATCAAATAGCGAAGGTTTTCTGGTTAATGGAAGGTGATCTGAATACCCTTTTTTCCACCAAAGGGCTAGTAACAGACAAAAAAAAAAAAAAGGTTGAAAGGGCTATTCAATGATTCTGGGACTTGGTGCACGGAGGATGGTGAGGTTGAGGAGATTGTCTTGTCTTATTTTCACTCCTTATTCATAACTTCTTAGCCTCAGGGCTGTGCTGAGGTAGCTTCTTATCTGCCTCCTTATATTACTGATGAGATGAACAAGATGCTTTTAGGTATTATTACAAGTGAAGAGGTCTATCGAGCTCTCAAGCAAATGCACCCGGGAAAGGCACCTGGCCCTGATGGATTTACATTGTGTTTTTATCAGTAGTTTTGGCATGTTGTTGGGAGCGATATAACTGAGGCCATAAGGTGTTTCTTGAATTCGGAGGAGCTGATGAGGCAAATTAACCATACAAATGTCACCCTTGTACTGAAAGTGAAGGAAGTTGAATACATGAACCAACTTCTTCCCATCAGTTTGTGTAATGTTCTTTATAAGTTGGGTTCGAAAGTTCTCTCCAACAGGTTGAAGCCGCTATTGTAAGCTCTTATTTCACCTTATCAAAGTGCGTTTGTGTCCGGACGATTAATTTCGGATAATTCTCTTGTTGCTTTTGAGATCTTACACTCTCTAAAAAAGCATAGAAGAGGACATGTCAGCTATGGGGCTCTCAAGCTCGATATGAGCAAGGCCTATGACCGTGAAGAATGGGTGTTTTTGGAACAGGTTCTAAAACAGCTAGGGTTCAGTCCACTTGGATTGATTGGGTTATGCGATGTGTACAGATAGTATCTTACTCTTTTATTATAAATTGTGATCCAAGAGGCCATATTGTACCTACGAGGGGACTCAGGCAAGGAGATTCAATATCCCCATACGTATTCCTGTTGTGTGCAGAAGCATTATCCAGAATGATTATTCGATCTGAGGAGTCTAGCTCTTTGCATGGGGTTCAAATATGCTCAGGTGCGCCTACAATCTCTCATCTCTTCTTTGCTGATGATTCTTTTATCTTCTTCAAGTCAAAATTAGAGGAATGTTATGTGCTTAAGGAGATCTTTGAGTCCTATGAAAGAGCTTTTGGCCAACTCATCAATTACCAAAAGAGCAGTGTGTCTTTTAGCAAAAATGTGAAACGGGACAAACAAGATGACCTTGCTGCAGCTTTGGAGGTGGTACGGGTTGATAAACATGACAAATACCTAGGATTACCCACTGAGTTGAGCTATTCCAAACTGAGGCTTTTAGCTTCCTTACTGAACGAGTCCAGAAAAGAACACAGGGATGGAGAGAAAAGACCTTGAGCGCCGCTGGTAAGAAAGTTATGTTAAAGGCAGTGGTGCAATCCATTCCGACTTATGTAATGAGCTGTTTTGAACTCCCTAACACACCTTTGTTCTGAGATGCACCGGCTTATGGCTAGGTTTTGGTGGGGGGACAAGATTGATGAGAAAAAAAATCCATTGGTTGGCTTGGGAGAGATTGTGTGTTCCCAAAACAGAAGGCGGTCTTGGATTTTGAAACATGGTTCATTTCAACCAAGTTTTGCTCGCGAAGCAAGGTTGGAGAATTCTTCAGTCACCGGATTCATTGATCGCTAGGTTGTACAAAGCTAGTTATTTCCCGCAGTGTGACTTTCTGGATGCTGCAGTGACAAAGGGGGCCTCGTATGCATGGTGTAGTATCATGCATGGAAAAAATCTGTTACGTAGAGGGGTGAGATATAGGGTTGGCAAATTGGATGGTAACCAACGTTGTGTTTTTTTTCATGACACTCTAGGTCATATAGTCTGAAAGAAATAATGTCTTATGGAACGGGAATTTCTTCTGTGCATCTAATGTTGCTCAATGGGCTGGTAAATTTCTTGAGGAATATCAGCAACTTCATGTGCATGGAAATGCGAAAGGTAGAAGGGAAAAGACCAAATGGTAGAACCCTCCTAGTGGGCGTCTGAAAGTGAATGTGGATGGGAGTTACCGAGCTGATTATGGAGATGGTGGAGTGGGAGTTGTGATACGTGATGAAAATGGTATGTGTTTGTCATCTCTGGCTCGATATTTCCCACATGCTTCATCTGCTTTACATATGGAGGCTGAAGCATGTAGGGCTGGGCTCTTATTGGCGATCCATCAGGACATGATCATTATTGATGTTGAGAGCGATTGTTCCCTTGTTGTCACTGCTCTACAGCTTGAGGTAGAAGATAGATCTGAAATTGGGTGTATTATCGATGATTGTAAGTCATATTTGACATCTTTTCACTCAAGTCAGGTTAGTCACATCTTCTGTGAAGCAAACAGTGTAGCCAACATGTTAGCGCACCTTGTTAGTTTTAATTATATTTCTGATGTATGGTTAAATGAGACTCATGTTATTATTCTGGATGTTCTCTATAAGGATGTTTGTAATATTTCTAATGTAGCACGGGGTTCAGGTATTATGTCCCCCTCCGTTGCAAATTTTTAATTCAATAAATGGAATCGGACGTGGGGCTGAGATTCCCAGCTAAGCTGGGTTCCAAACCCCTTTAAAAAAAAAAAACCAATAAGGACACAAAAGAAGGGAAGAGAGAGAGAGAGAGAGAGAGAGAGAGAGAGAGAGAGAGAGAGAGAGAGAGAGAGAGAGAGAGAGAGAGAGAGAGAGAGAGAGAATATTTTCTTACCTCCACGAACAGTACGTAGTCTTCAACTTGGAGAAAACCTTCTCCCCCAACGTAAATCCCCTTTGCCTTCGAATCTCAATCTTACATTTCTAGATTGTACCACGAATGAGAGACAGATTTTTTATTTTTTATTTTTTGGTTAAGTTTAATAGTAAATGTAGATGGAGATGTCCCTTCTATTCTTGTTGTAAATGCTCAGGTGCCTATTCATTAACCCTTCTTTTCCCAAGCTTCTACCTATTATATTGTTTATCTATTTTAGTTTCTTTCATCTTGTCTGGAAGTTGAAAAATACTGCAAACAATGACGATTATTGTTTGTTCTTGTAGTCTGATTATATTGACTGACCATAGTCTTTGTGCACCATTTGAAATGTATGATCATAATGTTCATAGCCTTATGTACTTCTCTTTTCCCAAGCTTTCTATTTCTTATATTGTTTCCCTATTTAGTTTTTGTTTTTCATTTTGTTCTAGAAAAAATGATGCAGACTATAATGAATACTGTTATTTTTATAATCTAAATATATCGCCTTATCATAGTCTTTGTGCAGCATTTGAAATGTATGATCATAATGTTCATAGTCTCCTGTAGCCTTCTATTCCCAAGCTTTCTACATCTTACATTGTTTCCCTATTTCAATTATTATTATTATTATTATTATTTCACTTTTTATGGAAGTTGAAAGATGCTACGTTATGTTTAAAAATTGGAGGTCCAACTACCGATTTTGAAGGTATGAATAGAACCACACAAAAAAAAGGCTTTTATTGATTTTATTGGACGAGGGGCACTTTAGAAAAAGTAGGGAGGTGTAGTTAGCATATTGGTTATTTGTAAAAGTAAGTTAGAAGTCTATTAAGTGGAGAGGTCTAAATACTAATTTTGGAGGTATGAATAGAAGTTCTCAATGTGTAATGCTAGAGATAAGAAAAGGTGAAAGTTTGTTAAGCTCGGATTGTGTGTGTATGGAGTGCAAAGATCAGGTCTATTTATTGACATTTTTCATACAGATTATGATAACTTGATAAGGACACGCGTCAACATTTCGTTCTTCGTAATCTTATGCAAAAATTTAGATAAGATTACATTCACAATAACTATCAAATTAAATAGTGTGCGAGTGATCTGGTTTGTCCAAACTTGTCGGTGGATTTTTTCACTATTTTCAAAAAAATTGTAGGTGGAGTGTAAGGAAAAAAAAAGAGTGTCAGTGGAGATATAATTTGTCTACCTAAAAAAATATCTTTGGTTGCATTTCCAAAATATTTATCAATACTATTTATTTACATCATATATTTCTCATTTATACTAAAAAAAGGGTGGTGCTATTCTCACACATTTTCTAATTTTCTATTACTTTAATTCAATTTTTTTATAAATTACCTCCCTTATAAATCTGTTTTTTTTTTCTTTCTTTTTTCTATTTGGCAATTCAATCATGAATCAAATGTCATTATACAATAAATCAAAATTTTTTTTACCTATAAATGAAGAAAAAATAATACGTTTATTAAGTGAAATGGTCTGTATTATTAGACAAAGAATATGCTTCCCAGGTAATCACCTTCACCCAGTTGAATCCAAATTGTAAAATTTGTTCTCATACTTTGCAAAGTACCAAACTCAATGCTTGTTTGTTTACGACTCTTAATCCAGGTGTATCATCCTCAAATAAATAAATAAATATATATGTGTGTGTGTGTGTGTGTGGATTAAATTCAGTTTACCCCCTGAGGTTTGGGGTAATTTCATGTTAGTCCATGTCCTCTCAATTTAATCAGTTTACCCCCTGAGCTTGTCAATTTTCCTCAACCATGTCCAATTTCTCAGATTCCATCTAAATCGAACGTTAAGCCTGACGATGGGACCCATTTTCAGGGCTAAAATGGTCATTTCATGACAAAAATGGCAAAAAAAAAATAACCACAACAAAATACTCATCTTCTCTCTCTCTCTCTCTCTCTCTCTCTCTCTCTCTCTCTCTCTCTCTCTCTCTCTCTCTCTCTCTCTCTCTCTCTCTCTCTCTCTCTCTCTCTCTCTCTCTCTCTCTCTCTCTCTCTCTCTCGCCGCTCCCCAAAAACCCTTCTACGACCTCCACCAGGTGGCGAAGCTCCGATAGACTCTAAAAAATCCATGACCTCTACTCCTACTACCCAAATCGACCTATTTCAAGTATTCAAATCGGGTCGTCTTGAAACCATTTTGAACCACAGTGATGGCGGCCTAGAATTGATTCGGGGACGTTCGAGCTGTACTTAGAGGACCGAGCGGGGCTGGGCCTTCGGCCGATGCCATCCAACATGTTGGATTTCTTGATGGTCTCGGGTTTCCATCAGTTGCAATTTACCCAATTAGATAATAGTATCCAATCTCTCCTCTATCTCCACCTTCTTCTTCTCCTCCTCCTCCTCTCCTGTGTCGTTGTCACCGCAAGTGGGTCTTCCAACAAGAAGTGGGTCTTCACTGGCATCGACGTCAGAGTTGGCTGTCTCCTCCTACTTATATCGTGAAGCCTTCCTCTTCTTGTCAAAACAACAACGCCGTCAACACCGGAGCCACTCTCCCAACTCTGAATCGTGTTTCGATTTCGTTGTGTGCAAATTACAAGTTTGAGGTGAGTCTGTTTGTGTTTTGGTGGGTTTTTGTTTTCATGATTTGTGCAAAAACCTCCGGTTTCTTATTGTGGGTTTTTCCAATTGCGATGAGTCTTTTCCGTGAACGCTATGGTTGAAAGTATGGGAAAAGGGGAGGGAATCTATATAGGATAACACAGCAGCCTTTTGATCAAAAATTCACTTCTTTTGCTCCATAATTTGATTCAAGTTTTGGCTAGTTTTTTTTTTTTGTCTAAGAAAAATGTTGCATTCTTTGGAATTATTGACTGGTGCATATGGGTTTTGTGCAATCGTGGGTTTCTATGATATGTAATCTTAATCTCTAAGTTATTGGGTCTAATTCTATTGTAATCATAATGTAAAATTGAACAAGTATCTTAAGCATGTAATTGTGTTCTGTTCTGGCTGGATTCTCTCATTTTTTTGCTTAATTGGTTATCTGATCAAGTATTCTGATTGGTTTCAAATTTCTCTGAAGATTTTGTGATCTGGGTATTACAAATATTGTTTGTTTTTACACGTGAAATTTAAGAAAAAGCAATTCTGGTTTGTTCCGCTTGTGAATTGTGAGGAATCAAATGGGTCTTTGTTGGTGACTTGATGTGGTTCCGTTCATTGGTTTTAGATCTAAAGTTGGAGACTGGCCTTAGTGCTTAAATGTTGATTGAGGGCTAATGGGGTTATTTGAAGAAGAAGTAGAGAGAGAGAGAGAGAGAGAGAGAGAGAGAGAGAGAGAGAGAGAGAGAGAGAGAGAGAGAGAGGGGGTCAAATATGGTATTGGGATTTTTTTTTAAATGACTCTTTTAGCCCAGAAAATGGGCCCCGTTATTAGACTTAACATTCAAATTAGACGGAATCTGAGAAATTGGACACGGTTGAGGAAAATTGACAAGGTCGGGGGGTAAACTAATTAAATTGAGAGGATAGAGACTAACATAAAATTACCCCCAAATCTCAAGGGGGTAAATTGAATTTAATCATATGTATATATATATATATATATATATATATATAATCAGCGTTTTATCCGCTTCAGCGACAAGCTTCCACATTGCAGTTGATGATGTACACAAAATTTGGAGATGCTCTACATAATATTGAATGCAATGAGTTGCAATCTTCGTGTGGGGACAAATTATGTTCTACTAGCATAATATAGTAGAACAATTCATGTTTATAATCATAAGGCCATCATTATTAGGCTATTGTAAAGTTCTATAGTTGCTCAATGGATTGAAATACACCAAATAATTTCAGTTAGAATCTTATCAGGAATAATAGATTCCAAGGGGCTCGAATGCTCATTGAACTCTTTTTTTTTTCATGTCTCCATTGCAAATCAAATGTAATTTTTTTTCAAAAGATGGGTCTAAAGTTTCTTGTTCTACCATGATTAAACTTCAAAGCATCATATTAGAGAGATATAATAACTATGCTAGAGAAGTTTTTGATGAAAAAGAAAAGAGGGAATCGAAAAGAGTTTTGAAGTCTTCTGTGTCTACGGGAAAATAAGGAAGGGTATTTAAGGTCATTTTTTAAAAAAAGTTGAATTAATATAGAGAGTGTGTGAATAGAGAAAAAATGTGTGTGAATGACATCACCCTAAAAAAATAATACAATATTCAATGAATAGTAACTGATCATGTGACCTCTAACCCAACAGGTGGAAACATATGTCTAGTAGCAGTGAATAGTTTACTAACCTAGTGACCTGGTGAACCTGACCTATTAGCCCAACGGGTAAACTTGCTCTAATAGCAAGCTATTGTGGCAAGTCATCCCCATCAAAATATTAATTTAATATCGTGTGGATTATTGATCCACATATAAGATATTACACTAATAAGAACAGTTACTACACTTGATCTTAGCCAAGAGGCCGAGAAAGAACTGCTTTGAAACCTATTAGTCAATTAATTTTAGGGAGTGAATCCTCTCTTGAGCTTCTTTCCCTCCTAACCTACCTGAGCTTTTCACTAGATTTCGATACGTGGCTATAATGAATCTAATGGTCTACAATGTTAATATTTTTATTTTTTCTGTCCCCTATTTCTTCTCTTCCTTCATGTGCGTCTCTCTCTCTCTCTCCAGTTCTTCTTCTTTTTCACTCGGTTCTTCTTCTTCTATATGAATAACCATACACAGTATCAATATGGCTTGGCTTGTGTTTGATTTGGAGGGATTGAGGAGCAAGACCAATGACAAGAAGTCAAGAACAACCTCCAATAAACACCACAAAAGCATGACCCAGAAATTTTTGAAATCCAAAGTCCGTTGTGGATGACTCATGGGTCTTCTTCTGCTGCGGTTTTGCCTACTCTCTCTCTCCATCTCAGTTTTCTTAATTTCCCAGGTTTCTATCGGAAATGCTTCGTTCTTCTTAGCTGACTTCAATTCCTCTCCTCTCACAATGGTTTTGATATTTTAAGGTCCAACAATCTTTTATGTTCAATTTGGGATTGAAATTCATAATTTAGGGATGGGTGTTCCATTAATTCTCTCAGATAGACGGAATCAGCCACATCCATCAATCAATTTGGCCTTCTTTCAAAACTTGAATGATCGCTGAGGTTTGGGGGTGTCATCATTTCACCCCTTCTACTTTCAATTTTTAATTTTTACCCCCTAAACTTTTCAATTTCAATCAGCCATGTCCAATTTCTACTATTCCGTCCAAATTGGAAGTTAAGTTTGACTTTTGAGGGCTAAAATGGTCATTTCAACATAAAAAAAAAAATTTTAATAAAAAATAATTTTTTTTTCTTTTCTGTTTTTTAGTTTTTTTTTTTTTTTTTGTCTTCAACCTATACACCACAAGTAATAATAGGTTTATAAAAATAAAAAAAATACTCTAGGTGGTTGAAAGCTGCTCACTGGTCTACGATATTTGTGATATATCTCTGATAAAGTGAAGAATTTTAGGATACATCCCCAATAAAGTGAAGAAATATTTGTAAAAAATAATTTTACACTTTATCTGTAAATAAATATCTGTATATCCCCAATAAAGTGAAGAAATATCTGTGTAAAATCATTTTTGGTCTACGATATTTGTGATATATCTCTGATAAAGTGAAGAATTTTAGGATATATCCCCAATAAAGTGAAGAAATATCTGTGTAAAATCATTTTTGGTCTACGATATTTGTGATATATCTCCAATAAATTGAAGAATTTTATGATATATCCCTAATAAAGTGAAGAAATATCTGTAAAAAATGATTTTACACTTTATCTGTAAATATCTGTATATCCCCAATAAAGTGAAGAAATATTTGTGTAAAATCGTTTTTTACACATATTTATTTATAGATAAAGTGTAAAATTATTTTTTACAGATATTTCTTCACTTTATTAGGGATATATCCTAAATTCTTCACTATATCGGAGATATGTCACAAATATCGTAGACCAGCGAGCGGCTTTCAACTAACTAGAGTATTTTTTTGTTTTTATAAATCTATTATAACTTGTGGTGTATAGGTTGAAGACAAAATATAAAAAAATAATAATAAAAATGAAGAAACAGAAGAAAAAAAAAACTAAAAAACAGAAAGAAAAAATAATAATAATAATAATTTTTTTTTTTAATTTTTTTATGTTGAAATGACCATTTTAGCCCTCAAAAGTCAAACTTAACGTCCAATTTAGACGTAATAGTAGAAATTGGAAAGTTTAGGGGGTAAAAATTCAAAATTGAAAGTACAGGGGGTGAAATGATGACACCCCCAAACCTCAGGGGGGTAAACTGAAATTAATCCAAAAAAAAATTAGTCAAGTTGCAGATTAATGACACGTTTACTTACTTGGAATGGAAAATAATCATGAATCGGAGACAAGTGGAATGGGAGAAGAAAGGAATCGGTATTGATTCCGGAGGAATGATTCCTAAACCCATCTCCCCCATTTGTAATCGAATTCCTGAGTATTCAGGAATCGATTCTTGATAAGGAGGTGGGACCTACATCCATTCTGATTCCTTCATGTGTTAGTAAACGCAAAAATTCTTTTACCCGGAATCATTCCGATTCCTTTATGTGTTAGTAAACGCATGAATGTTTTTACCCCATAATCATTCCATTTCCTTCCAAGTAAGTAAACGTGCCCTAAGAGTGGCTATTTGTTCATTCTCTCTGATCGTGTGTATTTGCGATGATTTGGGGAGTGATCTTAATCATTATGATGAGATTTCATAAATTATTGGTATTAATTGGCAAACTCTTTTGCATCATCATATTGCCAACCTGATCGGCAGAGAATGAGAAAGAACAGTAGAAAGAAAAGAAAATGAGAAGGGGTCAGAGTTTCAGAGAGGAAAATAATAATATATTGGGAAAAGGACAAAACTCAAAAGAGATAGAAACCATCTTCAAAGAGATTGAAACATATCAAATGAGTTGTGGAACATTAGATTTACTATTGCCACATGTCTCAATCTCTTTAAAAGCTTAGGAAGCTCAGGTCAAAAAGACGCTCTGGAGAGAATCCTCTCCCTTAATTTTATACTAATCTGTCCACTCATTCTTAACACACTTTTCAATGTTGGGACTTGGCAGTTGTTGAGAACTTAATTGCTCGAAAAGTGGTGGTGAATTATGAAATTGAAACAAACAGAAATATTGTTGAATTAATGAAGTTCAAATTTGAATGGGAAAAGGAGTTCATAGATCAATTGGTTAAGAACGAATATATTTGCTTGATCTATCCTGCAGGCTTTACAATGTAAAAGTCGCACAGCACTTCACTCTGCAAGATTTACAAGCAAAATAACCCTTATCTTTTTTTTTTTTTTGAATAGAAGTTGATTGATATTCAATAAATCAACAGCCAATTAGCCATAGCTTACAAAGCTTACATAAGCAGTCCGGAAAGAAAATCCGGTAAAACCTATCCAAGCTAAAGCAAACTAATTAAAATCAATGGGAAGCTCACATTTAAGCAAGCCTGCCCAAGCATGAGAAAGTTTCGCCTCCTACGGAAAGAAATCATTCAATTAGCCCTCACTTTCCAGTCACACAATTGTGGTACAAGCAAGAAACTAGAAACGTCATAGAAGACTCATAGAAACCTAATCACACTCAAACAGGCTTAAGATCCCAATCAAAGCAATTAAACAATAGCCAGCTCCTTCCCTGGAGAGTTGGAGCTGATATTTGCACCATCATTGTTACCTTCATCTTTCTCATTCCTCAAAGTATGCTTATTTCTTCGTCCAACAGGACGGCCTTTTGTCTTTGGAGCTGTCCCTAGCGAAATCGGAACCTCCACCAACTCACCAAGGTGAAATTCCGGAGGTATGAAAGCCAACCTAGGCTTAAAACTCTTCTTTTTCACACCCAAGGTCAGATGTTTTTCTGAATTTAGCCCAACAGCAAGGCCATTTATATTGGCCCCATCAGCAAAGTAGTCTGGCCCAGTCCCATGCAGCCCCGGTCCAAGGCCAAGCTGAGCAGTCCCAGTCAACCCACCAGTCAACACTAATTCAAAATTGGGGTTTGCTGCAGAATTTTCCGGAAGGCTTATAGAGCTCCTCGCCGCCGGCGAACCCGATCCTAGCACCAGTGTTCCAGCCACTTCCGCCACCCCAGAAACCTCTGGCGCACCTAGTCCCATCGTCATCAGCATATCTGACCCAGCAACCAACCCAAAAACTGCAGCTTCCGACGCCGCCAACTGACCTGGGTTTGCTTCCACCGCGCGGTCCGACACCTCTAAAGCCAGCGCAGTGTGCGCCTCCGCCTTCAATCTGCCATCACATATACCCCCACCATGACCGAAAAAGCCACAAGCTGCACACAGCCCATGACATTTTTCATACTGGAGTTCCACCAACACCGAGACCGTCGGAGAGAATTGAAAGGTCAGCAGTGCCCAAATCCTCCGCCGAACGTCCTGTACCACACTGATCCTCTGAATCGGATCCTTTCGCTGCACCGCCCTCTGATCAACCCGAACAAAGGAACCCAACGCTCGTCCAATTAGGGTTAAGGCTTTCTCGTTGCTTGTAGCAATGCGCAACCCCTTCACCGCCACCCAAACCTCCAGGAGATGCAGCTGAGCCGCCCCGAGATCTGAAACGCTGTCATAATCTGCTAGCAGCAGCATAGAGTTGTTGTAGAACCATGGACCGCTTGAGAGAATCCGATTCTTCACCTCACTATCCTTGAATTGGAAGACAAAGATATCCTCCTCCTCATGCCGGATCAGAACTCTCTCCTTCAACCCCTAAACGTTGGAGATCGCCGCCGAGAATGACTGGATCACCACTGTCTTCTTGGATAACAGCCGACCACAAAGGTAGAAGAATGAATCATGGATTGCATCCTCTCCTCCAACAAGGCTCACAATGGCCTCCTCAGAAAGTGCAGAAGGAGCCACCATGTTCTCCTTCGCCATCACGCGGCAACTCGATCAATGGTACGGCTAGGGCAGAGAAACCCTAGTAGAGCAAAGTCGACTTTTTTTTTTTTTTTAGTTTATATAGTTGTCTTGCGTATTCATGCAAAGTAACCCTTATCGATGTAAAGTATATAACCATTGTATAAGTAATTTGTGGTTACAGCTGGCTTAAATTAAATTTGCTTTAGAAGAAAATATGTAGCAAAAAGAGGAAGAGAAAATTATTCTAAGAATAAAAACAACCCATGTATGTATAAAGGGAACATGTTTATACATACAAACACACATACACATGGCCCTTCTAGTTGAGTGGTCTGACTTGAAACTGAAGATGGGATGGCCATCATTGTGATGTTAAGAACTAGCTCTCAGAGTGTTAATAACAATGTAAAATTTGAATATAAGACAATTTTAGTTGTAATGTCTCAAAATTTAGACTGTAAATAAATTTGAGACCGTTCGAGTTTGTATTGAGTTTGGCTCCATTTTAACTCATTTGAAATTGGCTCATAAAAAAAGAAGCCAAGCTTGAGCCTTGACATTAGCTTGTGAACAAATGTTTTTTTCAAGGGAACATTTGATTTGAAATTGAGTACGGCTGCTTGTTTAAGATCTTAACTTCAAATGAAGGATTCCATGAACTCATGACAGGATATAAATTACATTTTAATTTCTTTAACTCATTCTCTTTTCATTAACATACTCTTTTGATTTCGATTTTATGACAAGTTTAATTTCGAAGTTCATCAAAACTTGAGTTTTAAGGATGAAAGATCGCTAATTAAACAAGTCGAGCTAGATCTTGAACAAAAGTGAGCTTGAACATATATGAAGCTCGATCTAGCATCCAACCCCATGTTTGAACATATGATGCTCGTTTTGGCTCAGCCGTTTACACCGCTACTATTCAAAACAATAAACTGTCAAGTTTAAGTAGAAATTAATTGAGTGTAACTAACTTAACCATTGTATAAGTAATTTGGGGCTACAGCTAGCTTAAATTAAATTAAATATGTAGCAAGAAGAAGAAGAATAAGATCGAAGAGAGAATTATTCTAAAAAAAAAAAAAACAACCCATGTATGCATAAAAGGAACACGTGTTTACACAGTGGCGTAGCTAGAAATTATATTGAGGAGGGTCAAAATTTTAATAGCCAAATTACCTTATATGTTAAAGAATTATCGGATAATTAATACTTCATTTAGTTACAATTGTCCACCAAAATAGCTTCAATTTAAAAGATGAATATATTACATTGAATTGATTTATCCCAAAAATTTTTGAGATGCCTAGCAAAAATATAAGAAAAAGAATAGTCTAATGTGTTATTGTACTCGGTCTAGTGTGAAAGTTTTTTTTTTCTTTTTTTGAATAAGGTAAGTTAGTCTTGATCTTCTTTGTTCGGAGAATAAATGTATTAAAATATGTGAAGCTGATCATAAGAAAGTGGGCCCAAAGTTTAGCTAGACCAATGAGCCGATCTTCTCACAAAAGATCAACTAAAATCTAAAATCTCAGCCAATCAAGTTTAGTTTTATATCAAAGATGCTTAAATTTAAGCCAATCAGGAACAATTTTCAAAAGTTGAGAGGGGTCATCTGACCCTTCTCGCCCTATATTGGCTACGCCCTTATTTACACACATACACAACCCTTCTAGTTGAGTTGATCTGACTTGAAATTGAAGATGGGATGGCCATCATCGTGTGGTTAAGAACCGGCTCTCGGCGCGTTAATAACAATATAAAGTTTGTATGAAGTACAATTATAGTTACAGTTAGGGCTGTCAATTCCGACACGACCCGATAACACGACTCGAAACCCGCACGAAATAAAACGGGTCGAACCCGCACGATTAAAAAGCGGGTTAGCGGTGGGTCAACCCGCCATGACCCATTTAATAAATGGGTCGGCCACGGGTCAACCCGCCAACACGAAATGAACCCGTATAACCCGATTGTGCTATGTTTCTTCTTGAAATTTTGGACGTTCGAAGTATTTCTTCATAAGATTAGACAATTTGAAATATTTCGCTTTTTAATTATTGGATTTAATTGTTTATGAATTATTTATAATCTTCGTCTTGTAGAGTTTTTAGTGAATTTAATCAATTTATGCATTTTTTAGTTAAATGGGTTCCATTGTTAACACTTAAATGGGTCATTTTGTCTAACAAGATACTACCTATTTATTAAATGGGTTAAGCGGGTTGAAAACGGGTAACCCGTTTAATAAATAGGTTGGGTTTGGGTTTAAATTTTTGACACGATTATTAAATGGGTTGGGTTTGGGTTTATATTTTGTAACACGACAAATACCTTAACCCGACATGAACCCAACCCGACACGACCCATTGACAGCCCTAGTTACAGTGTCTCAAAATTTAGATCATAAATAAATTTGAGACAGTTTGAATTTAAATTGAGTTTGATTTGATTTTAACTCATCTGAGATCGGCTCATAAAAAAACAAGCCGAGATTGATCCTTGACATGAGCTTGTGAACAGCTCATATTTTTTTCAAAAGAACATTTGATTTGGAGTTGAGTGCGGCTGCTTGTTTAAGAGATTAACTTCAAAAGAAGGAAGCCATGGACTCACGATAGGATATAATTTGCATTTTACTTTCTTAACTCATTCTTTTTTGGTTAACATACTATTTTGATTTTGATTTTGATTTTAATTTTACTACAAGTTTAATCTCGAAGTACATCAAAACTTGAGTCTTAAGAATCAAGCGGGCACTACTAGAATTATGGCCCCAGACATCGGCCAAAAACCGATGAGAAACAAAAACCCAACCGATGTCTTTGTGGGTGATGAGAAAGATCCGGAAAATGCAGACATTGGTTTTTAGCCGATGTCTAGTATTCGGGTAGACATCGGTTCCTTATTATAAACCGATGTAAATAGGTTTAAATGATAACAAACTTGCATGCTTTACTATTGTTAAACCCACATTTTATTGTATTTAAAGCTTAAAGAAATATAGATTATACAACACAAGTTTGCGTTTTAACATCGTTATTGATTTAAGAACCGATGAGTAATACTGTTACAGACATCGGTTCCCATAAACATTTCTTGTTCTTCATGATTTTGAAGCGTAATCTGCCACATATACCGATATATTTACTTATATTAACATCAGTGTGTAACGAAAAAACGATGTTAATAATCTATTGCACATCGTTTCTATTCAAAAATCGATGTCTGGATATTTTAGTAACATCAGTTTTCATTTTGGAACTGATGTCTGAGACTCGGTAGTATATCGTTTTTGACAATGAACCGATGTCTGGACATTTTAGTAACATCGGTTTTCATTTCGGAACTGATGTCTGGCACTCGGTAGTATATCGTTTTTGACAATGAACTGATGTCTAGACATTTTAGTAACATCGGTTTTCATTTCGGAACTGATGTCTGACACTTGGTAGTATATTGTTTTTGACAATGAACCGATGTCTGGATATTTTAGTAACATCGATTTTCATTTTGGAACTGATGTATCTGTATTACTGGACATCAGTTTTTATGGCTAAAACTGATTTCAACTTTATATCTAGACATCACATTCTATAAAGAGGATGATGTCCACAAAATAGAACTGTGATTATAAATTGCAAATTGGGGTATTATATCCAACATTCATCATCCTTAACAGTTTACAAAATGGGCAAAATAAAACCCCAATTCATGCACCTATATACTACAAGGCTAGCCTAGCAATTAGTATTCTTGTTTGTTCATAATTGCTACAAAAAAGTTAATTAAAAGCTAGTCTAACTCAAAATCAAGAAACTAGTCAGAACCTACAGCAGAGTCTGTAAGTAGTCGGCTACTTCAATGCGGACCTCGTCAAGTTGTTGTTGGGTATACCCTTTCCGATCCTTTACCGCCCACTACAAATACATATAACAATGTATGTCATAATGATACACCAATATTTAAAACATAGTTTTTTGTCAAATTACAATGCTTATACCTTGGTTGAAAACGAAAGCGTGTCATCATTAATAATATCCTTCATGTACCGCATAACATAATAGCCACACTCAACTCCACCCGGCTGCTTAGGTGCGCCCTATTTATTCATGTTATTGAATTAGAAACAGAATTATCATAGTAAAACATATATTGTAACTCGATCAACCACAAATACTATGCTTACCGGAAGTAATTTTAACTTAGGCACTTTGTTAACCCTCCCCTTTTCAGCATTGTAAGTTTTAACTGCACTGCATACCATTAGGTAATTCTTTTGTGTAACTTAAAGCTCACACAAACTTACCCTACAAACAATGAATTAGTTGCTTGTAGACAGGGAAGCAGGGGTCATTACCCACAGAAGATTGAATAACTAGACTAATGAACACAAAACAGATTAACTATTCTGACCAGAAACCAAAATGAAAACAAAAACCTAACCTAAACTGCTCAGATACCAACGAAATTTTATAGACATTAAGCTAACATCCTAAACTGGATACTGGTAAATTTTTAGGGATTTTGGAGATCATTTGCTATGGTAATTAATTAAAAGAAAACTGAGGACAGAAACCTGCAAAAACAGAAACTAAAGAAATAAACAACAAGATGATTTTTGGGCTTTTGGTTTTGAGACAACAATCGAAATAAACAAGTTAGAGACAACCTATCCACTCCAAAACAATCAAGCAACAAAGCTTTACAACTTGGTGAATTCTTTTTTGACCTCCTACTTCCCCTACCACTTATCTGAAATAGAAAAGAAAACAATTGGGAAGCTAATTGCCATAACTCTTGTTACTTGGTAAAGTACTTACAGTTTCATCGCTTCTACCAGTCAATTTGAGATATTGTAAGGCATAAGGAATTAGTAACAGTTCAGAAGAGTGTCAAGCATGCAAGTGCCAAAGTACGCATCAAGAAAAAGCCTGACACAAGAAGCAACCCTTTTTAAAATCAAATATGTGCTGGTATATTAGTTAGGACTTGACATACCGGACCAAGCAATTGACAAATTACTTCTAAATCACACCAATTACCAATACCAAAGGGTAATGGCACACCCTTAATTTGGCATAAAAATTGAAGCCTGTCTCTAGTGAACCAACACACAGGAACAGAGGACCTTGTTTTTTGTTTAATTAACTCGAAATGAGCCCAAATTGAGAATAAGATTCTATTCTCCACTTTTGAAATACAAGTTTACAAGAGAAACCCTTTATCACATAAATTAAATTTCAGAAATTAAATTTCATTGAGAACAAGATAAGCGAGTAAAGCCCACCTGGCCTCAATGCTCAAGACATTTGATCCGGCTTTAGAATTCTTATCTGCAGCCACTTTAGTAAACCCCATAGGAAATATGCCACCATCAAGCTTATGGACAACAGTAAAGTGGCTCAGCATACCAGCACTCCAACAAGACAACTCAATAATTTGCAAAACACAAGGCAGTGTAAAATAGATTCTAGGTCTTACCTTGGCCTTGTTACAGCAGACAACAGATGCAGAGACAATTTCGTTAACATTCTGCTTCTCATTGATAATAGTTTTCAAACTTATTGCAGTAACAACCACTTGAGGAATATCTACAGTTTTCTTTGTGGAAGCTGAGACCCTTATATCTTTCGAAGCATTCACGATCACCTCAAATTTGCACCAGCTTACCTGTACAGTAAAATGACATAATCTTAACAAAGAAACCAGAAAGAAGCCAAATATGGATTTCACAATATGACTAAGATGATGATGTATGCTGAGACTTGAAGATCTCACCCGTTGTGGAGCTGGGCAGATGGAAAAATTTGAAACTGATAGCCAAGAAGGTCCTTTTATCTTCCTTTTAACAAGGAAAAGTTCCAACGCGCTGCATAATATGTTTTGTTTTTCATTATTTCTTCTAAAGAAGAGTTTATAGTAAGATAATTGTTTTCTTTAAGATTGTATCTACCTGTAGGTAATCAAGTCAGGAATGAAAATATAATCACAGAAGGAAGATTCTAAAAGTTATATATCAGGTATTAAAAATGAAGAGCAACTCTAACTCTTTATACCTGCTATGAGTTCCTAGAAGAGCACAAAAAGTTTCTCCTTTTAGATCTGTTGATAGTGGTGGATCCTGCACCAGTGCAAATAATGTTCATAAGAAACTGAGTCAAAAAGTTTCTTTAATAAATCATCAAGTCATTCTGCATTATGCATCTCTGCTTCACAGGCAACGTTAAACAGCAACGACCTATGAAACTCCAAACATCTATGAGCAAGAAGCTGTAATACAGTTGATTTGCGATTGAAGGTCACTTTAGTGCTACCTAATAACCCTATTGATTTCATACTGGTTGAGTTATATACCCGGAATGGATAATTGATCATCAGTACATAATTCTCCCCTGCAGGTATGTCAGATCGCTCAAAAGCATAGTTCCTCTACAGTGTTCACATAACAGAAAGTGAGCAACAGAGGAAGAAAGAACATGAAAGTACTATGAACCTCCAAAAAAGTTTATTTTCTCATAACTGAGTCAACGCACAATTGGAAATATCAGAATTATTGAGTATGCAAACCTTGACAGGTGCCATGCTAAAAGATGATACATTGAGATCCAACAACTTCTTTGCTAATTCATTCTTTAATTATGAAGCCGCATCCTGATGATGTAGAAAAGAGCATCAACAATAGCAACCAAAAAAAAAAAACAAAGACAAGGCCAAACTAAATTTTATCTATATTCAAGCTTATACAGAAGAAAAAACCTACATGCAGCTTCTTACGAAAATCTGTGGGTGAAATCCTTGAGTCCTCGGCATCCTTTTCAAGCTTCATCATTTCGTCAGTTTGAAATAAAGGACTGTCCGGAATTGCATAGACACATCTTTGCATGTTCTTTACAACCGCACAACAACTCTGATATGAACTTCCTACTTTAACTACATCACAACAATGAATCAACTATAAAATAGGTTGATATGATTAAGCTTGTAAGATAATAACTCTTCAGAAATGAAACAAATTACAAAACATTCATTAATAAGAACGCAAAATAAGTGTTATAACATAAAACTCGTCATGTTTACCTTCCCAAATAGATAAACAGTGCCCATATTAGGTCCATAGAACTCTTCGTAAGCATCAAGCATGTAAAAGGGCTGTGACCCATCTGATTCCAGATCAAAATCCGAACTCCCTTCACTAATTGAGTCACTTTTGACCTCCACATAGCCGCTGCCACCAGTAAGCCCGGCCCCACCAGTCATCGCGGCCTTCCTTCCTGCCATAACATCCAAAACAACCACTGCTCTGTTAAAAACTGTGTTAAACCATATGTACCCCAATTTCCACCAACAAAGCACCATAGTGTATTGATACCACAGTAACCATTCTCAATATGTAAACCACTAAACTAATCCTGCTTCCCTTCTCTCTCAACCCATTTTGAAAAAGAAAAAAAAAATATATCAATCAAAATGGCCAAGTAGTAAACACACTCCATTCAAACACAATTATTAATGCTTCTTCCAAAGTCCAAACATATATAAGTTACTGCATGTTAACCATCAATGGGTTAAACCATATATAAGTTACTCCATCAATGGGTTGAGAGAATCTGAGAACAAATGAAGTTTTTAAATATCAACCTTAAAAAACAGAGACTCACCCATATTAAAAACACCAATGAAGTTTCCTCCAACTATTTCCTACAACCGCAACAGTCGCAAAAAAGATACAAAACAGATACATAACTAAAGATACAATCTTCAAAATCTACGATATGGGATCCAAAACCAATACATCAAACAATTCAATGCTTTACCAAAACAGATACAAGTCTACAAATGCAACTCAATTTCAAATTTTCAAGTCCAAAGTCAAAACAGAAAGGCAAAAAGTGACTGATGCAATTCGAACCCAGAAATCCAGAAGGACAAAACAGATCACATATCCAATTTTCATCTCATATCAGTCATATGTATAGCGTATAGCAAAAGAAACAGATGCAATTCGAACCCAGAAATCGAAGCAAGAAAGATGGCAGCAACTTACCAAGCTTGAAGTTTCCAAAATCGAGTCGAAAACTGAAATTGAAGCTGCTTCACCTAGTAGAGTTCGAGCCAAACCCAGACTTGAAGATTGAAATTGAATACCCAGAAGCAGAAATTAAGAGGAAGCCATAAATCGATTAAAGAGTGAAGACCCAGAAGCAGAAATTAAGAGAAACAGAAACCCAGACTCACCGCGCACCGTCAATCCATCACGGCGTCACCTTCGAAGAAAGAAATGGCGTCGTGCGGCAGTGCCGGAGAGAGAAACAGAGAGAGAGAGAGAGAGAGAGAGAGAGAGGAGAGCGGGGCTACGGGAGAGAGAGAGAGAGGCGAGCTTTAGAACCATGCTGGCACTTGGTGCTCGAAGTCGCACCAATCGAGGAGGATAAACTCCTTGGAGGCAGGTTGGACCAGTTGGGGTTCGGATCTCGGAGCAACGACGTGGTGGTGTTGGAAGAGAAACACTGGCAGAGGCGATGGCGCCGGTGAGGGGACGGAGGCAGTAGTTCAATGAGGGAGAGACAGTAGCCGTGGAAAGAGAGCAGGAGAGGGAGGAGAGCGCTAGGGTTTCAGAGAAGAGCGAGAGAGAAATAGCTGAACGCAGAGAACGAGCTCAGGTCGGGGACGCGAAGGAGGCAGTCAGAGACTCAGAGTGAGAGTCTATCGATTAGGGTTCGAAAGTTTTTAGATAAAGTGACTAAGTGTTGGGGGGAATTAAAATTTTAGACCCCGCGTTTCTCAAACTTTTAAACTTAATCCCTCCGCATTTTTGTAAATTTTTCGTACAAAACTTTTCTCATCGGTTTCTTTAGTGACTGATGTCCATAATAACAATAGAAATCGGTTTCTTCACAAACTGATGTTAACATGATTTTTAACATCAGGTACAATCCTGACCGATTTAATAGTGGTGATGTCTAATGACATTATTCTAGTAGTGGGGATCGCTAATTAAACAAGTTGAGCTAGAGCTTGAACAAAAGTAGGGCTGGCCTGGCAAACCGTAAAACCGAAGGAACCGCAGAGCATATGTATTTGCATTTTTCTCGGTTCGGTTCCTAATGAAGTGTTATCGGTTCGGTTTCGGTTCTTGTTTTTAAAACCCCTTTAGAACCGAAATACAGATGTCAGTGTATAAGTGGATATTACGGTCGAGCTTATTTCTATAAAATAGACTCATTCTCATTTGATCCGGCGCCAACATCTGATCTGTCTAATTCCTATCCATTCGATCAAAGTCATCAAACCCTAACATTTCTTTAGTTCTCTAGTCTCTAAGCCTCTATCACAGAGAGCCTCAGACGCTCACTGAGTCACTGCCTCACTCTCTGCCCTCACTCCATTCTCTAACCCAGACGATCGAAAGATTCAAAACCCAGACGAGCAAGACGATCGCACTCAAAGATCGGACGATCGCCTAGACGAGCAAGACCATTGCGTCTTCGATTTGCGATTTGGTTGATGCAATCTGGACCCTAGTCTTCGACCACCATCAATGTAAGTCTGGACCCAGTCTCATGCTTTTCTTTCACTCCCTCTCTTCTCCTTCTCCTTCATCTTCTTCTTCTTCTTCTCTCTTCAAGTTTCAGTCTTTCAGTTATTTTCCATAGCTGTTGACTTCAGGCGTTTGACTATTGATGACATCTTCAGCCGTCTTCTTGAAGTCAGAGGCCGACCCGGAAAGCAGGTGCAGGCGTGCAGCTATCGGAGTCCGAGATCCGACAACTATCGGAGTCCGGAAAGCAAGTGCAGGTGCAGGCTCTGCCTCTAAAGATTTGTGGTATAAAAATTCAAACTTTGTTCTTGTTTGTTTCAAACTTTCAATTTTTGATGGTTTTTGCTTACTTGGTGCGATTTGGAATCCTATGTGGTTAATTTGGTAACCCATTTATTCGATTTGATTAGGCAATTACTTGGTCATGGTTGGTACTTTGATAATTCACAAAGATCATATAACAATTGTGGTGTGCTAAGATAATAACATACCCTCTCCTGAACCAAGATTTTTCATTTTGTTTTTTATTTACCACGCACACGGATACATCTCTTTGTTAACCATCCTTCAGAGCATATATCTTCCATCTTAAATATCAAGTATTCACCATTCAGTTATTTTCAACTTTCATTTTTGGTCAGTAGCTTCTTGTGTAGTGCTTGGAAATGTAACTAAATTTTTCACTAATCTAGTTTGTTCTTACTAGCGTTTCAATACTGGATCTATGAAACGTCTAGATGCTTGCTAGTTTATACTCATTCTACTTGAAAGTTCAATACTCTTGGGTAAAATGCTTACTTTTTAAGTGCTAACTTTTTGGTATATGGTTTTCTCTTTGTTTTTATTGATTTATTTATTTATTTTTCCTCAAAAAATCATTTTATACACTATCGCACTCCTGCATTACTGTGCAGGAGTGGCACTCCCTTCAATTTAACATGATGTAGCGTTATGTGTTTTGAATTGATCTCTTTTATATTACAAGATCACTCATTAAGAAGGAGACCAATTTTTGGTAATTGTACATGTGAATTGATTTGCCTGATTATAGTCTTGTATATAGTTATGTCTGAAGAAGGGAATACGATGCATTCTCAGGTTACAGCTATAATAATAGAAAATTCATATTGTTATATTACTGTGAATTAGTTACAGAGGTAAAAAAAAAAAAAAAAAAACTCAGTTTCTAATCTCAGCTATCAGTTCTGGTGTTTTAGTGAATATGTTATTCTATATGATTCACCTGTTTTCTTTATTAGTAACACTAGTTATTCAAAATTAAACTATGGTAACCAACTTGTATTGGTACCAACTATTTACATGGTATATGAATGGTGGGAGGAGTAAATGAAATAAAATTTGTGGGAACTTGTATTGGGACCAACTATTTACATGGTATATGAATAGTGGGAGGAGTAAATCAAATAAAATTTCTGGGACATATTGTGATGGAAAAGTCCATGCACATGCGCAAATGGAAGAGGATTAGTTGTGGGAAGTTTCCAACTTGAATAGCAGAGTACAATAAGTGAATGTCACTCAAGTTAGAAACCTGATAGATCACATAGTGCATTTTATTTTCAAACTTTGATAAAATTGTTTGCATTTTTCTAACATTAGATTTGCATAAGTTAGAAAAACTGACTTAATTGATGGAGAATGAGTAAGGAATTTTGCATAAATTGATTGCTACCTGACATGTGAATATAGAAGAACCAAATCTGTTTTTTTTTTTTTTAGATTCTGTGCAGCCAAAACTCTGAGACACTTGACTTTCATTCTTCCGCCATGGCTTCAACAAGAAGAAGCATGTACCTAGAGCAGTAAACCCAGTTTTTACAGGTAGTTTTCTCTCTATCCATTTATGGTCTTCTCAAATTGTATAGGATTTGATATTCATTTTCTGTGGGATTGATTGGACTGTGTGGGATTGATGGTTTGAGAATTGTAAACTGGGCTTTTTTGTATTTACTATGCATTTGAGGTGAACTGGTAAATGGGTTTTCTTTTGAGTGCTCTGTTGCGGTATAGATTATAGAAGAACCTACTGCTACTATATGACTGCTACTACTGCTAGTGCTCTGTTGCTCTGTTTTGCTCAGTTTTGTTTGTGCTTAGTTAACTGTTAATGAAAAAAAGATATTTGCATCTGTTTTGAGGCTAGGAAATATTGCTAAACAAAATTGCTTGTCGTCTTCATTTCAGGCCAGGGAATATTGAGGTTGTACATATGCTTACAGCTTGCTGCCTTTGAGATCTACTTCCATGTCCGCAACATCTGCTAGCTGCTCTAACCCATATGCTTCCAGTGACGAACCATCCGCTAGCAATGACATTGTGCTTGTAAGCAACAACCCCGCGGCAGAACAAGTAGCAGTTGCTCCAAAACGGACCAAAGCAACCAAAGCAACCAGAGCTTCTACTGCTTGGAGCTCTGTTGACAAGAGAAAAAGAGGAGAGAAGAAGAAAGGCAAGCAGAGTCGGACGTATGGGATCACTTCACGAAGGAGGATCATCCTTTAATTGAGACTATCGATGGAGTGGAGAAAGTGGTTGGCCATACTAAGAGAGCTCAATGTAAGTACTGTCCGACTCATTTGGCATGCAATTCATATGAAAATGGTACATCTTCTCTTAGGAAACACATTGAGATAGTGTGTAAGGGATACCCTGGTAGAGTTAATGTAGAATCCGGCCAACAGGTTTTGACTAGTGATGGTAGAAGAGGTGGGAGTACTTTGGTTAGTGTGAATTGGTCACAAGATAATTGTGTGGAAGTTGCAACTCATATGATAGTTGTCGATGAACTTGCATTTAGTTTCATTGAAAAACCGGGTTTTAGGTATTTTTGCAGTGTTGCTGTGCCCTTGTTTAAAGTTCCATGTAGGAAAGTCATAGTAAAAACCTTCCTAGGCATGTATGATGCCAAGAAGGAGGAGTTGAGGAGGGAATTGAAGTCTCACTGTGTGTGTTTAACAACGGACACTTGGACTTCTTGCTATAATATAAACTACATGGTAATTACTGCCCATTTTATTGATCGGGGATGGCAGATGCACAAAAGAGTCCTTGCTTTTTGTGTGGTTCCAAACCACCTTGGTGTAACCATGGGAAAAATCTTGGAGAAGTGTTTGATTGATTGGTCAATAGATAAGGTTTTAACAATTTCTGTTGACAATGCCTCTGCCAATAAGCAAGCCATTGATTACCTTAGGAAGAAAATGTGCAATTGGGACACAAAACCAATTTGTGGAGGTAAGTGTATGCATGTGAGATGTTTGGCTCACATTGTAAACCTAATTGTGAGGAGTGGACTGAATATGATGGAGAGGTCAGTAGCTAGCATAAGGAATGCTGTGAGATACGTTAGAAGTTCGGGTGCAAGGTTGGATGAATCTAAAAGCTGTGTAGAGCAGGAGAAAGTTGAATGCAATAAAATTTGCATCTTAGATGTTCCAACAAGGTGGAATTCCACCTTTCTTATGTTGGACACAGCTTTAGAGTTAAAAAAAAGCATTTGAAAGATTGAAGGATGAGGAGGATTCAAGGTACAAAAAGTACTTTGATGAAAATGAGGAAGATGAAGATGATGATGAAACTGAAAATTAGAGTAAGAAGAAAGTGCCTGTAAAAAGGGTAGGGCCACCAAGTGATGCAGATTGGGACAATGCAGCAGTTTTTGTGAAGTTCTTGAAAGTCTTCTACGATGTGACCCTTAATGTTAGTGCTTCACTTACCCCCACTGCACACAAGGCATTCCATGATATTGTTACTATTGAAGCAGAGCTTCAAGATCTCAGTTCTATTGGGGTAGGGCCTGATTCAAGTGAAGCAGACAACGTCTTGTACAACATGGCAGTCAAGATGAAGGCCAAATATTCCAAGTATTTTGGGAACTTAGATGACCTGAACCAACTCTTCCTAGTTGCTTTGGTCTTAGATCCTAGGTATAAATTGAGGAACATTAGTTGGTTGTGTGATACAATGTTGAATTTGTGTGATTGGGAGATCAAGAAGAAATGTGATGACGTAAAGCAGCTTGTGGTAGACTTGTGTGACTTGTATGGGCAGTCTAATGGTTCACATAGTAGACAGACCAAGACCAAGGGTAAAGATCCAAGTACTAGTGCAACAGGTACTAGTAAGAGTAGAAGCAAAGCAAGGATTCTTAGTGGGAAGAGGGCTGTTATGCAAGAAGACTGGAATAGGCAGCTTGAACAGAATAACGATGTTGTGGTGGGACATGAAGTTGATAGATATTTGCTGGACCCTATAGAAAAACCGGCTGAAAATGATGATTGGAAGATTTTGGATTGGTGGAAGCTGAATGGAGGTAAATATCCCAACTTGCAATCATTGGCTAGAGATATATTAGCCATACAAGTGTCAACAGTTGCGAGTGAGTCAAGTTTTAGCACTGGGAGAAGGGTAATAGATCCATACAGAAGCTCTTTAAATCCAAAAACAGTTGAAAAATTGATATGCCTACAAAATTGGTTGAAGGCTGATGCTATTATGGGGTTGGAGTACATTCCAACCATGGAGGAAATGGAGTCATACGAACAGATTGAAGCTGGTATGTATTTTTGATGTTTTTAGTTTACTGTTTTTGAAACTGGTACAACAACTTTGGTCAATTTATATGAGATTGACTGTTTTGAGTTTTGACATCGTGCAGACCATGAAAAAGAGGATAGAGAGAAAGCTGAGAAGGCCAAGAACGTTATTGCTGCTGCATCTGCATCTGCCCCAAGTGGCAAAACAACCAAGAGTTCTGAGGCTTCAGCTTCTGCCCCTACAACCAAGAAGAAAAGGCATAAAAAATGATGCAATTCATCAACAATCAAGGATGCATAAAGGTCTGAACGTTTTTGCTTCATTTGAAGTTCTTTTTTTTTTTAAAAAAGTATCCTAATATAGCTACACACAGATTCCCGACTTGGTTTCTAATATAGCTATTTTCCAAAGTCTTAGCTGTACATCATTACCCTGACTTGGTTTCTAAATTAAATGTCTTAAACTGTGATGAGTGCCTAATCATCTCTTATAGTGTATACTGAGTTTTAAAAGGGTCTTCTGAGTTCTGAGCTACATTAGTTTTGTTTGTATGCGCTTTGTTCTGTTTCAAGAATCTGTGTGTAGCTCTCTTTTCATTGAACACTAATGAATGCAGATTTGTTATTTTGTATGCAGATTTGGTGTTGAATATGGAAGGCCGGAAGCCTTGTTGCATTGATGAAGAGGAACTGAGGAAGCCATGCTGGAAATGTTTGATTGTTTGCAGTAATGCACTTTGAAGAAATATTGAATCATTCATGAACTATTTCAATTTTAGTTGGTTTGTTTCAGTTTGAGACTTTGAATTGCTCAGTTTGATGTTGATTGTTGATTGTTGATGTTGATGTTGATTGTTGATGTTGAATGTTGATGTTGAACTATTTCAATTTTAGGTTTGTTTCAGTAGGAGACTTTGAATTTCTAATTTGTTACGTTGATGTTGATTGTTGAATATATAGATTGTAGATTGAGTTTTATGAGTGAATGGTATTTGCAATATTGAATCATTTGAATATATGTATGGAAATCAGGAAAACTAGAAGCTGGAGACTAGAAAAGGCTGAAAAACAGTTTGTCTATATGGAAAAATCGAGGAACCGAAAGTGGAACCGAACCAAACTTGGAGCCAAAAACCGAAAAACCGAGTGTGAAACCGAAAAACAGGAAAACCGACTAGAACCGAAAAACTGAGGAACCGACCCGAGAATGGTCGGTTCGGTTCCATTTCGGTTCTTGATACAAAAATCATCATACCAGAACTGATTATCTCTTCTGGGTTCTGGTTCCGGGTTCTAATTTTAAAACCGTAAAACCGACTCAGGCCAGCCCTAAACAAAAGTGACCAAGCTAAGTGTGAAGACATATGAAGCTCGATCAACTGATCTAGTATCCAAGCCAAGTTTTGACATTTGATGCTCGGTTACAACCCCAGTATTCAAAACAGTAAACTGTCAAGTTCAAGTAGAAATTAATTGAAAGTGACAAACTTAATGACATGGGTCCATTAATGTAACCCAAATCCTGGCTACAAAACCTAGACACTAACCCGAACACAAGACTTTATATCATACCGTACAATCCGAAAGTCGAGATTATGAAACCTGTATATCCGACGCCAAGTACCTACAAAAGTAAATTCCAAGACTACTACAGGCAAGTGACCATAATCTCGAATTTGTGCCAAAGTGACAACTACTACGTACTTTTTAGTTTTTACATTGATCAATCGATCAACTGCCTTGATCCAAAGACTAGTGCTTATTAGTCCACACCATATTGAAGTCCATGTGCCTAGTCCACACACACTGTTCAAATTGAACAATATATACATCATATGCGCACACTACCTAATACATATACTGTAATACTGTATCTAGTTCGAGTTAGCAACTCAATTTACATGGTCTAGATAAACAAGAAAGCTCTATCCAAAGCTACACCCGAACTGAATCGTATTTCTAAATGCAATACTTGCGACCCTTGGTCGTTCTACGGTTCTACCACGTTCATATTGACGCGAGGTCGAGTCATGCTATTTGCATCCCACACCAGCGTGAAAGGTCTTGACAGATAGCTCGATCAATCCGGATCTCTTTTCATTCTTCGCAACCCCCTTTCCTCCTTGATCATGCAAAACAGGGGAAACCCATATGTCCCTTTGCATACCAAAATCATTCCGTCAAGTTCAAAAATAGCAACCCAACCTTCTCCTTCATTATTACCACACACCTTCCTCTCTCATGCTTGATTTGATTTGATGCCTCCACTCCATACGTCTCTTCGAGTCCGGCATGTCACGTCGGAATCACGCGTTGTCTGGGACTTCTCCAGCAGCCATCAACATACGTACCCTTTTCCCTGCCTTAGCTTAATGAACCCAACTAACTACCCAACCATAGCAGAAGCTCGATCAGACCTACCTGCATAGCCCGAGCAGCTGTAGTACACTAATAGTCGTAGCGCAGACACAAAAAACAGACACCCATCTAATCCAATATACACAGTACGTGAAGCAGAGAAGCAGCCATGCATATGATGATGCTTGTTTAACCATAAATACACCCAATGACTGAATGACCCCAAGAAGCAGCACAAGTAGGCCGGCTGGGGCGTGACGTAGGGGTGACGTGAGGGTGATGATGGAGCGGAGCATGCATGCTCGAAGCGTGCGAGACCGGGTCTGGCAAGGTTAATGATGCTGGGGAGGGGGTTTGAATAATAATAACAAAATAAAATAAAATGAAAAATGGGGAGGGGTAATGATGGAAAAAGGGTAACGGAGGTTAGATGTCTTGGTCAGAACCCGGCAAACAGACGTCAAGTGCCGCTTTCTTGTCCCCTAATCACGCGCCTTTCCCCTGTTTTTCTTTGTCCCCCACTCTCTCTCTTCAAAATATTGTTTTGTTTAATCCAGTAATCTTTAATCTCTCTCTCTCTCTCTCTCCCCATTAAATGCCCCTTACGTCGCTCTCACCGGCTCCATTTTCTTTCCTCCGCTTTCCGCTTCTGCCCTTCGTACTTGTTGGTAATCCCGAGCAGTTGAGGCATTTTATGCTGGGGCAGACAGTAAATACCATTTTTGGCCAAAAATTGATCAAAAATTCCATTTACTACCCCCACTAATAGATTTATTTTTTAAATAATTTAATTATTAATGATCGTTGATAACTTGATACGTGGGATTCATTCAATTTTGTCACAAAAAGAAAAGAAAAGTGAAACATAAAATTTCCACATCCATTTTACTGTATTAGGCGAGTAGCTGGATTATGAGTTTCGAGTTTTTACCTAATCAATTATAAGTTTTAGATCATCACTCTTTGTTTTTATAAGTGTGATGTGAAGTTTGCTATATTAGGAGTGACTTCTTTTTATCCTGATCTTGATGGATTATATTTAAAAATTTCACTTCAAAATACATTTGTTAAAACACATTATTTGAGGAAGACGTTGATATTTCCGTATAATTACAATTTTTGTGCTGGAAGGATATAAAATATCCGTACGGATAGATACGTTGATAGTTCAAAAGTATGGATTGATGGAACCATCGACATCCATTAGGGAGAAAACAAGAGAGCTTACACTTCCTAATCACCATTCACTGAAAGAGCTACCAAATAATTCAAAAACAGTGTGAGTACTAGTTTGTTTTTGTCAAGATTTTAGATGAAGCAGTATAAAGAGAGGTCTTGAAAATAAAAAAGATTAAAAAAAAACACGTTCAAGAAATTTATACCAACTCTAAAATAGAACAAACCTAAAAGATCTGTCTCAACTCAAAGCCTAATATTGTTAATTAAAAAAACAAGTTTCATGACTCTTAACTCCCCATAATTGTCCCGAAAATCAGAGCTATTATCTAGTGTGTAAAAGCCGCCGGAGAAAAAACAATTGCAACTATAGTAATTAAATGAGTTAGCTTTCAAGTATTAAATCCCTTTCAAGTATCAAATCGCATTGCGGTTTACTCTTTTGAGCAACATCCATGTGTCTCAGCTTGTTTGCTTAATTTGTTTTTGAATTAAATTCTGCATTCAGTTGTGAAAGTTATGCTTTGAATATTTTCTTTTTATTCTATTCCAAAACTAGAAACAGTATGCTTACTCTGCTTTATTCTATTCCATAATGAGATGACTTCTGGATCATGATTGAATAGCATTTTTTTTTCTTGATCAAGAGAAAAATTATAATTTGTTCAATTATGGAAGAAAGGGGCCAAATTATGGCCAACCAAGAAAAAGATATATTAAAAAACCAGTAACTTTAGATACATGCCCGTATTTATTTTTGAGATAGAGAGGTTCCATATTTTGGGGTCCTATCTCATCTTTGGTCCCTTCGGAATGTTTATGCTCTTATAATTTTGAATGCTCAGCTAAAGAAGTCTCCATATTAAGATTCTATCTGATATCTTTTGCTTTCAATTCTAAACTAAAACTAATTTTAAACATTACATTTACATCTCAAGAAATCTCAATTCCATATATTTGGTTTACTTACCAAAGCCAAATAAGTTTGATAAACAAACATATTAGGAAAAAGGGTCTCAAGTCGCACCTCAAATGCTTCGGTTTTGCAAAGATCGATTATGATTCACGTAAAATTTGTTCTTATCAAAAATACGTTATGCAACTAAACACAATTATCGTCGTTAGATTCAACCGTTATTAATCAAAATCAAATAAAAAAAATTAATAATACCTAACGGGGTGGGGGGCGTTACAGCCGTAGCTGCAATGTAAACTAACCAACCGCTCTCGACCAAACCATATTTTTTATTGCCTCCACTCCCCGATTTTCCTACACTAAAATCCGGAAAATAAATATTTCTCACCTGACCCAAGAATCGACGGCTCATATTCACCAATCCCAGTCAATCTCAGCCGTAAACCTCACTCCTCCTCCTCCTGTCCCAGATCGGCGCCGTGCAAAACCAGCCGGTCCGTAAATCACAGACAAACTTTTTATTAAACCCAATAAAAATATATATATAAACCATGAATTCCCCATTTTACCCCCTGATTGAGTCCGCTTTTTAAAAAAAATTAAATTTATCTCAGGCTTCGAGCTCCTCGGCCTAAAAAAAGCTTTTGTTGCTTTCTGCTTAATGGAAGAGCCTTGAGCCTCTCTCTCTCTCTCTTCTCAGCTTTGCTCTGCTCTCATTCACTTTTGTTTTGCTAAAAATTTTCTTTGACGAATTCCGAAAGGCGTTTCTGGGTCTTGTTCCTCTTTGTCTGATCCAAACGGGTTCTTCAGGTACGTGTTTGGGAATATTCCCTCTTCTTTTTCTTCTCGAAAAGCTTTCGTTTTTTTTTTTTTTTTTACATTCTGGATTAGTTTTAAGTGTGTCAAGTTCTCAGCTTTGTGAGAATTCTGGGATCTTAATGCTGTGTAAGTTTTGGGTTTTTGTTCTGGGAATTAGTCTTCTGTGATTTCTCTGTAGCTATACCCCTTTCTGGGTTTGGTTTTGTTCAACTGTTTTTGCTCTAGTTTTGCGTTTTGGGTTCTTGGTTTGAACTTTGAAGTCAATGTGTCAAGCATTTTCTGCTTTTTGAGATTTTTAGCGGATCTTTTGAGTTACGGTATGCTGAGAAAGGTTGTCGTATTTTGTTTTCTAACTAATTAAACTTGGGGAAATCAGAGAAAGGGTAAATAAAATTGAAGGTTTTGAAGAAAAGGGTGAAGCTTTGTTCACGCCAACAAATATTGCTAAGACCCAAGTTGACCTTATTGAGTTTTTTCATTGGGGTTGTAAGGAAATTAGAAAGACGCTGTTTTTTTTTTTTTTTTTTTTTTTTTTTTGGTTCTTGTTAATTTGTTTTGTGCATTTTGTCCGAGGTTTCTTGGCTTTGGGGTGGGAGTTCATTATAGGTAGTTTTCAGGCCTAATTTTTCATTCAAGGTTCAGAGGGTGACGTTCTTGGGACTATTTAGTTATTTTTGTTGGGTTTGTTACAACTTTTCATTGGTGGTGATTTCACTATTCCATTTTTGGTACAAGTTTTGCTTATATTTCCTATTGGTTCTCTTTAGGTTTAGGACTGTCTTAGACTTGTTGATGACATAGTTTACAGTACGTTTCGTATGATTCTTTAGGGGCTCTAAACGGCAATACTCTATTGGTTTCGGTCTTGATTCTTGAAAACATTGTGAACGTGATAATTGGACTATGGTGGTTTGTGGTCAGATTCCTTACAATTATATGTTGTCTGTATTATTCATTATACCTGCAGTACCAGTTCCCACTGGCCCAACTTTTTTTCTTCATAGATCTAGTGGCTAGAGCTTTTTTATGTGTTAAAAATTGAATTGTTTTTCTGCAAGTTTCTGTTTGTTTTAGCAGAAACTTTGTCTGCTCAAAAAACCTTTATTCATGCCCTCAATTATTTTGGTGGGCCAATCTTGATGAGAAAAATACATGATGTCCAATCTATCAGAATTCCTTAAAGTCTAGTTATATTGCTCTGTGGATTTAATTTTCATGTAGCTTCCCCATTTTGTGCTGTTAACATGTTTTGGTTTGAATATTAATTTTCATCATCTGCTAATTTGCTAATCTTTCTTTTCATTGAGCTCTGCAGTTGATAATTTTGTAGTCTGATGTCTCCACCACTGCTGGGTGGTGAGGGGGAAGGGAAGAGCAATGGATCGATGGTAGCTTGTTCTCCCTCTATGGACATGATCCCTCAGAACAGCTCAGGACTGAAAGAGCGTAACTACCTTGGGTTGTCAGATTGTTCTTCAGTTGACAGCTCCACTGTCTCAAGCTTGTCAGAGGAGAATAAGAGCAAGTTCAATTTTAAGGCTACAGAGTTGAGGCTTGGTCTTCCTGGATCCCAATCACCAGAACGACAATCAGAGCTTTGCTTGCTTGATGAGAAGCCACTGTTTCCTTTGCTTCCTTCAAAAGATGGAATATGTTCCTCATCCCAGAAAAATGTTGTTTCAGGCAACAAAAGAGGCTTTTCTGATACCATGGACGGATTCTCAGAGGTGAAAAGTTCTGTATATAATGAAGGAAATTGGATGTTTCCTGCAGCTGGTTCTGATTCTGAATCACCAGAGTCTGTCGGACAAGGTAAGTTTCCTGTGAGTTCAATCAATGTGATGCTCTCATCCAGGACTTCTGGGACTCAGCCAACCAAGATGAAAGATATTATGACCAAATCTTCAAAAGATCAGTCCAATGCTACAAATGGAGCTGGCCAGAACCATGCGGCTGCTTCTAACAACAACAGTGCCCCCGCTGCTAAGTAAGTTAAAATTTCTCATGGCGGACTGTGAACCTTCATTGCACTTTGCGGTTCATTTATAACTTGTTCTGTCTGCTTTTTATTCTTGACAGGGCACAAGTTGTAGGGTGGCCTCCAATAAGATCTTTTAGGAAGAATTTAACCACCGCTTCAAAGAACAATGATGAAGTTGATGGAAAACCTGGTCGAGGTGCTCTTTTTGTCAAGGTCAGCATGGATGGTGCTCCCTACCTGAGGAAGGTAGATCTGAGAACCTACTCAACATATCAAGAGTTGTCTTCTGCTCTGGAAAAGATGTTCAGCTGTTTTACCATCGGTAAAAATTGCTCGAATTTATATTCTGCCTTTATTTCATCTTTGCTTAAATTGCTGGATGTTTGCATCTGAGATGTCTAAAATTCCAATATAGAAAAACATCATATTTTTGCCATGGAGCCAATTTCTGCCATTTTATTGTGATTTCAGGGCAATATGGATCCCATGGAGCTCCAGGGAGGGAAAGATTGAGTGAGAGTAAGCTGAGAGACCTTCTTCATGGATCAGAATATGTGCTTACATATGAGGACAAGGATGGTGATTGGATGCTTGTCGGAGATGTCCCATGGGAGTAAGTTCTGATTCAAATGTTTTGTCTTTCCATATTTCTTTCCCTCACACATTTTGTTAACCTGATTTTAGTGTAGAAGCATCGTTGCATTATTTGCAAAAAGTTTAGATTTGTATTCAAAGTTGGGTATGTTATATATTATATCATAGCACCTTCATCTGATAAAGAGCTGTAAAAATATGTGCTGGGTGCAGTTTACATATATGGTTCTCAGTTCAAGGAGGGTACTAAAATTCAGAGATATGAGATGGGATATAGTTTTATCATTGGAACTATATTGTACTTGATTGTTGTAGATGCATGTGATAATATCTAGAGAAACAGGATGTTATGATATATTGAAGCATTGTTCAGGTAATTGTAAATTCATTACTTATTCTCAGTTTATATATTGTGCATTTTGAATCATTTCAAGAACTGGATTCATTTGAGCTTGCACAAACCCTGCTTCAAATTTCCAGTCTTAACTAGGCACTGAAGTCTGAAAGTAAACACAATTTTCAGTTGATAGACTTACACATAAACGTTTGAGAATGCAATTGTAGGAAAGAAACACTTTTAAGTAGTTTTCTTTTTTGATGAAATATGAACTAAATAAAGCCTTACCAGGGAATATCTAAGATCAGGAAGATCCCAATTTGCAATAGTAATTATTAACAGGAAATGATGAGTAGTCGATAGAAGGGGGAAAAAGATGAACAAATTGTAAAGCTTTTTTGCTTTTACTATCATGTATCTTCTAATCCCCATAGGCTGTGGTAATCATCTCATATTGATTTTTCTTTCGTGATTTATGAAATGCATCTCCAATCTTAACTCCAGTTTGGCTTTATTTACAGGATGTTTATTGATTCATGCAAGAGGTTGAAGATAATGAAGGGCTCTGATGCCATTGGCTTAGGTTTGTGCTTCTAGTTTAATGATTACTCCAACTATTATTTGTGCTTTGGACTTATAATGATTATATGACTTGTGGTGAAACTATCAAATTTCATTCATGAGAATTTAAGTGTTCATGTTGATGGTATAGACAGGTAATAAGATACATGTATAGTTCTGACCAAATTCCTTTTAATGTTACTGGCTTGTTTAAGGGCCAGTCTATGATCATGTCTTTAGTATGTTATACAGTTTTCTTAATGTGGATTTTACTTAATCAACTGTGATGGCAGTGTGCCACTTCAAGATTGAAATCCAATAGGGAGGGGATCCATCTTAATTGCTTTGAATACTTAATAGCCAAAAATGATAATTTGGTTTAAGGAAAATCTCTGTTAGACACCCCAGATTTCTAGCCAAAACAGTCCACAACAAGTAAAGTTGTATTTCCTAATTTTTTATGTACTAGAATTAATGTGAGGTTGGATTTTACGCCACAAAAGATGTGGTGTATGTTAATATGTGCTAACACTAGAATATATTGACAATTGAAGTTGTCTTTCAGCTTAATGCTTAAACTGCCAACTACATTTAGCCTTGTATTTTCTTAAGAACTTACTTGCCTGTCAATTTATATTTATGTAGAGTATCAATTGTGCTAGCTTATATTTTTACATAATGTGTCAATTATGGTTAGTAATCTGTTGTATGCATAAACATGGTAGTTTTCACCTTCCGATTTCAATGATGAAATTTACTTTCATCTTCCTAATGCCTGTCTTCTTTTTTATCCCATTAGCTCCTAGGTCCATGGAGAAATCCAAGAACCGGACCTAGCCAAGTCCCCAAAAATGACTGTTTCGAGTTGCCTTATTCAAAGTGAAGATCAGAGTTTTGGGGAAAGAGTGAGCCAGCCACAAAAGTTGTAACTTGGAGGAAGAACACTGACAGGATGGATGTCGGGGGCTGGATGGCAGTATCATCTTGTCTTTGATGTTTTCATTGTCATCAGTCTGTTTTGAGTCTTGTTTGTTATGAAACCTATTAAGACTGGTTAAAATTATTAATGTTTGTGAAGTCCATATAGCCTACTAGTTATTGAAGCTGTTGAATCTGATGATTATGTTTTATCACTGTCGTTGATTGCCCTTATATAACATTCTGCATTTATCATTTCTTTTCTTTGCCTGATAGATTGGGTTGGGTTTGGACCGCGGACTGTGGGCCTGGACTAATAATATTATACACGGTTTCGGTCGTATCTGGCCTGGCCATGAAGAAAGCCTCGCACAATGTTCTATATGGGAATGGAATATATTTTAGATTCAGTATGCCCCAACTTTCTAGATACATTTTAGGATTATATTCCGGCCTTGCAAATGGGTCTCCATAGTCGGCGGCAGTCGGCACATGTTGATCAGCGAGATTCTGTTCTATTTGCTTGGCTTTGACTACCGCCCCATGTGGCCAAACTATGGTCTTCGTTGTAACCTACATATAAAATGGTAGGAGAGAATGGGGCTTGGCAACGATATTCAACTGATTCCTATTTCCTAGTTAAACAAGTAGAAGTCTAGAACAAAGAATATCTTCCATGATGCATTTAGAATTTATCTGCCCAAAGTGCAGCCTCTAGTTTCAAGGTCTGGTAGTTAATATCGAAAATATTGTGTTAGCATATTTAACTCGATAGTCAATGTACACAAAACTAGTTTCAAGGTCTGGTAGTTAACCTCGAAACTATTGTGTTAGCATATTTAACTCGATAGTCAATGTACACAAAACTCGTTGAACTCACAAACTCAATATGTTTCCTACATCACATACTAAATTGAGCACGATATGCTCTGGACTTCACCGATTCCCTTGTGCGAGATGTGTGACTACGTTCAAACGTGATGGTGGTAGACATAACTATTCTTCTCAATCCATAGCAAAATGTGTCAAAGTCCTCTTGTTTTTGACATATTCTTTGCTTTAACTTTTGATAGAGATAGATAAACTAAACTAAATTGCAAATCCAAAGATGCAAATGCAATATATTTTGCATCATCCACTCCATCCCAAAAGTATTTTGCTGGGTTAATGCCTACTAAATTGTCAATATTCATTATCCTCTTCTTCAGGTGATGCAATCAAATTCAACAACTCAAATCCGATCCATTACATACATTGACTTTTTTATGAATCAAATACTTCACTTTAATTCTTCTGGCAGGCCGCAGGAATATATTTGTAGATTTGGTACATACTTAACTATGATCTTCCATTAGTGGAAGCAATAATTCAAGAAAATTTAATAGTAGAGTGTTAACATTTTCAAGTCTAGCATTTGGTACATTGTACAAGTTAAGTGAACTTGATTAATGATGAGCCTTTTGACTTTGCTATGCAATACTGTTGACCTTTTTGGGTGGCAAAATTATTTGCCTTGTGATCATCATGTGGGTGTTTGTTGGGTCTTTGGCCCTAATTGTATTTTGATTCATAACTCCCTTTTGATTATTCTTAGGTTAATTAGTGAGTTAGTGCAAACCATAATCATGACTAATTAGCATTTGGTGTTAATTGTTAACGCCATTAACACCAAACCTAATATTTTTTTTTCCCATCATCTAAATCTAGAAGATTCCTTGGATTCATCATGTTGCTTTGATTTTTCAATCATATGAAGTGGGTAGCCCATGATGTTGTTGCTGATTAAAGAAATCATGACCCCAAGAGTTTGGATATTTTCTCCCCCATCTAGTTTAATGCAGATAGTACCAGCTAGCTTGCCAAGGAAAAAGAAGATGGTACTAGCTAGAATCCTAAAGAAAAAGAAAACTACCTACTGACACTTTTTGGATCTTTCCAAGAGGGTTGAATTATAAGTTACAAGATAGGGTGAGGTATCTGATTTATTCTGCAAAGATTGATGCAGCTAGAAATCTCTAGCGTGTAAAATCAGTCTCATGGTGCTTTAAAGCTGACAGATTTATATACTATGTGACTATATGATATGAGAAATTTGATCACTTTTTGTTTCGGTTTGTATCACAGTTTTGGAATTGTTTTCGATTATTACCTAAATTCATATCAACAATTGCAATGATAGAGCTGTGCATGTTTGCTCTTTACGAATAAATTGTCTGTGAAACACAATTTAATATTGCTGTATCCTTAACTAATTTTCTATTAGTATAGTTGCTAAACACGTATAATTTTTCATGGGTTGTATACGATCAAAAAGTTTTTTGTATTTTGTGTTTTTGATATGATCTCTTTAGTTTGAGTTAGCTATATAACTTATACTTAACAACCAAATAATAATGAATAATTCTGTCGTCTAATTGTGTTGAACCTTCTCAAAGTCTCAAATATTTATGTTAGTATCTTCCAATATATCAATCTACAACTAAATATAAAGTACCCATTAAACTGAACTATAATGCAAAAAATAAATATGAGAAGGAAGATATATTGATGAAAGTCATGATACTAATCAAAGTTTCTACCATTATAGCTATTAAAGGTGAGCCATATGTGACTCTTGTGTTGAAATAATACATGAAAGCCCATAGTATATTTGTATATACGTGAATTCCTTACCTAATATACATGAACTTGATCGAACAATATACAAATAAGAATTACGTGAATTTGAACATATGCATCCTCTTGTTCTTCATCAAAATGACTCGATCTCTTGACATGCCTCATTCTTTCAGTTCTTGGAACTCTTCCCGCATCTCATTTGGGAGCCTGGTTACCATTTTGATTCATAGCGTAATTAATCAGGCTGATTATAGTTATGTGTTATGTAATTAGAAGTTAACCATTTCGCTAATTTAGGTTCACTTCCACATTATCTGTATTTGCGTTTTGCATAGTTGCTTCGTCATGAGGTTTTGATTTTTCAATCACATGAAGTGGGTAGCTCATGATGTTGCTGCTGATTGAACAAATCATATGTATATAGTTCTTTCTTTTTTGAATATTTTCTCCCCCATTTGGTTTTAGTTTAACACTACTGCTTTTTCCCTAGGGAAAAATATTACCTAATGACACTATTTTGGACATTATGCAATAGGATTGAAATACAAGATAGGGTGTGGTATCTGATTTGAAGTGCAAAAATTGATGTAGCTAGAATTGTCTAGCCACACTATAGAGTGGTATCTTTCAATAGATCATTTGGCCTATCAAGGTGTCAGATTACCATACTCAAATCTTTGACTAAATGATACAAAAAAAAAATTCATTCACTTCTTTGTTTGGTTTGTCCCACACTCTTGAAGAATAAATTTTGATGCAATGGTATGTTGTTAGTTTGAAATGCAATCTCGGTAATTCTTTGATTAAGGTTTTCAATTCAAATCTTCTTAGGAAAATTTCAATTCATAACTAACACAGTATATGAGAATATCAAATGTAATTGTGACATATCTCTACTTGGTATATCTACTTATTTTCTTTCCAACATGTATAATGTAGTCATTTGGCATACAAGAAGTTAACTACATTAATACTTCTATTGAGATTCAAAAACTCTAAATGTTTTCCATTCATTTAAAACAAAATGCTTACTTACTGTCCTAGTGTTAATTTCGCTACATTGATTTGACTTGTGTTTTAATAATCTGCCTTGCATTTGAGTTAACCAAGCCATAGACTTACTAGATAACAACATTATTCTGCGATTATTGTCATAAAAATCGTGTTGGACATTCTTGAATATCTATTTTAATTTCTTCCAACACCTTAATATATCAAGCATATATAATCTAGTCAGTAAAGTGAATATATGCATAACAAAAGTATGAGAAAGAACATGTTTTTGTTAAACTTGATTCTGCTAAAGTCAATATAACTGTTACAGGCAATTCCATATATGACTATTTGGGGAAAAAAAGAAAACGTGAATTAACACATGAATAGCCTAGAAAATATGGATTAACAATTAAGTGAAACTGAATGATTGCGTCAAAAACCAAGTCTTAGGGAGCTTGATTACCATTTTGATTCACAACCTAATTGGTTGGGTTCATTTCTATCTCTTGATTTGAACTTAGGTAAAGTTAAATGAACAAGCATGGCTCGCGCGTGACCTACTAGTAATAGACGTTGCACCGCTATTGTTCGCAAGGTGATTAGTTTTGTCATTAGGTGGGGTTTTAACTCAAAATATCTTGATACAATTAGTATTAAATCATTATATTATAATTTTTTTTTCTTCTATACGTCTCCTCACATGTAACTTTGTCATATGGGTGCACAGGTAATAAATTCCCTCATTAGGAACATGATAGATCACTATGCCAAAAGTGGTATCAGACGACAGACAGAAACTGTTGTCTGATTTGGAGTGCCACCGTTGTAGAGGTGACCGTTGTCTGATGAAAAATCAGACAACGGTGGAACACAGTTGTCTGAGAAACATACAGACAACAGGTATGTGTTAAACGTGTTGTGTGATACTCGGCAGATGGCTCGGCAGGTGGCTCGGCAGATGCCAGGTGCAGCTGCGCTGCAGTTGCGGCGCTGCCTTCAGACAACAGTGCTAGTTTTGAAGATGTTGTATGTTGAGCTTCTCAGACAACAGACTTTTATTTTGTGTGTTGTCTGATTGATATTCAAACTTCAGTTCTTGGACTATAACTGTTGTCTGATTAACTCTCGGACAACAGAGTTTAATTGCTTCTGTTGTGTGAGTATAGATTAGAAGACAGTGATTTGTTAAAAACCGATGTATGATATGAATGATTGCAGTGTGATTTGTCCCTATTTTTGGTCATTCAAACAACGGGTAATTATCATTTTGTCTATTTTGTTGTCTGATTATTTTGAACATATCCCATTCCTGAATTAAATTGTGCATTTGATCCATTTACATACCAAATATAAACATTGCAAACCATCAAATATAAACATTGCAAACCACTAATCATTGAACCCAACATTTTAAACAAGAGAAGCATTCTAGTGCATGCCCATCTACTTGGGACATCAAAAAGCTGATACATATATATATCTATTGTTCCAAAACATGCAACACATGGTGCATGACAATGTACTAGCAGAGAAGCACAAAAAAGATGTTTTCCTTAGCAAAAATGTACCAGCATCAAGCGCGCCCGTAATTAAGGCTAGTGTAGAATATACCGCTACTGCAATAACTACATGCAGCATAATTTGTTCACAATTCATCCTGATATCACTACATATATCTACTACAAAATGGTCAGCAAAATCTAGCCTTACTCAAAATCATATTGCTTGTCAAGATCTAGCTATAGCAAACTCTGCAAGTAGTCAGCCACTTCAATGCGCACCTCATCAAGTTGCTCTTGGGTATATGAGTTCCGACTCTTTGCCGCCCACTAGACATGTATACCACAACATAAGTCATAATCATTGAAGCTATTTAAATTAAACTACTTGGAACATAATTAAACTTCTTCGGTTATATGTTCCTCTAGAAACCTCTTCCTTTTACTCCTGTAGGGGTATATATACACCTGCAATCAGAGATAAGGGTAGGGAGAGCAGTTAAAATAAACTCAAGAACTAACTTGCTGGTATTACAAGGAAATTATATGTCTGTACTTTGATTGATAAGTATCTAAATCCTAAAACTAATTTAAGGCTTTATTTGACAGTACACATGAGAAAAATATTAAATATCTGTTAGATTTTCTTCTCATTGCTGACAGAACTACTATCTTATAGAATAAACATGTTTAGTCATATTTAGCTCCATAATACTTACAGGTTAATGTTGAACATAGCTCTATGCATATTGCATAAGCATTATACTGGTACAGGATTTTGTTCTAAGACTTCTTTTCCTGTAATTCCATCCTTCAAAGTTTTAAAGTAAACATCGCAGTCCTTCTCAGGGGGTGGATTTTCAGGGTCTACTGTAAATGGCTCGCTAAATGGCATAACACTTTTAACCTGCAAAAGGAGTAGTTATACACACATGACATTGTCCAGACTCTAGAAGTTTGCGACTAAAAAGAAAGAAACTGGTGATTGATCGAACTCCAAAAGCAAATTAACAGACAAAGTACGGGATACAAGTCAAGAGTGTAACCTCAAATGTCTTGCCAGTAGCGTATGGGCTTTCTAATGCAGCAACACAAATTTGAGCAACCTCTTCTCTTGATATCTTACCCTGCATATAATATAACACATATTATCATAACATTAAGGAAAGCAGAGTATTAACAATTATATTCTGGCTAAGAGAGCATTCCAGAGTCTTTTAAAACACTTCCATGGATAAATAAACTGAAAAATGTCGTTCATCAATTCAGTGAACCATTGAATTGTTATTCCCTTGATATCTTACGTGCATTAGTGCATATATATAACACATATATGCCATTTCATTACCAACAGAGCATTAACAATTATTTTCTGTCCACGAACCAGAGAAATTCCAGTCTTTTGAAGCACAGTTCCATTGGATATTTTCAACATGAAAAATCAAGTTGCTATGAATGTTCACCAAGTATACAAGCAATCAGGAACATAAGTCCTCCATTTACCGTTATATTGTCTCCTTGGTCAAAAATGAGATCTGCTCCAGCAGGCTCCTCAGTTAATGCACAAGGCCTCACAATTGTATATGGAATTCCACTTTCCCGAATTAAATCCTCCCCCTGTTACTGACAGATGTAAGAAAATGGAGAGAAACAAAATCTGAAACTTTTCTTTTTATTTAATTGCAAGAGTCAGTTTGTGACATGTAAACAGCAGTAGAGTACTAAGATGCAGTAAACAAATAGTTCGCATTAGTTTAGGATAAACCTTCAATTTGAAAGTCAGGATAAAATCCAATTCCTTGTTCAACCGCACAGCAGGAGGTTGTTTACTTAGATCAAGTCCAGGTCTCTCAGGCCGAGTAACTCCTGCAGAGCCTACGTGTACAAACCTACATGTGAACAAAGGAAATGATGTAAAGAAAGAAGCAGAACCAAGCTGATTATGTTCAGCCATAAGAAAGTAGTTCAACACTAAGAAAAAGAGTGTCAAACCTGGGAGTTATAGGATCTTTCAGATATGCCCTTATGCTTGAAACTGGGAGCTTAAATTCCCCTTCCACAAAAGTAGGATTGAGTTTTCCATCATATTCAAACTTGCTGAACATAAGCTGCAAATTTTTTTTTGAATTTCTCATTGATAAACATGGAATAAAATCTTAAAGTGAAAGAATGAGTGAGAAAAAGTGGCAGTAGAAAATTGCCTGCAGTGACACAATATTGCTCGGGTCAAATGGTGGCGCATCTGATACAGTTTTTGCACGAAAAATAGGCCTCAAAGAAGAAAATGGAAGCCGTACCTGAAAAAAATGATAAAGAGTTTGAGATTTTATTACATTTGCAATATTTGATTTTGATAATCTTGTAATCTGAAACAATTTCTAACTTTAATGCAGGTTGAAGTGTTGGAGAAATTGAGTTTTCAAACATGATTCAATTCATGAAAAAATGTCCTAAAACAGATTTTGACAAACAAATCTGGACTCATATATCAACCCACTTTTCATAATGCAATTTCATTAGAACATACATATCAGGTTTTGAAAGCCAATTTGTTCTGCGGCATCAACTTGGAATTGTTTGCAAAGAGAACATTTTGTTACAATGATTAAAAGAGAAGTCTTAAAAACCCAAAAATTGAGAGGACCATTGTGATACTCACTGTCTGCCACTGGTCTTTTACAGTGTCAAAGCCTGCTGTGTAACCAACAGTATCCCAATCACCACTTGTCCGAACAATTAGTTTATAACGACGACCATCACCTTTAAGGCGCAGCTCTAAACCATCATATGCAGAGAGATCCTCAGGTGTTGATAGATTCTAAAAACAAGCCACAAGTAAATTAAGGAAAGCAAGAAATTTAGAATATCTTGTATCTTGACTGCCAAACTTAATATTACACTTGACAAGGACTTAGTAACTTCAGATGTCAAAAACATTCATGACTGGGTAAAAAGTTCTAACAATCAAGAGAAAGCATCCCTGTTTACCTTTGTTCTGATGCTTGTAAACCCACCGTTATTTGCAGTGGAAACAACTCCTAAAGGAGACATACAAAATATATTAAATGATTGAGTTGATGCAACCCCATATGAAAAAAATAACTACTAACTACAGTTTTCTAGAATCACCAGTAAGAAAACACTAGACAACAAAAGTCTAGAGTTTACAAAGAACGGACCTTACCACAACTCGTAATTCAATCAACTAGTGGCAGCAACCAGCAAACTTTTTCCAGAAATACGAGGCAACCAGCAATACCCTGAAATTCAACAGTCCAGCTAAATAAACTAACCGGGAAATTCATCTTTTAATGATTATAGATAAACCAGATAAATCAAATCCAAAGCTCAATTAAGTTAACTAAGAAACCAATACCATAATCTGGAAGAAAATGCTAAGGACTCGATGAACTTCCCCAACGAACTCTGTGATTGTGAGGCTATATGACACCTGCAGCATTCAAGTGGAATTACTTACTACACGCATGAATGTCTGGGTATCCCAAAGAAATTAAATAGCTACAATGCACATTAGAATAGCAATACAATGAGAGGAATCCAGATTTTCTATCCATTAAGTCAGTAGTAGGAATTTATTTCCTGAAGCCACCATAAACAGGCCATGATTGATAATTTTCCCAATAGCAATTGAAAATACATGTTTTACCGAGCTTCTATTGGAGAGAAGGATTCCACACGTACACAACAATTGAAAATACATGTTTTACCGTTGACAGTAATTCACCATTTGAGCATCTCAGAACCAATAGTAGAGATATAAAGATGATACACACGTACACAACAACAACAAAAAACTGAAATTTGCAGAACTATTGACAGAAACAAAACTCACCAGCTAACAGTAAGTACAATACCATCCAACCAGCTAACAGTAACTACAATACCATCCAAAGAAAACTCACCAGCTAACAAAACTCTGACCTATCTCTTCCCCTACTATAGGTCTAATCAATATCCAATTTCACACCTTACCTCACCCAACAAAGCAAATCACAACTGAAAATATGAATCTACGAGTAAAAAGTAGGAGTCCAAAACAGAAACCAATTAAAAAGAGATTGAGAACATACCCAAGACACAGACTTTGAAGAATCAGAAATCGAATATGTGGAAACTTTTCAGCTTTGCTGCTTGAGGAAGAGAGCAACCCAGAGTTCGAGGCTGTCTGAAAACCCAGAAATTCATGGAGATGTTCATGAGAGAGATCGATTGAAAACCTAGAAAGTCAAACCCAGACAACTTCTTACCGAGTTACAGTCGATGAGAGCGATGGCCGTCGCCGCCTCAACGGTCGAAGAGAGGGGCTGAGAAGGGTCCTCACATGCTTCAGCAGGCTCCTCACATGCTTCAGCATCCACCACAACATTCAAAACAACAATAACACAAAACTCGAAAACAACAAATACAAAAAAAAAACAAATGCACCTTACTCTTTCCAGCCAATGAATGGTTCACAAAGTTCTGATCTTTAGGTAGATCGAAATGACAAGCCACAAACAAAAAAGCATATCAAAAACACAAAAATCACCAGCAACCCAGAAACAATGAACTAAAATCCAAGCAGTACCGTCTTGTTTGAGAAAAGGGTAGTCATCAACAGTGAGACTGACGAACCAGTCCTAATTGGTTGACAACCGGAGCATAATTGACGCGCCGTGGAGCACGGCCACCACCGCCTCCCTCTCCTCCGCACTCCTCCCGCACTCTTTGCCTTTTACCTCTTCACCCTTCTCGTCTTCCTGACCCTCGCCTCCTCCTCCGCCTCCCTTACCTACGCCACACTCTCCCCACCCTCTTCTTCCTCCTCCCCCATCTTCGTCCCCCAACCCCCATATCCCACCCGACCAGTTTCTCTCCCGACCCAACAGATCCATCGCGTCGTCTACCACGACAACAACTCCTCCGACCCGACCCCTCCTTCCTTGGCCCACCTCCTCTCCTGGTCTAAAGGCGACTTGGGTCAGATCCTACGCCTCCTCGATGCCACCTACCACCCCAGAAACCAATACCTCCTCCACCTCGATCTCTTTGCTTCCCAGACAGACCGTGACCAACTGGCCCTCAAGGTCCAATCCGTCCCCATCTTCAGAGCCGCCCAGAATGTCCATCTCATCGATAAAGGGTCGTCCTCTATCTCGTTCACTTAAAAGAGAGCGGGAGAGGAAGGAGGAGAGGGCTAGGGTTTCGGGGAAGAGCCAGAGAGGGGTCGCGTGCTAGTTCTTTCAGGGATAAGGGAGTGAGGTGAAAATGAGCTGCCAGAGCGAGTGGGAAAACTAACGAAGTGTGGGAAACGAAAATTTTGTTCCCCCCGTGTCGAAATTTTTAACTTCGTTTTCTGCGCCTTTTTTTAACTTGTATAATCAATTCAGACAACACATAAATGAAATTTTGTTGTCTGATAGTTTACATTGAAACTTCATCCTAGGGATCCAACAAGCAAATCTCCCGCCTAGTGCAAATCACAAACTCATTTCTCCCGCCTAGGCACATTCACACAACAAAAATAGGTAATTCCGTTGTAGGATCTTACAATCATGTACCCGCATTTCACCCAAAAATTAACCATTTTGGCGCTAAAGACTCTCATTTTGGGAACATCTAATTTTCTTCCAAACTTGCACAACGCAAACCAAAAATGTGTTGTATGATATTTTGCTCATACAACATATACAGCTATACTGTTGTACAACGTGAGTCAAAATTTCGACCCAAATTTGAGGAAGGTGGGAGGGAAATTTCTTTTCATTCAGACAACAGACAAATTCTTATAAGTGTTGTACAATAATCATGCACCAACAGATTTCTGATTTCTGGCGTCCTTATACAACAAAATCTCACTAAATCTGTTGTATGAAGCATTTTCAATCAACACACAACGGAATTTTTTTTTTCGTTGTCTAAAAAGCGTAGTCTGATGCAATTTTTGGCATAGTGGATGAGGTAGACAGACAATAGGTGGATATATATTGATCAGGTAGACAAGCTGCATATGAATAACTCCGGCTATACCTCCAGCAAGACAAGACAGACACGCGTCATGAGTCCATGAGAATACATAAGGAGATCAAATAATCCGCTTTGATGTCATAATAAACATCAGACACGCGTGGCCACGTAACTCTTACCGACAAACGATGCAACGATATTGTCCCCAATTTGATCACTTGTATCACAAAGTGTGGTATTAGTATATCGCCTACATCGGATTTTCCTTTCTCAACATTAATGTGAATAGAAATTAACCATCTCCCAAAATTGGTTCACTCGTATAGTTTTGTTTTTGCATTTTGTTTCATATCTACTATCAAAATAATTGAATGCTTGAACATTGATATTTGGCAGATGAACTGACTTTGATTGTATTTTGAATCTGACATGTATGCTTTAACTGTGGTAATTAATAAGCCTCACAGTCAAAATGTCAAGTACACCGCCGAAAAGTTGAGACAGGTTGGTAAAAATTAGCTAGAAGAGTGAGTCAATTCAAACCTCCTAATTTGCTATTTGAACCTCTCATAATTTTTGTGAAAACTTAATCTCTCTTTTACCCTTCTAAAACAAACAAAAAACAAAATACAAAAAATTGAAGAAGGAGACACCATGATCGTCTCCTCATCCCTCTCCCTCTTTCTATATGGCATCCTAATAGAACTTATAAATCTGAACGACAGACATGGAACCACTATTATAAAGTACTTTCAAGGTTAGTTCTTGATTTGATCTTCAATTGCATAGCCTATCACTCATTTAGTTGAAAATCATTTCTCCATTGAAATTTTGCTAGAGAATTTTGCAAGGGTAGTAGCCCTATGTTTGGAGGAGGGCCAGCTTAGTTGGTCTATCATACAGTTGAGTTTGTTGATTCTTTGATTGTTTGATATAATCTGTTTGATGGGTTAGTCCCCATAAACTTTAAATTTGGCTCGAAAATGTCTTTGAAGGGAATTTGCAATTGTGTAGGAAGCCATTGACGACATGTAATTGGACTATGATTAGGAATTCTAATAAGATGCCAGGTGAGCAATTCCAAGGACTCTGATAGGTTGATTGACTGTGTTCATTCTTAGTTTGTTCTCTTTGTGTATGAAAAAAAGGAGAAGTGGTTCCCCAGTATGTTGAACCAATTCATGTGGCTGACCCAACGACTTGAATGGTGTGAAGGTGAAGATGGTGATGAGCAAGTAGAGGGGAGGGACGTGTAAAGTATAGGGGTAAAATATGATGTTTGATGAAAAAATTAAAATGGAAGGTCTAAATAGCAAATTAAGAGGTCCGACTAGAATCATCCTAGTTAGAATCATAGTCAAATAAGACAGTATGAAGAGAATGAATTTTCTTGTATATAATTACACTCATTCTGTGGTGTATTTAAAAGGGTTACAATTGTACTACAACGTACTACAACTATTGTGTACTCCTGTACTACACAACATATACAAGGTAAGTAATTACAATAATATATTCCCTTGTAGTCTATTCCTAATAGGGAACGATGACTCACACTAACACTCCCCCTCAAGTTGGCGCATATACATCAACCATGCCCAACTTGCTTAGTGAGTCATAAAACGCCTTCCTGGAAACTCCTTTGGTAAGTACATCTGCAAGTTGCTCTTCAGTTGGAACAAACGGAAAGCTAATGATTTTGGCATCTACCTTCTCCTTTATAAAGTGACGATCAACCTCCACATGCTTAGTACGATCATGCTGTACTGGATTCTGTGATATGTCAATAGCTGCCTTGTTGTCACAATACAACTGCATGGAATTTTTGAGTATGAAACCCAGATCACGTAACAGATTTCTCAGCCACAACAATTCACATACTCCGTGAGCCATACCTCTATACTCGGCCTCAACACTAGAACGTGCCACAACTTTCTGTTTCTTACTCTTCCATGTAACCAAATTACCTCCCACAAAGGTAAAGTAACCTGATGTCGACCTCCTGTCTGTGATATTTCCAGCCCAATCTGCATCTGTGAAGCCACAAACCTCAAGAATGTTGTTGTGTTTAGAAAATAGTACTCCCCTACCTGGAGCAGACTTCAAGTACTTCAGAATTCGCATAACAGCATCCATGTGACTCTCACTCGGATTATGCATGAACTGACTCACCACGCTCACTGCATACGCAACGTCTGGTCTGGTATGAGCCAAATAAATCAAGCGCCCAACTAACCTCTGATAGCGAGCTCGATCAGTAGGCACCTGATCTGGATACTCAGCTAAACCATGGTTCTGCTCAATAGGAGTGTCAATAGGTCTGCAATCTAATAAACCTGTCTCTGTCAGCAAGTCAAGAACATACTTCCTCTGGCACAGATAGATTCCTTATCTCCCCCTGGCTACCTCAATTCCTAAGAAGTACTTAAGCTCACCCAAATCCTTCATCTCAAACTCAGAAGCTAGCTGTCTCTGCAGTCTATCCATCTCAACAGTGTCATTACCAGTGATTACCATATCATCCACATAGATAATTAGAGCTGTTACCTTCCCCTGTTGATGCTTGAGAAACAAGGTATGGTCTGAGTTGCTCTACCTGTAACCAACCTTTCGCATGAACTGTAAAAATCTTCCAAACCAAGCACGAGGTGACTGTTTGAGACCATACAGAGATTTTCTCAATTTGCATACAAACTCACCAGGAGAAGCAACTACATACCCTGGTGGGAGGCTCATATATACTTCCTCGGCTAACTCTCCATGAAGAAATGCATTTTTGACATCAAACTGTCGGAGTGGCCAATTTAAACTAGCAGCAAACGAGAGCAGAACCCGAATAGTATTCATCTTGGCAACAGGAGCAAAAGTTTCATCATAGTCTATACCATACGTCTGAGTAAATCCCTTTGCTACAAGACGTGCTTTGTATCGATTCACTGATCCATCTGCATTATGCTTCATGGTAAAAACCCAACGACAGCCTACAGCCTTCTTGCCTTGTGGTGGAGGGACAAGTTGCCAAGTACTGTTCTTCTGCAACGCCTCCATCTCTTCATCCATAGCCTTCCTCCACTTTGGATCCCCCAACGCATCCTGCACTTTGTTAGGTACTGATACAGCAGATATTTGATTCACAAATGATTCATATGACTTAGACAACCTCCTAGTGGACATATAGTTGGCTACTGGATATGTTGATTTGGCAGTAAGAGTAGGTTCATATCTTTTGGCTGATTGACCTCGAGTGGTCCTAGGTGGTAACACATATTGCTCAACATTAGACTCACTACTACTAGTATCAGTGGATGGACATACCTCAAATGGGTGATCTTCAGTACCAGGAAGCTGTGAGTCAGGGGTAGAAGCGATGGCAGGAGGGGCATTTGTGTCTTCAACCTCATTTTGAGTGATGGGAACTGGTGCTACTGCTGCTGGAGGCGGCGAGCTAATAGTTTCAACTGGATCCGCAATACCTCCTGGTTGTGTGGCTTCTCCTTCTCCCTCTGATTCCTCCCCCTCTCCATGATATAGCTCTTCAAAATATGAATTCTCCCCCTGAAGAGCTGTATCTGAAGAGGAGAAATAACTCATGTCTTCAAAGAAAGTAACATCCATAGTGACATAATACTTTCTGGTGGGTGGATGATAGCACTTGTACCCCTTCTGATGACCGCCGTAGCCAACAAACACACACTTAAGGGCCCGGGCATCCAACTTAGACCTCTGATTTTTGGGTACATGAACAAAGGCAACACAACCAAAAACACGAGCTGGAAGATTGTGAAATGATGGTAAGGAGACATGAGAGGCGAGAACCTCAAATGGAATTTTGCCCTGAAGGACACTGGATGGAAGACGATTGATAAGATGAGAGGAAGCATGTATAGCATCGCCCCAAAGATACTTAGGCATATGAGCACTAAAAAGAAGGGCACGAGCCATATCAAGTAAATGACGGTTTTTCCGTTCGGACACTCCATTCTGTTCTGGTGTTTGTGGGCACGTGGTTTGGTGAACAATCCCATGGATTTGAAAAAACTCTTGGAACACATGATTAACATACTCCCCCCCATTGTCAGAACGAAGGACTTTAATGGTGCTATGATATTGTGTCTGAACAAGATTACGAAAGGTCTGAAAAGCGGAAAAGACTTCATCTTTGGTTTTAAGAAGAGCAACCCATGACAATCTAGTACAATCATCAATAAACAACACAAAATATCGCATACCCGATACAGTAGGCTCTCGAGAAGGTCCCCAAACATCAGAATGAATCAACTCAAAAGGAAGAACACTTTTATTAGAAAGACTAGGAGAATAAGTAGCACGATGACTCTTGGCCAACACACATGTTTCACAATGTAAAACTGACTCATCCACACCAATAAACAGAGTAGGCATGGTTTTCTTCATAAGACTAAAAGATGGATGCCCTAAGCGGCGATGCCACAACCAAATCTCACTTAGCTTATCAGAAGTCGAAGTCAAAGCGGCTCGGGACTGTGCTCCTGGTTTCTCTCCTGCGTATGTCTGATCTAGATGGAACAACCTGCCCCTCAGATACCCCCGACCAACTATCTCCCTGGTGAGAAGATCCTGAAAAATCACATACATAGGATAAAAGGTTACAGAGCATTTAGACTCAGTGTTCAATTGTGGGACAGAGATCAAGTGATGAGATAAGTCAGGCACATATAACACATTATGAAGTTCTAAAGTGGGAGTAATACGCACTGACCCTGACCCTAACACAGGAAAAGCCTCGCCATTGGCATTGGTGACATAGGACACTGATGGGGAAGACAATTCAGTAAAATATGATTTGTCATAAGTCATATGATCGGAGGCACCAGAATCAATAATCCATGTATCAGAACCAACAAAGTTAGAAATCTGTAAAGCCATACCAATTTTACCTCGACCAGCTATAGAGGCTGTAGGGGTAGCTCCACTTGCTGTATGATGATCTTGGCCAGCCACTCCATAGAAATCCGGTTCTTGGACCAAGTGAACCGCAGCTGCTTTCCCCTTAAGGCGATAACCTTGTTTTTTAGGTTTAAGGTGTGGGTTCAACTTCCAACAAGTCTCCCGAACATGCCCAAGATCGTTGCAATAAGAGCATTGAGGACGAGGACGGTTGGTGAAGCCTTGCGGGAAACCTTGCTGATGAGGTGGGGCTGAACTCTGTTGCTGAAGGAAAGGTGCAGGTGACTTGGCCTGAATGGCTAGGCTAGACACTTCAACCTGTGCATGTTTGACACTTTCCTGCTGAGAGTCATCCTTGCGGATGTATGTAAAAGCTGTGTTCAAACTAGGAGGGTCTGTCATTCTGAGCAATTCTCCCTTGGCACTGCTATGCTTCTCATCAAGCCCTCTTAGGAAGACATGAACCCTTTCTAGCTCCTTCTCCTTCTGGTACCACACAAGATCTTCCTGATTCTTGATCTTGCAAGGACGCTTCTGATCAATTTCAGCCCATACATTCTTCAGCTCGGTAAAAAATACTGACACTGGTTGCCCATTCTGTTGCATTCCTGCAGCTTTGCACATCAGTTCATGAACCTGTATAAAATCAGACTCATTTGTATAGAGATCTCCCAACGTCTTCCATATTGCCTCAGCAGTTTCACATTCCTCTACCATCTGTAGCACATCATCAGTCATGGCTCTAAATAAAATAGACATTACTAACCCATCATCATCTTCCCACTTAGCATAGGCCTCTATGTCATCTTCACGAGGAACCTTGATTGTTCCTGTCACATGTCCCATCTTGTGTATCCCACGAAGATAAACGGACATAATCTTCTTCCATGTTCGGAAGTTGGTACCAGTGAGTTTGGTACCTCCAAAAGAACCACCTTCTGAGCTCTTAACAGAGACCTCAACTTTCTGAACCTCATTGGCTTTAGAACCCTGACCTTCACTGTCATCACCACCCATTGCAATAATAATAGAAAAATATACAAATCCCAAAGTACGCAGCGGAAATAAGACTAATAGATGTCTCCAAATAGTAACAGTTTTTTTTTTTTTTTTTTTTTGGAACCTAGTTGACTAATCTGAATGAATTGACTGAGTTCGGTTGACTGTGTTGACCGAGTTAAGGCGGGTTGACTCACCGAGTTGACCGAGTTGAGGCGACTCACCAAGTTGACCGAGTTGGGGTGGGTTAACTCACTGAGTTACGAAATTCAGCAACTGAGATCGATCTGGAATCGTCCCGAGTTTGGGCGATCTGGGCTGGAATCGATCGATCTGGAACCTCCCTAAGTGAGCGACGCTGATGTGGACCGAACGACGCTGCTGTGGTTGAGCGAACGACGCGGCTGAGCGACGCTGCTGTGGACCGGCTGATGTGGATCGAACGATGCGGCTGATCGACGCTGCTGTGGTTGAGCGAGGATCGTGGGCGATCTGGAAACCGACCGGTCTGGGTTGAACGACGCAGGTTGACGGCACAAGTTGATTCTGAAGAGGCCGGACTGGATTGAAAGAGCCGGCGGTCTGAATTGAAGGCTGCCGGTCTTGGTTGCTGAATAATTGACGAAGATCGGTCTCGGAAGAGACGAAGATCGGTCTAGAACAAGAAATAAGGAGACAAAGTCCTTTCGGATCTTTGCTCTGATACCAAGTCAAATAAGACAGTATGAAGAGAATGAATTTTCTTGTATATAATTACACCCATTCTGTGGTGTATATAAAAGGGTTACAATTGTACTACAACTATTGTGTACTCCTGTACTACACAACATATACAAGGTAAGTAATTACAATAATATATTCCCTTGTAGTCTATTCCTAATAGGGAACGATGACTCACACTAACAGAAAAAAGCTGTAGCCTGTAAATAAGATTTACTGTAATCTTTCATTTTGAAGTCGTTGGGTTGGGATTTGGTAAATATTCTTGCTCATCAATCACTGGGTAAAAGTTATTCTTCCATAAAATTTATCTCTCAGTAACTGAAATATATGGAAGGGATTATTTACGGTGGGCAATAATAGCTCCATCAAGATCTGGAATCTGTTCTGATACTTCTGAAGCAATAGACAGAAGACGTCAGAAATCAGAAGTGATTGACCGCAGTAAATACCGTGATTTGACGGCAACGGTCATTCTTTGTTTGGCTTGATCGTGGGGGACAAACAATATTTAACTATTTTAGTAAAAAGGGTTTTTCTCCGTAAAGTAAAATGCTTGGATGCTCCCAGGCTTCTTTTATTTCCAGATTATTTGGAGGTACGCCGGCCTCCCTTCAAAGAATAATAATGCCGATTCCTAGTCTTGCTCTCATGAAGAGAAATTGTGGAGCTGCCATAACTTCTACCATTTTTCCTCCATGTAATCAAGTCAGTCTCATGATCATTGTGGTTAATTCTATTGGATTTAGTTTTAAAGAAAATTCAACCAAGTTACTAGCATGAGATGCACAGTGGATTCTCGGATGTGGTGACTTCTTTTGGGGTCGTGTGAGTGTTTAGACACTTCTATCGGACTGCTGCAGATGATCTATTATCATCTAATCCTTTTTTTTTTTTTTTTGATAAGTTCCCTCTAATCCTAATTAACTTTTAAAAAAATTATTATCAAAACAAACTCTAACACAAATGTTTTAACACACAAAAACAAGTACAACTATGTGCATGGATGATTCTCAAGTTAGTATATATATGTACACACACAAAGGCCTATTTCCCCAAATTTAAAAATTTTCCGGCGGACTTTCACCATTTCGTACTACTATGCAATATAGTTCAACAATTAGATGCCAAAAACAAAAAATTAGTAATTTCATTATATTGTTTGTTCATCTAAACTGTGCAAACAAATATAATATGTCAACTAAAATTTGTTTGAACATGATGAAATAATGATAACTAAATATCACTGGATTTATTTTTTGGTGGCAACATAGTGGAAAAGTTGGTATTAGAGTATTATGGCTCCGCGTGAGTGAGGGGTGGATTCGGTAGAAAACCGACGACAAATTCTGTCAACCGGGTACCGACCGAAGTTGGTCGGTTTCCCAAATCTACAACCGAAACCGAGCCGCGTTCGACGGTTACCGACGGATTGGTATACCGAATTTCGGCTCAAATTCGGAGAATTTGCCTGATCTTGAAATTAGGCTCCACCACCAATATAACACCGATCACAATCTTGATCACACTTTCCTCCATCTGCAAGCCCTAATTGAAATTAGAAACACGGAGCTCTTCCTCTAGATTACCTCAATCTCCAACGTCATCAACTCATCATTTTGGGTCTGATTGGGAGGGATATTGCAAATCAGGTAAGAAGGGAATCGAGTTGGGTTTTGGGGGTTGGATTGAAAATTAAGATTATTGATCGATTTGAAGAAGAAATTGAATCGTGAAATTGGGAGTTTTGGGGTTGAATTGAATTGAGAGCTTGTGGCAGATGATTTATATACTAAGAAGAAGAAGATGATGGGGGACGTGGAACTTTGCATGTTACGAGTTGTGTGGCAATCAAACAAAAAGAAGAAGATGATAATGGAATTGATAAAGAAGAAGACGATGATGGAACTGGAAATAAGAAGAGGAGGAGGAAAGAAGATGAGAAAATAAAGAGAGAGAAAAATGATGAATGAAGGCAAATCCAGCTGAACTTGTTTTGTTTTAATTCTGTGGTGTATGAGGGAATAAATATAAAGTTTGTGCATAATATAGTAAGAGCAGCTTGTGCTCTAGTGGCCAAGAGGTGGAGATCTTGTGCAGGAGGTTAGGTGTTCGACTCCTATCTCTTACCAAGTTTTAAACATTTTGTATATTATTCGGTTGTGTATGTATATACGGTCAGTATGGTATACTGACAATATGAGGATTTGCATACCCTAGCCGAGCCAAAGCTGACTTGCGGTACGGCTCAGCAGAGCCGAAAAGTCGGTAAGCCGAATCTTCAGCCCAAATCGGTTCGGGCCGGCTCAAATTTAAGTTGGTTCAGTTGCTTCGGCCCAAATTGCCAGCCCTACGCGTGAGCATTATCTTTCCGGTAGGTCCTCAAAATTGTAAAGCAAATGAAGTAGCTAGTTGTGCATTATTTGCCAATTTGTGCATGTTAGAGCAACTCTAGCAGCTTCCCCATATTTTTATTTTTCTCTACTTTAGGGAAAAATGAGCCTCTTTTACTCCAACAGATTCCCTATAACTATCCCTATTTTAGGGAAAGTAAGGAAAGAAAAAACTAAATTCCCTATATTTACAGCAATCTCTAAAATTTTAAGGAATAATATGAAGATTTTAGAGATTGCTGTAAAATAGAGAATCTGTTGGAGTTGAAGAAGAAAAAAATGCTAAAATTTTGACTTTTGCTTCCCTATTATATGGAAATTATAGGGAAGTTGTTGGAGTTGCTCTTAGAATACACAACATCAGTAAAGACTTCTTATATTATTTTGGGACTTTTTTTTCAGGCTTATTATAATTTAGGAGTTTAGGCAATATGTTCCCCCCCTCCCCCCCCCCCCCGTGTTCTATGATTTTATAGATGGTTATGGTTTAAGGTTAGTCGTTTTGGCTCTACCTCAAACAAAAAAAAAGTAGACGGTTATTGATTTGACTATGTTTTGGCTTAATGCGAGAATGAAAACTAAAGAACGAATATGGTTATATGATGAATTTTATAGTCATTAAATTTCCTAATTGAAAATTACCACTGCGAACCTTTCTAGTGTATGAATGGTCCTTACAATCATAATGGTAGGAAAAAGAAGTAAATGGATAACTCTAGAAAAGGTTTATCATAGATGCACACCGCACTACATAGCTACTAGTGCTAAAGTACTATTAGAAGTTGGTGAGTTCTTTCCGTATAAAAAAGGTACATGCATATTGCATGTATGTTTTGTGATATCATCGTCCATCGAATTCAAGTCTTCGGCCTCAACCACCCAACTTTTCCTGAAACGTCGGTATGATTATCCCCTTGAAAAACAATATGAACTCACTCCTTTTGCCATCAGTGGTTTGAAATGGGCCATTTGATCGAGCTGTCATAGGCAGGACTCATGTACCTGCTGGGCAACAACTCATATGAAGTGTGACATTTCATAAATCATTGATCACACAACTATCTGGTGTTTGCAGCTCTTCGATTTCTTACTTGAAACTGGTTTGGTTTTTGGGGTGCGCAATGATTCATATCTAGACCATAATATAGGGGAAAAAGATAACTTCTTGGATTAAACAAGCTAGATCGAGATGTGTTTACGCGTTTTGATTTGTATGGATTCACTAAATATATGGACAAGATTTAATTGAAAAAAAATTTGTGGAAAAGATTGTGGATAAGGCTAGATGCATTTTCGAGTGGAATGGAGGAGTAGCTACAAGTCAAATTTCATGCTAAATTAAGAGAATCGGCTGGTTTTCCTTTTTGTAAGTTCACTGTTGGAGTTGACAACCCCACATTTTAATCATGCACTGCCCACTACCCACTATGAAAGCTAGCGCCCAGCGGGTTTTAGGGTTTAAGCATGTAGCCATGAAGAGTGTAAAAGAGCGGTGGGATCACTGAGTTTGTCTGGCCGCCCAATCATTTCTTATAATGGTTGCAACTTAAAAAATAATAATAATAATAATAATAATAATAATAATTTTTCTTATACAAAACATAAGATATTTTGGTATAACTAGTTATCACGGAACATAGCCGCCTCATTAAAGACTTTTTATTTAAAAAAAAAAAAAAAAAACTTCCCTAGTATGCATGTGGGAAGCAAGGTGTAGGGTTGATAGTACATTGCAACCGACTATAGAGCAAAGCGGGTCATCGATTTATGGCGCTGTACAAATGATTTTCTTCCTTTTTTGTTTACCCCCTTAGTTCTTCTTCGTGAAAAATAGAGGCAAATTTGTGTTGTTGATAGAATGCAATACCTAAATTTGTAAGTAAGCAAAACTTGAATTGTATTTGAAAGATTTTTCATTTTTCCCCTAAAAAAAGAAAAAGAAAAAAAAGATCATGAATCCCTCACTTATGTGTATAAATTATTCATCACCCTAGAAATTAAACGCTCCTCAAAATAATTGAAGATCGAATTAAATCTTTGTTGTAGTAGCTCCCATCCCTTTATGTAAGTTTCAGTTCCTTAAATTTCCTTCCTATTTATGCAGCTAGCTAGCACTAGCTACTCTAATAATCAAACACCTCCACAATAATCGAACAGTAATAAAGCTAGCTAGCTTGGTCTTTAGCTGTATATACAATTACTGAGATCGATCTGCTCCTCGATTTAGTTGTTGAACGCTATGAATGCTTCTGTGGATTGCAGTCGCACACATTCCTTTCAAATCTCCGTCAATAAATTAGCCGATCGATCTTTCGTACTTTTTGATAAAGACTGGATATAGCTCCCCAGCTAGCTCTATACCCCACACCATTCATGAAAATTTCAAGCTCCAAACAGATCGGACATTCATCACTGCCTTGATCCCATATATATCTAGCTATGTGCTCCAAGCAGCTGCCACATTGGCATTGCCTCTGAAAAACTGAGCACAGAGGCTTCCACGCGTTCTTTTATATAAGCACACACATCTATATTGACCTAATTAATTTGCTCACCATACGTACGAGAGATCTCATGATCGATCATGGTCGTATATTCATTGATACCAGAAGGAACTGGCAGGGGTCCGTTGAATTTAATGAGAGTGCGAACTACTCTGATATCGACGTCCATTCTAGAAGGTGCGGATCTGTTATGGTTTTGCATATCCGAAGATCGATATGCATATTACCTGGAAACCAACGCTTTCAGTCGTAGTACTGCTGCTACTGTATCCATCAGCAGCAGCATTCAAGTTTAGAATTCAGAAGTTTCTTATGAGAAATTGCTGGTACTGGCCTGCAGAACGACGCTTATGATCGTAATCACGTGCTTGCATCAGGGCTACTTCATTTAGAGAGAGAAGGATTGATAAAGACGGTTTGCACTAATTAGGAGAGTACAATAGTTTGAATTTATGTCATCTTTATACTTAAAAAGAGAGAGAGAGAGAGAGAGTCTAATGATAAGTTAATAACCCGTTTATCTAGGTTTTTGAAATTTCATCAAATAGTTGAATTGATTACTAGCAGCGGTCGTATGTAAAAAAATTTCAACACGAGAAAGTCTTGCATAGGGCATGCATAAAGGACACGTGGTAGGGCTGCCCAATTAGGTTCTTAATAGAGGAGTATTTTAGGTATTTCACTTTAAAAAGCATGGATACTTGGACAATTTCGAAATACATGTAAAGTTTGGTAGGTTTTGATTGGGCAGCCGCACGGCCACGTGGTGCGGCTGCTGTATGTATGAATTTTTCAACACAAAATCCATGAGTTACTTGGGCTCCACTTCTAATTGACCATACACATGTACTCCACGCTATGTAATCGCAGCATGTAACAACATATGCTACTCACTTACACTCTATTTGTAGAAAGCTTATTAGTAACAAAAGATTACATGAATTTGACATCGTCGACTCACCAGGCAACAATTGTTGAGCAATTATGTGTCATCTCAATTCGTGTACTTAAAGAAAGGTCGATAAAAAGAGAGAGACATTACATATATCTCTTGGTCTTAAGTTTTCCTTAATTAGTCTACCAGGAAGACCTAATCGAGATTTAGAAAGTACGACAGTGGAACTTTTCATACTGAGATTGAGGTATAAGAAAATTTTTACACTTTCATACAATATGAAATGACACATAACTAAATTTCAGGCGTATCACATCTTTAACTTTTTTAATCAAAGAAAAATAATTCATCAATATTTAAAAACCAAAGATTTTAATGAATAGATACACCGGTAACCAGTGGCGGAGCCAGAAATTGATCTCTACTGGGGCACTCGAAAGTTATAAAAAAAAAAAAAAAAAAAAAAAAAACTTAGAATATATTAAAATTTTAATAAAATAAAAATTAGAAAGATCAATATTTTTTTAAAATTACATATTTTATTAATCAAACAAAAAAGGGAAGTGTTAATGTTTTTGTGTTAAGAAGCTAGAATGGTACTAATGTTGTAAAAAGCAAGAATAAACAAAAAACTTAACATGTTGTGGCTTGTACCAAGCCTCGAACTTGGGACCAGACTCAAATATTTGAATATCTCCACCACTGCTTCACAACAGTTTTTCATGCAAATATGAAACCAGAAATATATATATATAATGAAGATCTGACTGGGGCACGGGACCCACCGTGCCCCAACGTGGCTCCGCCCCTGCCGGTAACACCATGTATAACTCTGAGCCTTCAAGGATATAAACAGTCATCACACAAAATATCTGAGGTTCAATGCATGTAACCGTACATTTGCTATGAAGACTGTGAAGAAAGAAATGGGTATATCTTCATCCCTTATAAAAGGGACCCTAAATGTCAGACAATTTAGTATACAAAAATGTATTTTAATGTTTTGTTTTTAATTTTTAATTTTCTCTTCAAATGTCTAATTATGATTTGTGGGGAGATAGGGATCGTAGCAGTAATGCAAGTTCATGGCATGTGCCCCAATAATGATAACCTCACAACAACCAACCAAAGGGAAAGATCTTTCAAGTTTCATATATCGCATTCCATGATTATTATGAATCCCATTCTTTAATTTATTGGGCAACTGATTATCTCTCATAAGTTTCCTCTCATGCATGCATCACCATGTAACTTTACCTGCTTGTAGTGGCAAACAAAGTGTTTGCTTATAAGCCAAATTAGTTTTGATTATGCTCTAAATTATTTGCTTCAATTAGTTGCTTATAGTGAATTCAGGTTCAATTTTACTATACTCCGTATGATATACTTTTAGCAACACATTTACCATCATAGTTTAGTGCTATTGCTTCCGACAATGTACATGGTGCGCGGGTGACAAAGCCATAGTGTTTGATCATTTCCCCTATATTTTGAGATGCTCCTCTCCAGATAGCAAAGTTGCTCATAATAAATTTAACTTCAAGTCGTTATCGTTCAATTTAACAATCAATTCTTTTCAGTCGATCTACTCGAGTGTTTTTTTTTTTAAATTTTTTTTCTATTTCCTCGTATGTTTAGAGAGTTAGTCTAATATTGTAAAGGAGCTAGCATTTTCCCGTAAATAAGTAAGAGTGGAATGGAGACAATCGCTTATACTCTTCACCATACACTTAGCTCAATTTATACATTTTTCCGTCGTATTGAATTTTCTATTTTAGTAAAACCTAATTTAATCTTGTTGAACTACAACTACACAAATTAAAAGTACAAATTACATGTACAATATTTGTAATTAAGTATCTGATATACGATTATGTGCACATACGGATATAAAGACAAACTATGATCCTCAAATCATAAACAGTTATGATTATGTCAGTGTATGCATCCCTAGGGTTTGGACATGTTAGGCCGAGTAATTTAGCTAAAACGCTAAACCCATCATTGGAGTCTCTTCTTTTCGATGATATGTTTCATACTTTTGGCCTAGCTTTCCCACCAAATGGTGGAAAGGATGATAAATAAATCTTTCTCTGTTCTTCATCAAATGCTTATGAAACCCACAGCTGTGTGATTAAGAGCCTACCTGAAAAATGTTTAGCAAAAAGTTCTCATTGATTATTGCCAACTATGATATCCAGTTCTTTTGCAACATTAAAGCTTATCCACCACATAGCCTCAATTATGCTAACTAATGTTGGTCCTTGACCTTTTTACAATTTAAGAAAAAAGAAGAAGAAAGATTCAAATTTGAGAAGTAAACATAAAATCAAAATACTGGTCAATTATTTGTTGGAATAGCTCAATAGCTTCGTGTAATATGATTTTTGAACTATTAATTCATAAATGAAGAAGGGATCCTGTATAAGATCGAGATTCCAACGTGCATGAATATCTTTTTAAAATGCAGGCAACCGAGTTTGATCGATCTGAAGGTTTAATTTTTTCCTTAAAGAAGATCTAAGCAGATATGAAGCCCTACACTTTTGCTAAACTACGGTTTTCAGAAGATCAACTTGTTAAGTGTGTGTGGATCTATCATGTGGGGGTGTCCAAAATTCATGTGCAAACTCTGTTGGAAAATTGAAACTTATTGTGTTGGTGCTCAATAATACTGAAGATGTGAGAAATCTCCTAGATAAAAAGGGAAATTGCTTTTTGTAGTACACAAAATAATTTTAAGGGTTTTTGTCAATTTTTTCTAGGGTCATTTATCCCACTTACCGTATTAAGTTTTTTTAATTCTACCTTACCCATAAAGACTCTAATAAGGTCTTCCCTTATACCCAATATTAATTTTTTAGACTATTTTACCCTTACCCCTTTGTTACATAGAGAGAGAGAGGGAGAAGCCATAGGAGACTTCACCGGAGTCTCGTACCCGGCCGCCACCCACCGGACTTCTTTGAAAACCTCGCCGAAGGTCTCCAAAGAGGTCGTCGAAAATCTCATAAGTCGCCAGAGAGATTTATTGCTTCCTAATAGACCTTTATTGGGGGGCAATAAAAGTTTATGAATTGTCTCCAAATAGGTTGTCGGATATCTCATTTGGGGCCAGAAAAGTTTATTACCCTCTAGTAGACCTTTATTGCCCTCCAATAAAACTTTTGGTTGCTAGAATGAGAACTAATCTCCCTAACATTAGACAAATAAAACTTTGATTAAGGAAAAAAACGAAGAGATTAATCAATTCAAAACATTTATTGTCCCCCAATAGACCTTTAACAGACCTCTATTGCCCCCTCGATAATTTTTTTTTTCCTTCTGGGCCTTCTGCCCAATTTTACCAAAAATAAATAAATTTTGATTTGGGCACCCAAAAAATGCTCTAGGCACCCACGTTTTATCCCTTCTCATCTTCCTTCTTCGCCGATTGCAGACCTAGCCGACACTCAGTAGCTGAACAACCGAACCAAACCATTTAGCAAGCAAACTATTAACATGGAAATTCAACTTAAACTTCTTAAATCTCCACTCTAATCATGTAATTCATTCTATTGGTCTAGTGTTTTGAAAGCTTTGACACAAATCAAACATGAAAACTGAGCTCATAACTAGGCCAAAAAAAAATGAAAAAGATTCTGACTTTTTTGGTTTTCATAATCACAATCAGAAGAGTGTTGGAACAGAGAAAGGTACCTCTAGGAGAGTTTGAGCAACAGAAGCAGCCGGTAGAGAGAAGGAGGAGAGAGAGAGAGAGAAGAAGAAGTCGGCGCCAGCAGAGAGAGAGAGACAAAGAAGTCGGTGCCAGTAGAGAGAAGGAGGAGGAGGAGAGAGAGAGAGAGAGAGAGAGATAGAAGAATAAGAAGTCGGCGCCGGTAGAGAGAGAGAAGAAGAAGAAGTAGCCGGCAGAGAGAGAGAGAGATCAATGATGAGAGAGAGTGTGAGTGACAATTTGTAATTTTTTAGAGCCCAAAATCGTCATTTAACTGTTAAATTGGATTAGTGGGAATAATTTTTTTTTATTGGTGTAAGAGCATCTCCAACAGTAGGAATTACTTTTTAGTTAAATTTAGCTAAAAATGTGAAATATAGCTATTGATTTAACAATATTGCTCCACCAGTAGTACCTATTTGTGTGGTGACCCGAGAGCGGGGTTCCACAGCGCCGCGACTCCGAGCCAATGAGAAACCGACATGTCACAAATAACATCTTGATAACTTATCAACCCGAAATCGCAAGGCCTTTTGGGTAGAGATTGTTGGTTTACAAAACACTTTCTTGGACAAATCATTCTAGCAACCGAACAACATATTTTCAAAGCAGAATTTAAAGTGAGCTAAAAGATTTGGGCTTACAATAGGGGCCCAATTTGAAAATAACAAATCACTAAGTAAATATAAGTATGAGAGACACGCCCCAGGATTGCGGATCTCCCAAAATTTTGTAAATAAGTGAGTAGAAAACAAACAAATAAATAAAAAGTAAATAAATAAGTTACTTTAAAATCCGATAAGGGACCAAAACCTTCTTTAGATAAAATTAAAGAAGAATGCGCCAAGCCGGGCCATGTACCTCCTCTGTAAGCTCCTCGACCACAAGCTCGAAACCTGCACACTGTTGTAGGGGTGAGCTTTCGTCCTCGCAAGCCCAGTAGGGGCCGACCCATCCATGAAAAAATAATATACTTGAAAATATTTACTACATAATATCGTGCACGTTTATCAAAAATGATTTAAAAAGAGGCAACCACAAACATTTATTCTCTTTGATAAAACATATGCAGCATGCTTTATACAACTTAGAGCTCCGAGATACTTACCTGCCGGCTATAATAAAACAAATCGGTGACCGACCCAGTTCATCATCCTTCGAGAACCGGCCAACTACTCTGTAGTCCTTGTGACAACAAGTAGCGAAAGTTTCCATTTCCTGGCTCTGAGTCTCCTATAACTGGTTCACTGTCGGTACTCACCCTTCCTCGACAAACAGAGGAGCACAGCCCCCTCTGGAGGTTCACGGTTATCGACACCGTGGGATCCCTAGAAATCTACGTGTTTAGGTCCCATTCACTTTCAGGTCACAAGTACAAACATACGATGGGTACAGGATCTCAACATGCAAGTCTAGCCTCGATTTTCGTAATAAGCAATTATCAGTTATGGAAACACAGATATCACGAGACATCGACTAATAAACATCCAAAAACGTACTTGCAGGCAACATATTATTATACTAGAACATATTATTGTACTTGTTAGAAAGGCCTCTAACAAGGAAGGGATAGCTCACCCTACGTGGAATTGGAGTGCTCGTCCACAGTTAGCTTTGTTTCCGACTTTCGATACTTCATCCAATTCCACGTGCACACTCTCAAGTCCCTTAATAAAAACTATTTCCGATAAGTAATCAATGTTACAATTTCAAATTGTTCAATTCCTTTGCAAGTTACCAATTTATCTCTAACCAATAATTAATAGTAACCATTCCCGAACAATTCACTTAACGTAGTAAGCTTATTCGGGATATGGTGATCACATTTCTTTCCATATTAAAGTTTCGGTCAACAAGTTTGACCTCATTTTATTTAGCCTTTAAACCTTAAGCAATTAAATAGCAACCACCATTCCCGAATAATTTCATTCTACGGTAAATCCGGGATATGATAGGTTTGGAATATTTCTATTCACCAACCTTAAATTGAATATCCCACATATTCTTTCACTTATCAAAATCCGGTCCATACTTTCTCATGCATTTGACCAAACCACCGATTCCATTCTTATTTTACATTTCGATGTCGATAACAAATTCATCTTTTTAATTCTCAAGACAATTCTCCTCTATTCAATAAGCCGATTCATACTTAATAATCATGCCAAGTTTCCAACATAACTGTTAATTCACAAAATCCTTTAATCACTCAAGTACCACAACCAAATTTATATCACGCATACTCAATAAAACCATAACTTAGATCAGTACAAACAGTACATGGCCAAACAAATTCCAAAATACACAGTCCCTTACCATTCTTCTTTTCCCCAAAGTAGAGATCATTTTGTCGTAGTAGCATTTCAACATCACTGACCATTCGACTCCCTAGCAGACAAAACATGATCAATACTCAACTCTCAACAGATTTCATATCCAAAATAGGATTCGAGGTTCTTACCTTTCCTCGATATCAATCGAAACTGTCCCAATAGCTCTCTCTATTCCAAAGCTTCCAATCACTGATTCAAAAACCTGACACAGTCCAATTTGATAGAATTAGGATTCTCAATGCAAATAAAAATGGAGCCTTGACAATGAAGAGAGTGACGAGAAATCCAGCTTACCAGATGAAAGGAGTAAGCCGGTTGCACCCACGGCGTCACTGGGTAGCTCACGCACTGGCGGTGGCGCCTATGGTGGTTCTGGTCGGAGTTAAAGTCTTGAACCATGCAGTTTCTAGTAGAAGAAGGCGTGTTGTTTTCATCTATGACAGTCGTGTAGCCTGAGATTGACTAAAGGTTGGAAAGCAAAGACATGCAGAGTTGTGGGCTCCGACGATGAGCGTGCAACGTCGATCGGAGACAGAATTTCTGGAATAGGATGATCGATGTCAGCTAGACTAAGCGATGGTGGTTGTGTGTTGAAGAGACTGCCTGAAAATAGAAGTTTCGGCTAGACAAAGCGACGGGGACTATGGTGGTCGCTTGTGCTGGCTATAGGCGGTGCATGTCGACTGCGAGCCTCGGGTTATGGTCGTTTTTGGGCGCTGCGTCGATTGGTGAAGGCGGTGTGGTGAGATGGTGGCTGGAGATGGAGTCTCTGGTGGTGGCAGAGAGAAGGAGAGCGAAAGAGAGAGGTCGGGTCGATGCATGGCTTCGATTTCTCTTGGGTTTAGGTCGCATTTTGGTTCTGTGTTGATGGGTGGTGGCGGTTTTACGAGATAGTGGCCGGAGATGCGGTTTTCCAGTGTTATAGTGGGAGGACGAGAGAGAGAGAGAGAGAGAGAGAGAGAGAGAGAGAGAGAGAGAGAGAGAGAGAGAGAGAGAGAGAGAGAGAGAGAGAGAGAGGACGCGGCTAAGGGAAAAAAGGAGAGAGTTTAGGTTTTTGGGTCTCCAATTTCTATATATACTTGCGTGTGTGAAAGGTCGAATTTGCCCTTTCGACGAGTTATGCAATTCTGCTAGCTGATTGCTTCTGAGTTTTGGGCTAACTTTCCTTTCATTTGTCCTTTTTGTAATCTCTCGATTTCGTTAAAACTAAAAATTCAAATCTTCACTACAACTCAATTCGCCTTCCTTTGAAATTTGCTTCGACGATCTTTTGCTTCAATGAACTTTAGTAACCTTCTAGGCCGAAAACGAAGAACTCTGGTCCAAACTTAAATCATAAGGCCCATTAAGTGGTCTCAACATTAAAACAATGTCCAAAGTCATTTCCTCCACTTAAATAACCTTGCGGAAAAATCTTATCGGCAAGAAATTACTTTCGGAAATTAACTGAAATTTTCAGGGGCTCACAATTTGTAAATAATATACTAAATTTTATCGAATCATAAACTGACATGTGGACAAAAGAGGAGAGAGAAACATAACTTTTGTTTTAGCTATGCAAGATTCTCTAGCTAAATATAGCTAGTCATTTTAGCTAAAACTGAATTTAACTTTGGTATGGTTAGTTTGTTGGAGTTGATTTTTGCTTTAAAAATAGTTATATATAGCTAAAAATTGAATTTAGCTAGTCTGTTGGAAATACTCTAAGTGGACTAATTTTATCCCATTTTAGTGATATGGGTCAAGGACCCTAATTTTAAATTAAATTACATGGTGGAGTTAAAAAGAACATAATATACAACATTTACGATTAGGGTGAGGCTATTGTCACCCTACAATTTTCTTTGTTCACCTTACTTGCTCATTACACCCTACAATTTAATTACAATTATTAGATTTACTTACCCAACCCATTTCTCTTTCTAAGAATATCCTCTATCATATAAAAAAAAAATTTGTTTAACGAAAATTTCTCATTTAATTTATATCAATTAAAAAGACGTCCTAAAATATATTAAAATTTCCTTATAAAATCATAATTTGATTTACTTCTATTTTTTTATTTTTTCCATTCAGTTTCAATGTTCGTTTATTTCAATCCATATTAAAAAATTAGTAAGTGCTACTATGAGCAATGAAAAAAATATTGATTTTTTTTTTCGTGTTTTAAATTTTTTACTTTCGGTGTTTCTAAAAGTATTATAAAGATTTTAATGAAGTTAACACTAATGGTTTTGTGAATTGAATAATAAATTAACGATGAGGACGCAACAAAAAGATAAAAGAGAAAATTGTAATAAATTGAAATTTGGATGGAGAAGGTGAAGATTAACGTTATCAGAATTTTGTATTTAATTAGATATGTATTTAGTTTTCCTTAAAAATTTAAATTTTAGAAAATTAGTGTACTTATTAGTCATTTTGCATTTGGGTAATATAGTCTTTCAATAATTCAAATATTTGTAGGGTGAACAAAGAAAATGATAGAGTGGCAATAGCCGCACCCTTACGATTAACATTGTTTCAATACTTCAGTTTCTATAACTAGTTGATGTCATAAAATAAACGATCCAGAAATTACAAATGTCGTTATTCGGTTTGCCTAAAATTTTTAAAATGCAAACTCGTGTTCTTCAATGTAGCAATATAATCAATATTCAGGGAGAAAACCGCCATGTTTTTGGATCAAAAGACTCTTCTGTCTAATCAAGACTCAAGAACATCACATATGAAGGACAACCCATATGCCTTTTCCGTCGCACAAGTCAGGTACATTGGGAATCCCTTTTCCAAGATTATAATGATAATCATCTCTTTAGTCTAGAAAAACTAAATAGATAAAGTCAAAAGCCAAAATGGGGTAGCTAGGTTTGTGCTGGTCAGTGGTCACATTGGAAACCTTCATTATAAAATTAAAGCTCACCAAAACATAATCCTTGCTACATTATACATTTGTATTTTCCCATAGGAACTTTAGTCTATTCATGGAGTATGGTCAAACGCAGGTGAGCCCTTTAAAAGCCCTAATAATATAAGTGAAGAGGGTTCTCTTATTGGCAACAATGGCCTTAGCATGTATCGTGTTCCACCAACGGCTACTTCCCACGTGGATTTTTGTGTATGGGTGTGGGGGATACACTAATTGACATCTTATATAGTGGGTACAAAAACTAATATAGAAGGAGGAGGAAAAATGATTAGGTTGCTAGTTGCTACCATTTGCACTTGTTTCCAATTCTTCTAATATGTCCTCAAGCACAAGAGCATGATCTTTGGCCTATGCATGAGATGAAAGGGGGCTCAATTTTATACATTATAGTTATATAACAATGTTAGGGTGATGGTAAGTAAAATTTCAAGGCTCTAACTTTAATATAATATAAAATATATAGTTCAGGTGTTAAACGCAACATGCACGTAAAATTCACATTTACTTGACATATAATTTATTTCCGAATTTGGCTAGAATAAACCCAACATGACAAGCAAAGTAGACAAGAGGAAACTTAGTAATACAAATAAAAACCTACTAGACGTAAGACTTTCCGTACTACATGCCCAAGATTTCTTATCAAACTTAATTAGCTTCATTTTCAAGCCATACTAACTTCAATATATGTAGGTACAAGTCTTTTGACCAAATTCAGAAGAAGAAAAAATGTTACTATTTTTGAAACTTGAGAAATAGATATGATTCTGAAACTTGAAAGCATGCCGTACTGATCAATTTATCATAATACTTAATTTATCAAAAAAAAAATATAACTCTGTAAGTTTAAAAAACATCGTATTATGAAGAAGTCTAATGATTTGATCTATCTATCATGTTGTTCCATAAGAGTAACAAAGATGTTTAAAATGGTAAAATGAAAGAGTTAACTAGAGAACAAAATAAAATCGAATGATTGAAATTGGGCAACTATGTTGAACAATATTAATGTGTGCAGTAAATTAATTTCTTAAGCTTACCGAGTTACCGTCTTAGTTAAAAAATACCTGTAATTATCACTAGTACTGTTTTTGGTTTTAGAAGAAATCAATTTTGCCTTGAAAGTTGAAATGACCTTTGAGTCAGCCTGACAAGCAACATAGGCCTAGGCTAGTAAGCAGGGAAGACTCACGTGCCACATGGGACATAAATAAAATAGAATTAAAAATCACCAATTTTTAATAATTATGCATGTTATTCCAAAAAATTACCTTACACCTTACTCAACCAGTCCCAGCCGGTGGCCGGTGGATCCAACTATCCCCGATTACTATAATAATAACAAGACGACGCCGCAGAAGCAGAAGAAAAAAACACTGTGAACCGCGAGCAGAAAAAGCAGAAGACACCAACTGAAAAAGAACTTTCATCTGGGTTTGAGCCGAAACCCAGTTAACGAGGATCGTAATTAAGCACTTAATTACCTAGGGCCTTTTTCTAATTACGTCATTAAGAAATCCCAGGTCAAAGGGTTTTACATCCATGCAGACGAATTTTTTTTTTTTACTGTGTTGTTAATGGCGGGTTGCCGACGAAGGAGGAGTAATGCCTTCCCCATTACTTGGTTTGAATGTTACGACGAGATTGTTATTACGGAGGGTGTAACGGCGTTAGGGTTTCGAGGAGGTGCACGTGAGTTTCAAAGTCTGTCAGAGTTACGGTTTCAACGACGCTGTCAATTGTCAAATCACCACCTTTTTTGACAACGTTTTTATCCTTTTTCAGATTTTTTTTTTCAAAAAAAAAAAAAAGAAAAGAAGAAAAAGAAAGAAGCTGCGCGGGCATTATTTGTTCTTTTCGTTCTTGCAGAAAAAAACCCAGTCGGGCTTATCTCCAATAATGAATTTGGAGATGCTGTAACTATGGACTTTTGTTTTTATAAAAAAAAAAATCAATAAAATCAAAAATAATTTAGTCTTACATTTGTATCAAACACACGGACGGATGTAGCAACACTTAATTAAGTGCTTCTCCAATTATTTTTTTTATTGCAAAAAAGATATTCATATTGTCATCTAAGACAGAATTACTATAATTATATAAGTGTAAATATGATATTTTGTCCTCTACTAGTTAGTTTTTTTTAAATTTAATTTAATTTAATTTTTAGTAAGGGACTGGTGCGGCTACCCTTAAGCCTTGATTAATGAAACTGCCTAATACAAAGGAAAGCATTAAGCTTAAACCCCTTCTTACAATAAGCACAATAAGCACCTAGAATACATCCCGAAATGACATCAAGAGTCCCTATCAAATATATGTATTCAAACAAACACCAATTAGTAAAAAGTGTACGATTGAAAAATTTAACAAATTTATTAAACGCATTAATGGTTGGCCTAATTCTTTAAAAAAGTAATGAGAAAGCATGTTCAATATTTAAGCACCTCAAAACATCAATGTCACCCCAACTAAGTACTTGAATTATACACATCTTTCCGCGCATCAAGATGTCCAAACTCTCATTCTTTAATTAGCCGATCAAAATTAATTTTCTCTTGCGTGGAAATCAGTTAGACGAAGTAGACATCGCCCAAACAGAGTAATGTAACGCAATTAGTATTCAACTATTGATTTCAACGTCAAATTAGGTTGACATGCATGTTCATTCTGTTAGAATAAAAGTCTTACATCCTAATCACTTCTCTAAGACGGAACTGTTTAATAATTGCTGCTTGATTTCATAGTCAACCAAAGAGGGCCCTAAGACTTGCTCTGGCACTTAATTAGCATGCGAAAACATAACCATCTGCTCCTAATATCTATCAAAATATTAGTTTATTGAAGAATTGTATATGCAAATTTTAGCTTGGTACGATAATAAATGAAATACTTAAAAAGTCAATATGAGAAAATTTTAAAAAAACCTCATAAAATAAAACATGAGGTTTGAGGATACTAATAGGCTCTTATTCTCTCTCTAAAAAGTAGGGTTTTCCCCGTAAAGAATTTTCCTCGTCCTGCGGTGCACCCTCGTCGACGCGGGTCTCTGGCCTCGTCGGCGTGTGGCACGTGCAGCCGGACGGGCTCTGGCCTTCGTGGTGATGCTTCTCTCGGATGGCGACGATGGTGGTGGCCGAGATTGGGCCGCTGTTGAGATTGAACCCCTCAATCCCGATCGGATCTCAAGTTGAGTGGGTTGGATGGTTGGATAGGCAACGGTGCTTGGCAAGGGATGGCGGGGGACAAGCGGTTTGGAAGGATGGGGTGGAGGTTTAGCGTCGGTGCAGCTACAGCGTCGATTTGTGGTTCTGGTGTCTCGACTTTTTTGTTAGTGTTTTGGCTGCTTGGGTTTAGATCGGTTGGCGATCTGCCTCTTTGGGTGGCTGAGCTCTGGACGGAGGTCGGAACATGGTAGAGGCGCGGGGATAGTGGCGCTGTGGTGGTGGCGGCGTTAGTGGGGCTGTGGTGTCGATGGATTGGGCTAGAATCTTGTTTGTTCCTTACTGGGCCTAATGGTTATTGGGCCTGGGCCTGGGCTTGGGCTTTGGCTCTAATTTTATTTTCCTTTATATTTTATTGTTATTTCTATTTAGTTAATTGTGGCTTTATGCCAACAATAAGCCCCTATCACTTAATGGTAGGGCGAAGTGGGATTGGTCCCAGCATGCACCTTCAGTGTGCCTTAGCTGTCTTAGCGAGGCGGCGAGCTGTTTATATCAAATGGACGCAACTTCCTAGTGGCAGGATGAAATTGAGTGTCGCCGGATATATCTTCGTGCGACAACATAGTGGGAAAGCTGTGATATTTGTAATGATGCTTATTCGTTATAGAGTAATCTTTCCGTTATGTCACCGCTTTGTTAAAGCAAATAGAGTAGCTAATTGTGCACTCTTTGCTAATTGGTGCTTGTCAGAATACATACCCTTAGTGGAGACTTTCGATATTATTTCAGGATGTTCTCTTTATGTTTATGCTTATTGTAATCAGGGGTTTAGGCTCTACGTCCCCCCCCCCCCCCCTCCATTGTATTCTGCAGTTTCATTAATCAATGTTTAAGGGTAGCCGCACCAGCCCCCTTAAAAAAAAAAAAAAAAACCGCATTTGTTTATGTTTCATTAAAAAGTCAATATGTATCTTTGTTATTTGGTTCGATACTTTGACAAAGACCACACCTTGTTATTTTGGAAGAAAATTATGTAATTTGAATGATGTTGTACAATGTGTAAAAAATACTCGAACTTAATTCAACGATCTCATTGCTAGTAATTTTCAACAATTTTTTTTTTTTAAATTCTAGTTTGTTTGTTACAATCTATGCGGCCGCTAGTGTTATACTCTTCAATTGAATTGTTGATGTTGAGCTTGACAAATGCATTGCTAGACTAGCCACATTTACACTAAGGGTGTTTCTAGTTGAACATCCAAATTTGATATTTGGATCTCTCATAGTTATCAAACCTTTAATTCACTTTTTTGAATACTTAAAAGCTTAAATACATCTCCTCAATTTTACCCCAATAACCTTGAACAATTAAATTTGTATTTTCAACAATTTGTTTTTTTTTTTTTGCCTCTATCAATTCAATTATGAAGAATTTTGTGAGGAGCTGTCTACATCTTTGGTTGTTCAGTGACAAAACCAGAAAGTTATTCTTGGAGGGGCTGAACTTGTAGACAATTATATATATTTTTTTGTTAATCCATATCATAGTTTTTTTGTTTGTTTTGAAATATGGATGGTTCTGAAAAAGACTTTGGTTCTCAAATAAATAATATATAGAGATTAAATGTAACTAAAAGGAGTTGAACTTGGATCTTAATTTTTTTTTTTGAATTAGGGAAAATTTATATTTGTCACAAGGCAGAGGCCGTTACATAACCCTCAGCAGTCATTTAAGGCCATAGACAGACAAGAAGCTAGTGGTAGTACCCACAAGTGGTACGTACATATACATATAATCCTACTCATTATACATTCAAATACGTAGAGGTAGCGAAGACCCTCATTTGGTACTACTCCAGAGGCGCTAGAGATACATAGAATGCACATTGGTGCTTAGCTTCCTAAATATAAGGAATTTATTGTAATTAGACAAACCAAAAAAATAGGGATGGGCCTAAGGCAAACATCCCAGCCCACCATAGAATCCCAAAGAGGATAGCCCCAGGAAAAAAGGCTCAAACTCAAGCCCATCAAAAATTAGCTTGGCCCAAGCCCAAATTTCATCTTCCACACTAACTGGCCGCGTGTACAGCTCTGGTGTAGATCCATCGGTCTCCTCCGTCGCTCCCCAATGCCATCCTGACGACCCCTGCTGCCACGCCCTAAATCGCAAAGCCCCATGTCGCTACAGAACCCGATGCACCACGTCGTGCTCTTCGATCCAAGATCCTTCACCGCCCCCCAGTCCCCTCTGACTAGTCTGACCTAGAAGTCCCTCGATGTGGCACCATCCCTGTACACAACCATAGCATGGAAGACCTTTCGTTCGGACTTATCGCCAAACCGATCCAGCCCAAACGCCAAGCCAAACCTTCTCCAAGAAGCTCTCAGGCACATCCAGATTCCCCGTCCGGCAGCAGCCTCTTACCGGTGAGGCAAACCCACGCCGACCATGAGCGCCGCTGGACGAGAAGAAATTTGCAACCCTAGACGCCGAGCACTCAAGCAGTTCGAGTTTCGCGGAGCAACAGGAAAACCCCATTTTAAAGGAATATCATGTCTAGCAATCAATGAATTAGTAAAACTACACCAAATTATTCAATGAATTTAGTTCAAGGAAATTTCAAATTAGATTATTTTAAATTTACTTTTGTATTATTTTAAAACTACACCGTAACCTAAGTCGCAAAGCCCCACGCCGAGCTGCGCCGCTACGGAACCCGCTGCACCACGTCATGCTCTTCGATCCAGGATCCTTCACCGCCCCCCAGTCCCCTCCGACTTGTCCGACTTAGAAGTCCCTCATTGAGGCACCATCCCTGTACACAACCACAACATGGAAGACCCTTCGTTCAGACTTATCGCCAAACCCATCTAGCCTAAACACCAAGCCAAACCTTCTCCAAGAAGCTGTCAGGCACATCCAGATTCCCTGTCCGACAGCAGCCTCTTACCGGTGAGGCAAATCCACACCGACCATGAGCGCCGCTGGACAAGAAGAAATTTGCAACCCTAGACGCCGAGCAGTTCGAGTTTGGCAGAGCAACATGAAAACCCCTTTTTAAAGGAATATCATGTCCATCAATCAATGAATTAGTAAAACTACACCAAATTATTCAATGAATTTAGTTCAAGGAAATTTCGAATTAGATTATTTTAAATTTATTTTTGTATTAAATGATAAAGTCATATATATAAATTAATTTTTTTTACTTAATTTTTTTAGGTAAATTATAAAATTATATACGTAATACAATGAAATTTTGAAGAATAAATAAAATAATTTAATCTAATGTTATATTAATGCAATTTTCTAAAAGAAAAATTGAGATTATATTAATAGAGGAGGTAATAAGAGTATTTATATATATATATATATATATATATATATATATACAGATCCTATCCAGAGCGGAGCTCCGCTTTGAAAATTTACGTGTGAAGTTCGAGTTTTGGGTCACTTTTCGGTCGCATATCCACATCTCGACCGTTCAGTTTTTAGGTACCAGTGTATAGATCGTCTCTGCAAATTTTCAACCAAAATGATGATCGTTAAGGCATTGATAATTGCCTTAAAGCTAGTACGGTTCAGGTTGACAGATTCAGTCCGTCCATTGGTTTAAGCGAGTTAGATACCTTAACGATCATCAATTTGGCTGAAAATTTGCAGAGATGATCTATACACCAGTACCTAAAAACTGAACGGTCGAGATGTGGATATGCGACCGAAAAGTGACCAAAAACTCGAACTTCACACGTTAATTTCAAAGCGGAGCTCCGCTCTGGATAGGATCTGTATATATATATATATATGTTTTTCTCCTTATACGAATTGAAAGAGTTTATTGAATTGAAAAAAAATAGAGATTCAAATATTAAATTTGGAGGTCTAATTAGAACTATCCTTACAGTAATTGTATTGTTCGATTCATGACTCTATAATCTAATCGAAGAGAAGTTAAGTATAATTATAATTATAATTTAGGGAGACACGGATCTAGTCTCTATAAAGAAATGTAACAAAAACCATTTTATTCACAAATCAAAATGAACTTGAATAAGGAAAAAAGAAAAAGGAATTACTATCATAAATTCGTAAGCAACAAAAACCTTTCAATTACATCGGGCTGAGATTTGTTGATTTTGTGCAGCTTTCCTGTTCCAACACTGTTCCTTTTCTCTGTACTTCTAGGGATCGATGGAATAACATTAAACAATCCCCCCATAATTTGCCAAAATGACCATTTAACCCTCATTCTCTCATTAATACTCCTACAGTCCTACCCCGTCCCATACCCATCATTCTCAACGGACCCTAACCCCACCAAACCACAACGGATAGGACCAGACCCCAGTACCACAGTACCAGACCGGACCAGAGACTAGGGTTTGGTTGCAGCTCCGGCCTTCCACCCTGTACCACTGTACTCTTTCACAAAAAAACTGAGACCACTCCCCCATGTCAGTTATAGGTGTCAGAACTGCTTCATGCAAATAACCACACTGTTACCAAGTTGGCCTAAAAATTAATCGGTTTATTATTCATTGAGCTTAATCTCTTACTATCAGTGACCACCAGAACACATATTTTTCATTCCGGAAAGAAAATTAAAAGATTAATCTCTGTTATTATAAATGGAAGCCAAATTTTGGTGTCAAATGCTTCATCAAATTTTAGATTGCCATATATGTCATTTGAATAAAATAAATTTATTTCATATAAAAGTCATCCAAAATGTAATTATGGTAAAATAATAAAATTAAATAATAGAAAATTAGAAAAGAAAAGAAAAAAAAGTGTGCCAAAAACAAAATTTCAATCGAGAAATTGCTCAGAGCAGTTTCTTAGCGTTTATTCTCTTAATGCTGTAATTTGAGACAAAAAAGACAAGAAATTCCTCTTGTATTACTCTAAATATCGCACGGTATAACGCTAGTAATAATAATAATATAGAGTAAGGCCAAAGTCATTAAATCGTGTTAAACAAATAACGGTCAGTATGATAAATACAACAATGAAGATTGTTTTTCCGTGACTACAGTGAAAAAAAATAAAAAAAAATTGGATTTCTGGGGAGGCCGGACTGGGTCGGTGACCATAACGTGGAAACGGGACAGTGATAACCCAATTCCAAGAGGCTCAGTGGGCCCCGTTGACTTGTTACTGTTGAGTGGTTAAACAACCTCCACTTGCCAGTCATCCAGAAAAAAAAAAAAATGTTAATCCCAATGGAATCCCATACCATCATAATATTAAAAAAAAAAAGAAAAAAAAAAGTATTATTATTGGTTTTACTAAATAATTGAGAGAGGAGTCTGGACGGAGGTGGCTCTCTATATGAGGGAGAGGGGTGGTGTGGGATTAGAATTTGGCTAAGAAGAGTGAGAGGACTTTTTTCAATAGCTGTGTTCTGTTTTTGGGGCGATTTTGAAGAAAGATAGGGAGAGGACATAGCAACTAGTTTTTCAAATAGTTATAGCAATAGAGATAGAGATAGAGATAGATAAGCGAGTAAATCCAAATCCCATTAAGGGAAATGGAAACATGGGAAAGACCAAGATGAGAAGGCCATCTGCTTCCAATCCCAATCCTCTTCTTGTTTTGTCTTTTTAACCATCACAATACCAGTATCTCTATCACCACCCCTATTTCCGGTTCATGCTCTTCTTCCATTTTGCTAAAATCCCAAATCAGAAACAGAGACAAGGAATCAAAAAATGGTGACTGGGTGGAGAAGGGCCTTCTGCACGTCTATCCCTAAAGACAGACACACCAAAGTTGTAACAGAGAAGCAGCAGCAACAATGTGAAAACACCAACACCAACACCAACAATAACCAAAGCCCCAAAATCACCTCCAAATTCGGTTTCTTCTCCTCCTCCTCAAACCCATCCACGCCTCGCCTTCAATCCCAGCCGGTGTCGACTCCAAGCCTCCGCTGCCGAACCACCACCGCCGCCACAGCACCCACCACCCCCAATTCTTCCCTCCCCAACAGCCCAAAACTGCAATGCAACGTCCCTGCCACCACCACAACCCCGAAAAAAATGACCTACAGCCCCAGAGTCTTCCACCGATCCAACCCCTCCTCCCCGAAATCGCCTTCCAGCTTCTCCCTCCTCAAATCCACCCTCCGCCTCAACAAAGTAAGCATATGATTCTCTCTTATCTATTTTGACATTATTGTGAAAGCACTTTTATATTTCTTCTGTTACCTTTTTTTTTGCTGATGACGGTTTCTCCTTTTACCTCGTTTTCCAGAGTAGATGCGGAATCTGCTTGCAGAGCGTGAAAAGTGGTCAAGGTACGGCCATTTTCACAGCCGAGTGCTCCCACTCCTTTCACTTTCCTTGCGTCGCCACCCATGTCAAGCAGCAACCTCTCATGCTCTGCCCAGTCTGCCACGCCACCTGGAAAGAGCTGCCTCTGCTCGAAACTCTCACTCCTCGCACCAATACTAATCCCCAGTCGAAGCTCAGAGACGTCAAGATCAAGCCCTTGAGGGTTTACAACGACGACGAGCCGCTCATGTCGCCCACCTCCGGCGCCAGGTTCAATCCCATTCCGGAGTCCGACGAAAACGAGGACGAAAACGATGCCGTTGAGTTCCAGGGCTTCTTTGTCAATCCTGATAGGAATAATGTCTGTTCCGGGAATCGCAAGAGTGTGGAGTTTAGTTTGCTGCCTGAATCGGCGGTGGTGGCGCTTGGGAGGAGCTTCGAGACTTACGCCGTCGTCTTGAAAGTCAAAGCTCCGCAGCTTGTGGAAGGTAGAGCGACGTCGTCGTCGCGAAGGGCGCCGATTGACTTGGTGACCGTGGTCGACGTCAGCGCCAATACCAGCCGCGCCAGGATTCAGGCCACCAAGCGCGCGTTACGGTTGATAATTTCTTCTCTCTCCGACGCCGACAGGCTCTCCATCGTGGCGTTCTCGTCCACCTCCAAGAGGCTGCTGCCGTTACGGAGGATGACGTCGCCCGGCCGGAGATCGGCGCGTCGGATAGTTGACGCGCTCTGCGGCGTTGGCCAGGGTATGTGTGTCAACGACGCGCTCAAGAAGGCGGCCAAGGTGTTGCAAGACCGCCGGGAGAGAAACCCTGTCGCTAGCATTATGCTCCTCTCGGACGGCGGCGGCGTTTCCGCCAATCAGAAGCGCTCCTCCCCGGTCGTGTCCTCCACGCGCTTCCCCCACCTCGACATCCCCGTCCACACCGTCGGATTAACCGAGACTACCGACGACGCGTTCGCCAAGTGCGTGGGGGGTTTGCTAAGCGTGGTGGTGAAAGACGTCAAGCTCCAGCTCAGCGTCGTAACCGGTTCAGCCAACGCCGAGATCGGGGCGGTTTATTCTCTCACGGGCCGGCCCACGGCTCTCGGATCCGGTTCGATCCGGCTCGGCGACCTCTACGCCGGAGAAGAGCGAGAGCTGCTCGTCGAATTGAAAGTCCCGGTCAATTCCGGCGGGTCCCACACCCAAAACGCGATGATGTCCGTACGGTCCACCTACAGAGACCCGTCGTCGAATGAGCTCGTATTTTCCAAAGAGCGGGCCCTCCTCGTACCGCGCTCGCAAGCCGTCCGATCGCCTTCTACCTCTTCCTCCAACCCCAACATCCAACGGCTGCGAAATCTCCACGTCACGGCTCGAGCCGTGGCCGAATCGCGCCGGTTCTTGGAGCGAAACGACTTCTCAGGCGCCCATCACTTGCTGACTTCGGCTCGAGCTCTGCTGCTCCAGTCGAGCTCGGCTTCGGCGGAGGAGTTCCTGCGCGGCTTGGAGGCTGAGCTGGCGGAGCTGCACCGTGGAAGGCAGCACCAGAGTGTGGCCCAGAGGCAGAGAGGGAACTGGCACTTGGAGGAGAAGCCGGAGCCGCTGACGCCGACCTCGGCTTGGCGCGCCGCCGAGAGATTGGCTAAGGTGGCTATAATGAGGAAGTCCATGAACAGAGTCAGCGACTTACACGGCTTCGAAAACGCCAGATTTTAGCTTCTTTAGTTTAGAATTTTTTTTTTTTTTTTTTTTGAATTTTCATATATTTTGTAATTGTAAAAGAAACAGAAATATAATATGATATTGGTGGGAAAGGAAATAATATGAAAAGAGAAATGATTTGAAACGTGGGCCCGGGCCAGGGCCCAGGCCCATAGTAGTGACAAAGCGGTAACGGACGGCCAGGCTCTTTTGGAAAGGAACGGATAGTGATAGTGGCAAGCGAGGAGTGGAAAAGGGCAACGAAACCCCACAATGAAATGAAAAATTGGGTGTTGTGTTGTGGCCTTCATTTACTATTGGTTTTGTCTCTATTAGATTATTAGTATTCCCAACCCCCAAAACCCAGAAAGACCCAAAAATCTGAGTACAATTATTTATGTATTTCTAAGAGGAGGTAGGGAACGGTGGTATTTGGATTTTTGTAAAAAATAATTATTGGGTATTTTGTTTTTATTTGGTTGTTGGGTCTGATCAATAATGAGGTTGCAAGTGATGGGTTTTTGTGTGTGTGTGTGAGCTGTTGTTTACTTGTTTTGGTAGTACCTAGTGGTTTTGGTGGGTTTATTAGGCAAAGGGTATAGCTAATGGCTTACATGATGAAGCAAAAGGATAACGCCAAGGACCAAAACGCTTATAACAGATCAAATAACTTGGTTCTTCCATCTGCTTAGGAATTTAGGAGTGGTGGGTTTTGGCATAATCATTGTCATTTGCTCATAAACAAGTTGGTTTAAATGATGGTGTTTGTTTCTTTTGCCATTTTTTTTTCGTAAAAGGGAGGTTGGTACTAGATGGTGTACAATGTATGTGTAGTCAAATTCGATCATTTACATCCTTTTTGAGCCACCTCATGTGTGGAGCACTTGTGAGATTCATTTAACCCTATTGGAACCAAAAGACATGCTTAAAAGTATAATGTAATTATTTGTAATGCGTGTGTGGGAAAGAGAAAGAAGATGCAACGCACATGTTCCCTTATCCATGATAGTTGTGTACAAGAGGAGGGGTCATTTTCCAAATCGATGGAATTTCTCAATGAAAGAAATGGAATGATAAAAACTTGGATACGATGCATGCACGTTTGTTCAACAGGTATTTCATTACCCATCCAAACGGTTTGCTTGAATTGCGCTTGATCAGAAATATTGAGAGAAAACCAGAAGAGGAAAAGACAAAATAGAATTCTTGGGCATTCAAGAAAAACCAAGGAAAATATTCCACATGCCTATCGAAGTAGTTAGGATAATATTCCCATTTCTCAAGTGAAAGAAATGGGATGATAATAACTTGGATAGAATATGCCTGCACGTTTATTTCATAAGCATACCCATCCAAACAGTGCTTAAATTGCGCTTGACCAGAAATATCAGAAAGAAAAACCCGAAAATGAAGAGAAAGATAGAAGTAGAACTCTTGGGCAGTTGGGCATTCAAGAAAAACCAAGGACAATATTCCACACATATCAAAGCAGTTTGGATGCAAGACCCCCATTATTAATTCATACTCTGTAGTAAAGGGACCCTTGCACATATCATCAAGACCCTTGCACATATCATCAACACTACATTTAAGTTTCTGAATTGATACTTTGATAGGCCATTTCCTCTGGCCTAAATCAATCATGTGCAGTGAAAATTTGACACTCATGCAAGAAAGCAACTTGAATACATCAACATCCCCGTATTAAACCGGAAAATGATCACATACTTGGTATTACAAATCTCGCGCGTATAAGGACACAAATTAGGGAATCTGAGGATGCTCTCAGGCGTCTCAGCCATATGATTTGGTTTGCTTAGATCCAACATCTAAACTAACAAACTTAAGGTTTGGAGTAACGGGTACCGTCTAGATTTCCAATTGGTCAAGTAGTTGATTTCTTTAAGTTCATGCGTGCAGTCGTTGGATCCAAGAAAACCAAATTTTGTAGCTAAGATAGTCTCGTCTCTCAGTCAGTTACAAGCTTCGATTTATGGAGCTGCTTAAGATCTGCAACCCATAGCCAGCAAATAATCACATGCTTTAGATTATGGACCACTTCATTGCTCTAGTATTAGCAGACTCCACATAACGCGAGTACAATCAATCTTACATTAGTTTACATGACTTTAATTACACGTTAGTAAAAGATAAAGGTGAAAACAAAAGGTCCTGAACACTTTAGAAGCCTAAATCTGCGTGAAAGAGAGAAAGGTAAAAAGGAAGTGACAGTAACTTGAGCTTGAAAAAGGGTTTCGATTTCTCTCAAGACTCTTCCATGGTTCTGGCCAGGAGCTCTTTATTCCACTTTAGGGGTACTACTGATGATTTCCTTAAATTGCGCCCACTTTTGAAGCCCTTTTAAGTGGAGGGTATTCATCAGTGTGGCTTAGTTTTTTTCTATTGCTGCTTTTCAAAATGCGCATCTCAAAGCAGCACAACTGAATTATAATTAACCTCATCGATAAAAAAAAAAAAAGAATTATAATTAAGAACCCAAAAAGGCACATCTAAGGGACTAATGGATTATGTACCTATGGTTAAATATTTCACCACCAAGATATGATTACATGTGTGTGGGGATAGCCTAGTTCCCATAATGTGTGACAAAATTAAGTATTCCAGAGTCGGTCCTCTAGTTTTACAAAGAAAAAAGGTATCGGGTTTTATTACTATCACAAAGATCTAAGCTTTGAAAGAAATCTAAGATGATTGAGACTTCACTAAAATCAAGGAGGAAAACAGATAAGAATCTAACCAGCATCCAAAATTTGTTTAGGGCAAGAAATTTAAAAAAAGAGTGAATTAAGATACTAAAAGATACACATGTATTGTCTATTCTGTAAAATGATACAGATAGTAACAGGTGAGAAAGTATTCAAGGATACCTGCCATTCTGCTTGAGCTGGGTTAATAAAGTTCAGCTCAGATGAAATAACTCTAAAGCTGTCGCCAAATACGGCTTTGTAGTACTGGCCTAGATTTGATATCCATAAATATCAAAACAGATCCAGCTCAACACTTTAATTAAGCCCATTACATGACCCATCAGGAGAAGCAGAACTTCTTCAGCAGGATGATCCAGCATGTGCATTACTTTCGGGAAACCAGAACATGCATTCAAATTGATCACAGTGGAACTGGAATGATTAAACCACCAGCCAGTAGAAAGAATATCTATTTACAACCAGGGCATCTATCAACAGCACGCTAGACAAACCGTCTTTTTCCATGATAACAACACATTTGAACTACACGACGTAAACATAAGCTACAAGCTTGACAAGTTTGGGTAAGAGTGTTGCAGCTAGATTTTGGAGATACATCAGAAATGGAGCTGCCTACACTGTGCTGAATCGATATCTGAAGGACAGTAAGGGCATTTGAAGGTTTTTGTGCTGTTCTTTGACATCTTTGTAATAGACTGCTTGCAAAGCACATGTCCACATGACATCAACATAGGTGGATTTTCATCGGTTGCTTGTTCCTTGGAGACTGGACAAACGAAAATAGAATGGAACTGAAACTCACGGTCTAACTCCACTGGCACAGGCAACTGCTTCATAGTTTGCCATTCATTTCTCTTCCCTACCATTACATTCATAAACTTGAGAAGAGGTGGCAACCCCTGGACCCCAGCAGCTATAGTCATGCTCAATGGGCTCTCGTAAGACTGGCCAAGAATATTGCAGAATTGCCTGGTTAGCTCCCCAGCCACTTTGTCCCAATTGGCCTTGGATAATAGGTGAGAGTATGGTAAGTTATCAAGCTTTCCAGTCCATAGAAGACATACCATAAGCTTCTGAATTTCAGCCATATGGTCAGAAGCAAAAGGAGCAAGGAAAGTTCTGGCATAATGAAGAGCTTCATCTCTCTCTCCCTTCTGCAATATACCCATGAACTGTAGACTGTGAAGTTTCAGCAGTAGGTCTGATCCATTTGGTTTGAGTTTATCCGAGTTACCGATGGCCCACTTCAGTGCTGGCTCTAAGTTCTGACATTTCATTGCTTCAACTATCTGAAACATCTCCTGAAACTGAGATTTCATAGCAGCTGCAGATTCTGGTTCTTCAGCCTCCCTTAAGAAACAGTCTCCAAGTTCGAAAAGGCCCTGCCTATAGAAATGACTGCCTATTATCTCATTAACTGTGTGAGCATCAAACTCAATGTTTCTATAAGCCTTGGCTATATCAGGATTGAAGGTTTTCTCGAGAAGCTTTGGATACTTGCTCAATGCCAGATTCAGTTCCTTCTGGGTGCTTTCTGTCTGACTGAGTGGTGCAATGTCTTTTAACTTGTTTTTGAGTTCAGCAATGGTAGATTTCAAATCAACCTGAGATTCACACTCATTAGATGATTGTATTTTCTGTAACGTCTGCTTGATTTCTTGGTCAATCAGATCAAGAACTTCTTGAGTTTTGGAGCATGATAGCTTTTGTTTCTTTGTAACACGATCAAATGCATCTTTAATCAGCTCCATTAATTTTATTTAACCGTATAGTCTGTGATGAAAATATAGATGCAAAGAGATCTGCAAAAAAAAAAAAAAAAATGGAAAGAACACAGATAAGCTTTAAAATGTGATAGCATACACCATTCGGCTTAAAAATGCTTGTCATGAGAAATCCAAGGCAACTGTCTAACATGTTCTTACTTCACAAACATGAGAAAATACATTATGAGGGAACCAAATTTTTTTAGATTCATGCTTCACATTATAAAAGAACATCTTCCCTTAAGTGGTGAATGCAGTCTTTACACGAGTATTCTTACATGATTTTCATATTACCTATAACTTTAATTAATCATCTTACCAATCATGTAATTATCATGTTGGAACTCACTCTATTCTTTACAACTTCTATTTTTTTTTAAAATTTATTTGTCAAGTCTGTGAATAGTATTCTTCATAGGTTTTGGATGTGAAAAAAAGAAAGAAAAAGAATTAGCATAAACTAATCCTAAATTTATTTCTATTTATAACTTTTAGGTATCACTCCCGGTCTGTCTATGCTTTGCTCCTGTCCATGGGGGCCATACACTGATAATTTAAGTTCACAACTAGTTAGGTAAAGCAAGGGTTATATATTGGACAGTTCATCCAGAACATTAATAAGAGGGTTGGCTTTGTATTTCTAGTTTCCTGCCACAGTTATCTTGCTCAAGAAGCACACAGAAACCATACTTTAGTGTACCATAACAAAATTGAGATGCATAGCTCCAAGTACATTTCTCAGTGAGAAACGTGTGATCAACTGGCAAACAATATACATAAAGTGATAGACAAACATATTTCACAATATGATAGGAAGTGTCCTAACCAATCACCTTAAATGTTAGCAAGGGTAAAATAAGTGCTTAAAAAGAGTAAAAGATTTAAATCAGGTATACCCTCAACTTACTTTCTTACAGTTATTTTTCTTCATTGGTTGTTACTTGGTATTAGGTGTTTGAAATCATGGCATGCTCACGGCTAGGGAATAGGGATTTGACATGATGAGGTTGCTAAGTGCCCTAATAAAAGTAGTGAAGCTACATATATCAGAGACTATTTCTTACTCCAAACTACAATACAAATTCAAGGATCAATCTTTTATAATTGCACAATATGGCATAGCAAGCGAAACAGAAAATCATGACATATAATTTGCACCGGGGGGAAGGCCAGTCATGATCTCCACATTTAGAAACCATGCCTCTAAGAATCCTAACATCAGATAGATCCGCGAGATGTCGCAGCTAACATGTTTACCAACACTATGTTTTTTCCTCTTATCTAATACCCTCTGTCCTCAACCTCACAGTTTCTTCCACTAGTGTCCATCTTTCCTATTATTTGTACTCTTCCAGTTAGTTTTATGATTTGATTACAAAGGGTATAGTATATTTCTAAATTACTATTCTGCTCAAACTGGAAGAACAAACTATAGATACTATTCTAATCCAAACCTTGAGCTACACTTCTCATATATTCCTAATCCTAACCTATGAAGATTCAATATAAATAAAATTTCAAAGTTGTTCTTACACAATACTGAGTGATGCAGGTTAATTTTCGGTTCTACAGTGATGCATATTATGAAATCTCAACATCACCGCAAACTCAATCTCCATTAAACAATCACACAAGAAAAAGAAAGAAAAAAAAAAAAGAAATCATGTTCATATAAAATTTACTGAATTGAAAGTGAAATAACGGATGGGAGATTACCGCGAGAGAATCCTAGATTCGAAGTGCGGCGCCTTTCAGTGAGAATTCTGAGAGCGGAAGTAGTAATACGAGAACACGGCGACTAACGGCGGCGACTGACGGAGGGGAACGGCGGCGACGGAGAGTTGCGGATCGGTGGAGAGAGAGAGAGAGAGGTTAGATTTGTGATTTTAGGTTTTATTCCCAAAAACAAAGATAAGAGAGAGAGAGGGGGGTTGGTAAAAAATAGTTCAGATTTTGGAGGGTATTTAAAGCCTGTTATAACCGTAAAGGAACAAAACGGCGTCGTTCTCTGCTCTCTGGACTCCTTCTATTCTCTCTCTCGGTCTCGCTTCTCTTACAGCTCTCTCTTTCTCACTCTGTGACTCTGCTATAGCCTCCACCGCCTCTCGCTCTCGAAATGGCGGGAAAGGACCTACCCGATGAGATCGCAGTGGAAATCCTCTGCTCCGATTCAGATCGGTCTCGAAACGGTGGCGTTTGATTATCTCCGATCCAGAATTCGCCAAATCTCAGTTTCCAAGTATCTTCCAACTCCAGTCGGAGGAGACACCTCCTCTACTTCAAATCAACGCTTGTCCACACAAAGATGAAATCAAGAGGAGAACAATTGCTCGGTGCAAGTACTGCTGGTTAGTTACTCCTAGTTTTCACTCTATTCACATTTCAATATTTGCTTCAGAAGCACTGGATTGCTCTCATTCGCTTACTTTCTGCTGCTGTACGTTATCGGTTATTCAATCCTCATATGCATTTTCGAAACTCAATTTATCTGCACATGTAGATTCGCTTTTTCTGCTGTGTCTTCAGTTACTAAAATGGAGTTTGTTACAGAATTGACAACTTAACCATGGGATGGCATTTAGAATTTTTGCTAAATACTTGGCAATCTGCATTGATTAAATAATCCTTCTTTTTCTGGGATTAAGTTGATGCCTTGGTTTATACGTGGTTCCCAAGTTAGATGTATGTAAGAATTGGTATTCTCATACCTGCAGGTTTGCTAAAAGCGGCCTAAAGAGAGCAAAACCAGGTCTTATTTAAAGTTTCAAACAGTGCAATCAACCATATTGCCATTCCTACCCACACTTACCCATGATGCAATTCTTTGCTAGATCATTTGGTTGTGTACATACCTCCAACAATATGGAGTATTTACTACATCACCAAGCATAAGTAACACTTACTTTGGGACATCCACAAGACATGGCAAGGCCCAACCGAGACATGCATCGTGTAGCCCTATGTTCAGGCTACGCGGCGGTATCCGGAAGTCGCAAATCCGCCACCGGGAAGTCACCTTTCCGCCCTTGCCAAGATGCCCCCATAACATAGCTTTCTACATGTTAAATAGACTAGAATAGTAACTTTGCTTGTCCCACATCGAAGAACAAGTAAATGAGAGGCATTCCTTCATCTATAAAAGGAATGCCTCCTCCCACAACTCAACACACTCCATTACACACTTTGTAATGCACTTGGGCCGCAAGGCTCGACACACTAGTATAAGCTTTCAAGTGGACGTAGTCTCCCGCTAAGGCGGGAGGTGAACCACTATACTTCGCTTGTGTCACTCTCTCTCTCTCTCTCTCTCTTTACTTATCGTTAATTAGATCCCCAACGGATCCAAACGTTAACATTGGCGCCGTCTGTGGGAAGCCGACACACAAAGGCTTCGTCACCTACCACGAGCTTTGACCCATAAGCGTCGAAGTCAACGCTCATTCAACATCAAATTAGGGTCCGGTCAACGCCCAGCATGGCTGGTCAACGCCCGGCGGGGTCGGTCAACGCCCAGCGGAGCAGGTCAACGCACATCAAGGCTTGGTCAACGCTGACCATATTGGTCAACGCCCAACTCAACTCAAAAAAAAAAAAAAAAAAAAAAAAAAATTTAAAAGTTGGCGGCAAACTTCTCTGGACACCCAGAGATTTGCTCTGGGCACCCAACCACCTCCGCCAAACTCTTCTTCTCCCCTCCGCTAAGTTCCAAATGCCGCCCAACTTGCAGCTCCGCCAGCTGCAACTCCTCCGCTCCACCCAACTTGCATCTCCGCCGGACTCAAACTCAGACTCCGTTCCGCTGAACGCCAGCTCGGAACCTCCGCTCCGCCAAACCGCAACTGCAGCTCCACTAGCCATCTCAGCAAGAAGGATTCGCTCCGCTGGCCAACCTCCGCCACACTAGCATTGATCAGATCCTCCGCTGAGCACCAGGTCAGCTAGCTACAACACCGCTAGGAGACACCGGCGGCAAAACCTCCGCCAGCCACTTAGCCACCTCCGCCGGCAGGCCTCCGCTAGGCTACACCGCCAAACAAGCTCCGCCGAGCATCACCGCTGGCCACGTCCGCTGGACTCCATCGCTGCACAGCCTCCAAGTCCCCGAGCTGAGCCTCACTGCTAGCTAGAACTCCGCTAGCTCGATTCCGCTGAACTAGCTAGCCATCACCGCTGAACTCGGAGCCTCCACCAAGCTCCAGGTCCGTCGAACTTCATCAGCGGGAAACAAGCTCTGCCGGCCACGTTTCCGCCGAGCTCCGTCAGCGACAACCCAGTCCACCAACGGGCCTTCCGCTAGCTATCCTCAGCGGCGGCGCACCGCTGCACCCCAGTTCAGCCGGCAAAACCTCCGCCAAGATCCTCCGCCGAGCTACAGGCCACCAACCATCACCTCTCGCACAGCTCCGCTCCGCCGAGTTTCCTCCGCTAGCCAGCTCGGCCGGCAAAGCTCCGCTGCACTCCAGCTCCATTGCACGCCAGCTCCGTTGAGCTCCAAGAACCGCCGAGCTCGGAGCCTCCGCTGGGCATGGCTCCGCTGAGTTCCGAGTCCACCAAACTCCCGAGTCTCCACCACCGCTGACCATCATCACCGCTAGCATAGCCCAGCTCCACCTACTCACCTACTCTCAGTCGGCGGCAACGGCGGAAAGCCAGTCAGCGGCACTTTCTTCCGCTGAGCTCCATCAGCTGCAACCCACCTCCGCTGACTAAGCTTTGCCGGAGCAAAATCTCCGCTGGGCAACCTCGTCCGAGCTCCTCCGCTAAGATTTACCGCTTGGGATGGACACCGCTGAGCTTCAACTCCGGACAACCTCCGCTGAGATTCTCCTCCGGGCAACCCCCGCCAAGCCTCACCACTGAGCTTTCCCGCTGTGCTCTGTTCGCTGCACTGAGCTCATCTGCACTTTTGCAGCAGACCCAACTCTCATAAGTCTTTCTTATCCCTTTATTTGACTATTCACGTGCCTATGCCTTCACACAATTTGCAGAAGCATGATTAAGCGATTCAAGGCCACACATTATTCTTGCTTCTTTACACATGCTACCGAGCTACTTTAAACATATTCTTCACATATGACCCACTACCCAACCAAAGCATATGGCCAATATTCATTATCATGCATCAAAAGTACTATATGGCAGTACACTATAGCAAGTCAAGACGTCAGTGTCAATTCAAGATAGACACATGCATGAGTATTTAATAGATTACTTGTTGCCATGCAATGTTTGTAATCATTTTTTATCTCATGCATCTATGCCATGGCAAATTTAATTCATACCATACTTTAATGCTTTGTATGTGCACATGCTATACATATGACGATACCGTGTCCATGCGCATTCATGGTAACTTCTATTGGCTGCTTGCATGTATAATCACAAGTATAGCACAAGCCTATCACTTGTCAAAGCACGTTAGTTCCTTCAAACCGTGACAAATGCATATCCAATTGTGAATGGGTATATGCCTACATGCTCATAGTAATCAAAGGTCTGCAAGATCACATGCTACACCAAGTTTCTTGTCTCAAATATGCTTCTGTCATCCATTAATATATACTAGGCATTAGCACACTTTTTGACTAATACTTGGTCATGCGGCAGTACCTTTGGAATTCTAGCATTCTAGAAATATGCATACCTCAATTGGACCACCTAGCTACGTTAGCTAATCACATGTCCATATATTGCTCACTGCACATTTCCATGTACATGTTTGGTAAGGCATTAGCTCTATTGGCCTTTGACATTTAGTATTGCCATGCCTTTACTTTTCGGCAAACTAAAGTCTGTTTTACAAACAAATTAGACCAATCAATATCGGCTACTATGCCAATCAAAGTATATTAATTTACCATTACTGTAAATTACATTGCACCATTAGCGTCTAGATGACATTGGTATCCGGTAAATACATTTTACAAGCACTTAACATTATTACAAAATTATCTTGTTAAGTAGGCAATCAAACATGATGCAAATTATGGATATTGATTTTATAAATCCGCATACTAATCATCCATTTTTTGCAAGGAAATTCAATTATTTCTATCAAGCATCCAACCGCAACTACAAGTTGACGTACATTATTGGAACACTTTATCCGCCAAAGCAATGAAGCGTCATGCTTGGACAACTCCAACATGATTTGGGTACTCATATCAATGCCAACTCCAACTCACTCCAAATCGGCATAAGATAAGTAACTATATCTTACTTTTTACGCTCTCTCAATTTGAGCTAGTGCCATGCCAATGCCATGCTTTTATAACTCCTAAGCATGCCTACAACAGTTCGTAGATTTGGTAACACTTTCTAGACCTCACATGCTAGATATGCCATGCTTCACATACCGATCTCAATGACCCGTTAGCATATCTACAAAAAATGCAAAAATGATATTAGCATCCACATTACAAGTACATGCTATACACATATGCCATGCTTCTATTTTAATTGCAAAATTAAATAAGTATGGGACACTCAAACAAAATTTTATTACTTGCTCTATGTGTTTATCATTTTTTCATTCAACCGCCAAGCGGTAAGGCAACGCCTCATCATGACAATGACCGCTACGCGGCATTGCAGTCAAGTTTCTCTTTCGAGAAAACAGCTAGGGACTAGTTAACACAGCCCACGGCAGCCATTGATCCGGCAGTTAACCCCGACGCTTGGGTATCTAAGATTGGGCTCGCTACCCAACACCCTCTGCTCCGCGCAGTTCCCCTCATCAAACAATTTTCCGACCATACGGAGGTCTATAGCCAGGAGTGGGGGACTCCCTGGCGGGCCTAGCAGGGGCCCACCCGAAAGGGCAAAAGCGTTCGCTCCAACCAATTCTAGATGGACGACGCACTCGCACTAATTATGCCTGATATACGGCACAAAGCTACGCTTTGGTATCAACCCGCAAGAACACCCTCCTTGACTGGGGACTTCGGGGACTTATACATACAGCCCAGCATAATTAGCAACGGCAACGCTCATGCCTCAGGGCATCACCGTCGAGCTACCCGTTAATGCCTTCCCGGCACCCACGAGCTTCCGCTCATGCCTTCCCGGCAACCCTTGAGCTTCCGCTCACGAGCTTTCCGCTCATGCCTTCTCGGCACCCACGAGCTTTCCGCTCATGCCTTCCCGGCACCCACGAGCTTCCGCTCATGCCTTCCCGGCAACCCTTGAGCTTCCGCTCACGAGCTTTCCGCTCATGCCTTCCCGGCAACCCTTGAGCTTCCGCTCACGAGCTTTCCGCTCATGCCTTCTCGGCACCCACGAGCTTTCCGCTCATGCCTTCCCGGCACCCACGAGCTTCCCGCTCATGCCTTCCCGGCAACCCTTGAGCTTCCGCTCACGAGCTTTCCGCTCATGCCTTCCCGGCACCCACGAGCTTCCGCTCATGCCTTCCCGGCAACCCTTGAGCTTCCGCTCACGAGCTTTCCGCTCATGCCTTCTCGGCACCCACGAGCTTTCCGCTCATGCCTTCCCGGCACCCACGAGCTTCCCGCTCATGCCTTCCCGGCACCACGAGTTCCCGCTCATGCCTTCCCGGCGACCCTCGAGCTTCCCGCTCATGCCTTCCCGGCACCACGAGTTCCCGCTCATGCCTTCCCGGCGACCCTCGAGCTTCCCGCTCATGCCTTTCCGGCACCTACGAGCTTCCGCTCATGCCTTCCCGGCAACCCTCGAGCTTCCCGCTCATCCCTTCCCGGCACCTACGAGCTTCCGCTCATGCCTTCCCGGCAACCCCCGAGCTTCCCGCTCATGCCTTCCCGGCAACCCTGAGTTTTCCGCTCATGCCTGCCCGGCAATCCTCGAGCTTTGCACTCATGTCTACTCGACACACAACACGTTAATGGAACATTGAATTCTTCTACCATCTGTCGCCCGTGACAAATTGAATTCTTTTCGCGTTCCATTAACACGAGCGACAACCAAACAAACTTAAGCGTTCACGTATTCATCATTCACGAATTACAAACGTTTACCTTCGCAGCGCTCATACAACTTACATTTATCATATGCAATCCATATGCTCACACGACCATACGCGCTCTCGAGTTTGTACGTCATATTTGATCGTACTCGGCGCCATTCGTATGTATACATCAACATGTATCACGCACCCCATACGTTCATATATGCCAACGCATATCATTGCAACTCACATTTGTTGCCCAATGCAACGAACATTCTACATATGCCTGTTTTTTGTCTTTGTTGTGCAGGTTAACAAGTCCCTTCTTGCTTACGGAGTTCGGGGACTTGTAGGGGCTCCGTGCCGCCCGGTTACTTATGCTTGATGACTTCGTGGTTATAACTCCCCAACCAAGAAGCTCCTCTTACTCGGGGACTTCGGGGACTTGTACATACCTCCAACAATATGGAGTATTTACTACATCACCAAGCATAAGTAACACCTACTTTGGGACATCCATAAGACATGGCAAGGCCCAACCGAGACATGCATCGTGTAGCCCTATGTTCAGGCTACGCGGCGGTATCCGGAAGTCGCAAATCCGCCACCGGGAAGTCACCTTTCCGCCCTTGCCAAGATGCCCCCATAACATAGCTTTCTACATGTTAAATAGACTAGAATAGTAACTTTGCTTGTCCCACATCGAAGAACAAGTAAATGAGAGGCATTCCTTCATCTATAAAAGGAATGCCTCCTCCCACAACTCAACACACTCCATTACACACTTTGTAATGCACTTGGGCCGCAAGGCTCGACACACTAGTATAAGCTTTCAAGTGGACGTAGTCTCCCGCTAAGGCGGGAGGTGAACCACTATACTTCGCTTGTGTCACTCTCTCTCTCTCTCTCTCTCTCTTTATCGTTAATTAGATCCCCAACGGATCCAAACGTTAACAGGTTGTTTTTCATTTTTAGATTTGGAGGATCAGATGTCACATAAAAATATAAAATGTTGAGTAAACATACAATTATCTTATGAGCATTTAACTTATTTCATTCAACTTTCATAAAAATGTACAAAGATGGTGTTCTCTGATTCTATTTTGTACTTATGGAGTGGAACTTCTATAAGTTATAAATTAACCGGTCAATTTGATGGAGCTGTTAGTTCGTTAAAGATCTGGTCTTTTAGATTCTATCCTACTTTAGCTGCTCCTAAATGAATCTTCTTCCTGTTTGTCATTGATTTTCATGATTTGATTTTATATAGGTTAAGGTATATATTGAAAGTATGCTATGCTTTGGTTTGATTTTGTAGGGGTATTGGAATTTAGGGTTGCACGAACAAATGCTTGGACAGTTGAAGTTAGGCATTCCAGAGGAAGTTGTTGCACAATACCATTTGTTTAAACTCAAGTGTTTAGTTGGTCATTGATTTTCATGGTTTGACTTTGAAAGATCAGAGAATATTCTGAGCATGTGCTATGCTTTGGTTTGTGTTTGGCTCCAAAACCAGTTGGCTTGCAAACTGTTTCTTTTGAGCGAGTGATTGCGCAGGCGTGCCAGCACCGCGGGGTGCAGTCGTTGGGGTAGTCCCTTGACCTGACTTCTTCTTCAAGCGCTGTGGACGAGGAGAGCACCAACCTCGTCACAGGGTTCTTCTCTTGCCTTTCGGAAAAGGACTTTTGCCTTACGGATAAGGACTTTGGGTGTGATCTCTTCGGTCACCAAAATCGATACTCAACATTGTAGGCTGAGCAGAGCAATCACTGGGAAGTTGGAGAAAACACGGGTCTTGCTAAAGCGTGACTTTAGCTTTGCTGGGTTGCGAGGGCGTTACCCTTGCTTCGCTGGGTGTGTCGGTGGCAGTAGTACTAGCAGTCGGCTCGCGAGGAGACTAGGACTGGAAGCACGGTCGCCGGGTTGATCTCGTGATGCTGACAGTCGGCTCGCGAGGAGACTAGGACTGGCGGGCGGTCACCGGGTTTCAACGAGGTTGAAGGTTTGCTCCGGGGAGGCTTTGTAATTGCTGGGATTGATTGATTAGAGAGAGGTCTTTGATTTCGCCGCTTAGCCCTGTATTTATACCCTAGGGTTTCGACTGCTCCTTGTCTCAGAAGGACTCTTAATTGAAGTTTCCTGTTTAGTCTCTACTACTCGATTTCAATAAGGTTTCGTCTCCTTATGAAACACGGAATGGGCGAAGCTATAACCCAAACCCGAGTGGTTTTATTTTTGGGCCGTAGGTATCGGCCCGCTGGTTCAAATCCACTAAAGGATTTTGCCTAAAATTGCTTTTGGGCTCAAACATTGCCCCCCAGGCCGCGAAATCAGGCCCGCTGGGGTGTAACTGATTGAAGGGGACTTAGAAAGACGTGCCGGTCGCTTGAAACGATGCCATTAATGAAGGTCGCGTCCTTTCGTTTGTGAAACGCTTTCTGTCGCATCGTTTCCCTCACAAAATCCTTTATTTAAACTCACAACCGCAACCTTGTCACTTCAGAAACCCTTCCGGTCGCTTAAACCCAGAAAAACCATTTGTGCCAACATCTTCTCTGCAAACTAACCAGAAATGGCTCCCCCTAAGAAAATCATCATCGATCAGGAAGAAGAATTAAATGAAAATGCTCGGACTTGGGGCACCAGCATCGGTGCCCGCATTCATCTTGAAACCTCAATTCATCGACCCCTACTCCTTTGTTTTCCCGACCATCACACCGGGTTGGGCCCAGCACCGCAAGGCGTTATTCCGGACGATGCCATCGCTCTATACGGCCTTCCTATTCGCCGGCCCATTCCAGTCCTCCGAAGGACTCCTGGAGACTTTAGCGGTTGGGGTGCCTAGAACCATCGAGCCAAGATAGGGAATTGGCCATCTTCCATTAGTGCACAGGAGATTTCCTGGTATCGCGAGACGCGGGCACGAGATCTAGCTCGCTGGAACACGGCAGGTATCACCCACACTATCGATTTGTGTTTCCATCTTCCTCGCGGTGGTAATCGCTCGCCGCTCGCTGCTTTCCTCTATTTTTGGAATACCGCCACCAACACATTTGACTTTAGATTTGGTCAAATGAGCATCACTCTGTTGGATATCCTCGCCATCACTGGCTTGCCCATCGATGGCGAACCTTATGTGCACGGCCAATTTGACTCTGTCAACTTCACCTCAACTATGGCCCAACACGGTCGCAGCGCTCACAGTGGCTCCTATCCGCGATGGTTGGCGTATTACAGCCGGGAACACAACGCGACCGGTGGAATCGCTTTTCTTGAGTATTGGATATGTAAATTCATATTCTGCACCTCTTCTTGTAAGCCCACTGGCACCTGGACCTTCTTAGCAACGGCCCTCTACAACGGCCGCAACATTGGGCTCGGACAACCGGTACTGGGAGCCCTCTATCGCATGCTGTACCAAGCGACGATGCATCCATTTGAGACCAACATATCTGGTCCTTTCTGGATTTTAGATTTTTGGATCCAGACTTACTTTCAACTCTTCCGCCGCGAAGATATCCCGCTACTTCCACCGGCCGACCAACTCTTAGGTCGATGGTTCTGCCGCGAGGACAAGTACTCATCTCCCCCTTATTCTGAATGTTTTTCTTATCTGTACTTGCTAGATGATATGCCGTACTGTGACCTAATTCTGAGTAGAAGATTCCCATCTTTGCTCGAATATGGTTTTCTTCCTGGCGATCCTCGCTATTCCGACCGCGCTCGCCTGGCTTTTCGTCGCGCGGTCTCCTGTTCGGATATCAGGATCGCCGCCGAAGAACTCAGCTACGAGCTCTATGCTCCTAATCACTTTGCCCGTCAGTTCGGCCTTGTCTAATTGGTACCAGTCCCTCTATACGACGCCTGGAACTACAACACCTCTTGGCGCAGATTCGGGCCCCCCTCAGGGCCCCCGCCGGCACAGAGCACGCTCGCGCTAGTCGATCTCCCTGATTGGGCCCAGGTCATCGACGCTGTAGACGGAACTGAAGAAGGCTATGAGATTTGGTGGGCGGAAGTCTCCGTCAATTGCTGGACCCCACCAGACGACGAACTCTTTGCAACTATCTTTGGCGAGCTGAGGAATCCTTATCCTGTCGATGTTGACATGCTTGCTCGCTTCTCTGAAGACATTACTGGGCCCCGGCCCCTTCAAGTGATCCGATCGGCGCGAGTTCCTCGCCCGGCCCAGGCTGGAATCGTAATTCGCGAACCTCCGCCGGAGGTAAGTATTGTAACTTTACCCTCTGCAAGTTCCTTCACTGTTCTCTCTGTTTACTCACACCTCTTTGTACTAGGGGAGTGCGCCGCGCCCTGGCCGCCGCACAACCAGTGCTTCCCCGGCCGCCGGACAATCTGGAAAACAGAAAGCAGTGCTCGCTGAACCTGCAGCCGAAGATTCTTCTTCTTCTGATGACGACGATGCACAAACCGTAAGAAATCCTCTATCCTCAGGATCACGTTCTGTGGGTTAAGTCCTAACTCCTTGATTTTGACAGGTCGCAGCTGCTCTAGCTCGCAAGCGTAGTCGCTCGGACCCTCGTGCTGACCCCTGGGCAGAAGATGAACCACCGGCTGATCGGTTGGTAAGAAGCGAGAAGCTCATCCTAAGCATTATCCACACCTTCGCCCAAACTTCCATAACCTTCTCTTTTATAGGTTCGTCGCCGGCGGTTTGGAACCGCTGGGGAGGGCTCTTCAGCTGCTAGTCAAGGAACAACTGCTTCACAAGCGCCGGCGCCCGTGGGCCCTGAAAACCTTCCACCTCCTATCAACACCGTTGGCGACTCGGCCTCAATTCCTGTGCAGATCATAGAGGACAGTTCACCCGAGCCGGAAGAGAATGCACCCCTGCCAGATGCACCGCCCGAGGAGCCGGTCGCTGTACAACCCCCGGCAGACGTATCGCTCAATCTTGACCCCACCGCGGCAGTTGAAGAACCTGCAACAATACCAACTACAGACAAGCCTCCAGCTGCACAGGTAACCCCTATTCCAAAATCCATGCCTCATCTCTTGATTGACTCTGTATATCCTGATAAACTTTCCCCAATCGTAGAGTAACGTCCCTGCTGAGGAGGTCGCTGTCGCTGATCCAGCTGAGCCCGCTGGTGAAGGCATGGTGGCTCAAGAACCTGCCCCCCAGGTTCTAGAAGTAGGAGCTGAGATAAATGTAGCACCGGAACCAGTCGCTGCCCCAATCGTCGAGCCCCAAGAAGTCCCTGCTGAGGCCGCTGTTGACGCTAATGCTATCGTCGATGTCCCTCATCCCGAACCTCCTAACAGGCTGGAAAGGCTTGTTCGCGTGCTCGAAGTGGCTCCTCCGGGAGTCATAGACGAAGCGAGGGACGGTCTGCAGCGACTTCTGGGTCCTGACATTTTACTACCGGATGCGCCTGCCAGAGCTCAAGAATATTTGATGGTGCTTCGCCGCCAGCGCACTATCACCGAAGCTGAATTTGTTGAGATATACGAGCTCCTACAAAATCTCCCTGCGCGGATTAATGAGAGAACGATCGCGGCCGCGCAGGCTAGGCAGGTTCAGGCTCACTATCGCGGCGTTGCACAACAAGCAGAGGCATCTCGCGACTCCTTAGGTGATCGAGCTATTCGCGTCAGGGACCTATGGATCTCGCAGAACCACCTTCAGACCCACATTCAGGACCTGCAAGCCCAACTGATCGAAGCAAAGGCCCAGTTGGTGGTGGTGACGGCCCAACTTGAGCAAGAGGAACCTCAGATAGAGCAACCCTTAGCAGCCTTCGAAGCGATGACTCAGAACTTGGCTCAAGCACGCGAAGCAGTCCGACAAGCGGAGCGAGCTGCTGCTGACACCAGCTTTCGTCTAGATGAACACTTACTTCGCTTGACCCATGCGGGTCGTAAACTTTAGGCCTCTTACTTCAGGCCCATTTTGCTTTGTATGAACAAACTTAATATTTAATGTTTAATATTTAGCCCGCTTCGCTCGGCCCAAATATCACTTACAGTCTGACAATTAATGATAAGTAAAACCGTTGAAAAGATAACCCCAATTTGGGCGGTTACCTCCTTGGAGACTGCCTTGCTTCCCACGCGTTTTCAATATCTTCCATTTCCGAGATTATAGCATTTAACTGCATTGATTCTCTCATTGATGGCGTTGAAAGTGCCTCAACTGCTTATCGCGCGGTGTAGAGTTGGTCCTATAAATACCGGTTTCCAAAGAACAACGATAACCAAACCACCATGTCTTTCCCACATATACCCTCGCAAGACCTGTTGCTCTTTCTTCAGTTTCTAAAATCTTCCCTCCATGATTTCAACCTTAGCCACAAATTCTTAGGCTTCATGGCTTAATCTCAAGACCTGGGTAGGCCTCATGGCCTAATCTCAGGTCCAGTGGCATGTCTTTGGTTTCTGAAAATCTGGATGAACTTGCCAGTCTCAGTTAAACCGAAGAACACGCCACGCTCCTAACGCGGCAGAATCAGATTCTGAAGAGGCTGTCTCTTCAGACTGTCCGCGAGGAGCATGGGGCAGAAGGGCGGAAGGCCACGTTGAGGCCGACTGTTCTTCTCCCGCGGTCTACCTCCTGGGCCTGGGTGCGAGGCTTCTGTTTTTCCCCAGGAGGTAGATGTAGTTGTGAGTCGCGCTCGCTCCGGACCCCAACTCCTGCCTGGAAGAAAGGCTCAAGGAAGGAATATGATGGATTGTTTCCTTCCCCCTTCTTCTAGTACCGATGACAGCAGTGGCGACTCAGATCGGAGGAAGATATGAGTAAAGGGGGAAAGAGTGCTCTGAGGTAGCGCTCAGATCCTTCTCCTCGCAACCAGATCTGGTCACTTTTAAACTTTACGTTCCTGTCAGAGCCACCTTTGGCCTTGTAATTGCATGTGAAATTGTATTGCTCTATTCTGTTGTATGCTTCTGGCCGCAAAGCCACTTTATGTATGAAATTCCTGCTTTAAACAGAAATCTGCAAAAAATTTGTTAGTCTAAAACAAAGCCTCTTGTATAGGCTTTTCACATCTATTCTTCACACACTTTGTCAAGACATTCAATTTGAAAAAATTGAGGTTAACTGGGATAACTTGGATAATGAATACAATAATGATAAAACAAAGCCTCATGTATAGGCTGTTACATAATAAAGCCTCTGATAAGGCCTATTAGATATGGAGTTGCCCCCCAATGTTCATCGGGGAAGCAGAGACAAGAACTATAGGCCACAGAGAAAAGGCCGAATGATGCGAGCCGATGAAGATTAAGGTTGCCCCCCAGCTTGGGCAAGAACAGGATCAGGTGGATCTTCGAACTCCCAGACACTTGGGTAATATTTCTTCAGGAAACGGCCGTTAATAGGGTTGCGATGGATGTCGCCATCGACGTCTCTGAGGTGAAAAGCTCTGCGCTCCAAGATCCGGTGGATAACAAAGGGTCCCTCCCATCGCGGCGTCCATTTACCGCGACCGGTTAACTTTTCACCGAAGGGTAAAATGGCCTTCCAGACGAGGTCGCCTTCTTTGTAACTACGACCACGCGTCCGCTTATCATAGGCGCGGGCGATACGTTGTTTTTCCATCACCAAATTGTCCAAAGCTGCCAAGCGCTGCTCGCTTAAATCTTCGTGCTCCTGCCACATTGCTTGAACGTAATCCTCGCCAATCAAATGAAGCTGTTCTTGCACGCGTAGAGAATGGACGTTAATTTCTAACGGTAAGACAGCGTCATGACCGAACATAAGTGCATACGGCGTCGTGGCGGTGGGATTCCGTTTAGAAGTGCGATAGGCCCAAAGTGTCTCATACAAAGTGTCATGCCATTGTCGAGGGTTCTCTACCAACATCTTCTTTAGTAAGGTGATGATTGTCTTGTTGCTAGCTTCCGCTTGACCATTAGATTGAGCATAATACGGAGTGCTATGTATGAATTGAATACCAAAATCATTGACCAGTTCCTCGACGGGGCCTCCCATGAACGCTGCCCCCCTGTCCGAAACCAGCACCTCAGGGATACCAAACCTGCAGAGAATGTTACGGAAAATAAACTGGCGAATGGTGGCACCGGAAGCCTCCTTCAAAGGCTCTGCTTCAACCCATTTAGTAAAGTAGTTAGTGGGGACGATGATAAACTTGTGCTGAAGGGAAGAATGAGGATGGATCATCCCAATCAAGTCCAGCGCCCAGCCTCGCGCATGCCAAGGCTTAATAATAGGCTGCATCGGAATGTTAGGAACATGCTGGACTGGACCATGCGTTTGACAGTCCTCACAACCTTTGGCAAATGTGATACAATCCTTCAAAATGCTGGGCCAATAATAACCATGACGTCGCAGAAGCCAGCGCATCTTAGGTCCAGCTTGATGGGCTCCACATATCCCCGTGTGTGTGAGCCCCGGAAAAGTTTATCGAATTGAAGTGAAATAGTTCGATAATTTATTTATCGATCTCAATAATTGTCAAAGTGCTCGAGGAAATTTTCAAAAATGTTCTTAAAGTGAAATCCTCAATTTAGGAGGTGGATGGTAAAGTTTACGGCACGACGAGTTCGTGGAAATTTTCGGAGAATTTTCCGGATAACTGAGCTATTTATCATGATTTTCCGAAGTTGTGGAATCCTAGAAAATAATTTAGAAAAATGGAAAGATAAGTGGCACGATCCTAGCCTTCCATTCCCTCCACCGCTTAATCTTAGCCATCCTTGTTAATTGGACCAAGCTATTTATATAGGCCCTTGATCAGTTGGAAGGACCAGAAGGATCGACAGACAGAGAGAGAGAACCAGAGTTCTCTGACCGAGACGGACGCGACCCGCGACTGGGTCCGATCGGAAATTGCTTCTCCGGCCACCTCTCCGCGGCGGACCACCGGCAACAGCTTCGTCTCGGTGGCGCCTACGTCCCTGTGGTCTCAGATTGTACATGCAGCGACTGTGAATGGAGAATCGACGATCCAAAGCATGAAGAACCTCCGGCGAGTGTCAACGAATTACGGCGGCGACTCCGGTCACCGTTTGGGATGCATTTGGTATGGAACTTCATCTTCTCGTCATGCTCTACACGTTTCTACACTTAGTTTTTGAATTAGATTAAGTTTTGATGATTTACGTTTCTGGGTAGCTACGGCTCCGACGTGTTCTTCGACGCCGGCGACCTTTTCGGCTCTCCTTGGCTTGGTCTCGGCCTCGACTGCAACTGTAGACAAGGAATTGGGCAGTTGGCTGGGCAGATCACGTTGACATCCTCAATTCATCATCTGCCTAGTTTCCGCAAGGAGTTTGTTTTGGTTGCAGTTGGAATTTGAAGGTATAATTCAAAATGTTGAATTGAAGTTTGGTTATTGTCATGCAAATCCGAAGTTAGTAGCTTGAGTTGGTATGACTTGGTGGAAATCAGTTTCCTTGGCTGTGGAGTTTTGTCAGATTGTTATAGTTTCGGTAGCTTGGAGTTTATGTTTGAATTGGGTAGGAAATTGATGTTGTTATGCTGAAAATTGGTCGTGGAACTGACTATGTAGAGTGGATTGTGATTATCAGGCTTGATGTCTTGTTAGTGTTGTTTGGAATTGTTTCTGGCCGGTTTTGTAAGTTAAAGTCTTGTTGGTGTTGCTAAGGCAGGTAAATCGAAATGATTGGGAAAAGTTTGAGAAATGATCAAGTTATGAAGTATGGGTGTACATAATAATTCTATCAGAATTGTTATCCGACGAAATTTGAATTAGAATTAAAGTTGAGTGTTAAAGTGATAATAAGTAGAGATAAAAGAAATTAATATATATTGGGTGGCCTTTGTAAATCGGTTGCACTCAATATATGTTTGGTCAATATTGTAATTTCAAGTGAATGTTCGATAATCTAAGTTAATTATCGAACCTATCTCGATTGGTCAAATGTGGTCAAACTGGTCAATGTTGGTCAAACGTTGGTCAACTCCTGGTCAAACCAGGAAAACTTGATTGTACGATTTGTACTCGTCGAGATTTCAATTAATTGTTCAAAAGATATTGACTATCGAAATGTCGGAACTTAGGACTCCAGTTACCCGAGGAACAGAAGGTTCGCGACTCTCGGAGTACGTGAGAGAAAACATCGAAATCCAGGTAGGGTTTCAGGACTCTCCTCGGTTAGTGATTTTCTTATATTGTTATTAAATGATGCATGTTAGTTGGTATGGTTTGGTCATGTTCAAATGCAATGCATACTAACCAAACCATGTGAGAAATGTGATGGCTTGAGAGCGAAGGGTGGCTCTGACTTCCTTGGGTTCGATCCCCAAAACCTCCGGAGGGTTAGTTACACAAGTCGGACGGTGAGCGATCGCAATGACGACCCGATCCGTGTGTGTAGCTAGGTAGCGGACGCTCTCGCTACGCTTACCTGGTGATAAATTAATTTGAGGTAAGGTCGTGTAGTGGGTCTATGGGACCGGCCATCAGGTAATATTTGGATTTGGCGCCGTATTTATTTAAGCATCATGCCTAAGTTTTCAAGTTGAGAAATATTATGAAGTTTGTCGTTCCTTAAAAATATTTGGTTTAAGCTTATTTTCATACTGGGATCCCAAATATATATATTTACTGGTTTCAAACCTAGTCGTGGTAGAGTTCCTGTAGAGCAGCGAGGACGAAAGCTCACCCCTACAACAGTGTGGATGCAGGTACTGTGCACTGGTGACGGGACAATAGCGGAAGGAGCTGGGTGTGCAGAACAAGTTCGGTAAATCGTCGTTTGAACCTTATTCTAAATTCTATTTCTCGAACTTCGTATTCCGAGACTTGTTAATAGTTAGCCTTGTGTCAATGTTGGTTGAGTTCTTATTTCCTTGAAGTTCGTACCTCTTGTGTGAGAACTCATTTCAAGTTCTAGACGAATGAAATAAATTTTAGCAACTCAAAGGTTTTCACCTCAAAAATATTTGTAGCTTCCGCTGTGTTTTTACAAAAAGTTTTTCAAACAAAATGCCTAGCGGTTCTCTAGAATGTAAATCGAGTGTTCAGTTTATGTTTTAGAGGCTCGCGGCACTGTGACGTGCTTAAGCTGGTGAGGTGCAGCTTAGGGCATTACAGTGTGCACCTCGCGTATCAATCGTTTAGCTTCGCGACCATAGACACATTGAAAATCTATACCATCCTCCCCACGTCGTCGCAATTCATCGCCTTGAAGGAAGTAGTTCAATGCGAGGAAGCAAATCCTCCTGTCAGCTCCGGGATCTGGTTGTTTGAGGTACTCAATCAGCGGGATTCGCCAATCCACATCAATAGGTTCTAGTACCGCGACTACGGGATCATCTGGTGGATCAGGTCGGGCAAGCCACGAAGGTAATGTGCGACGCTCAACTTTCAAAATGCGCTCGCACACTCCATACTTCAATGTGATTCCTGTGGCCAACTGAGCGAGCTCATTAGCTGTAAAGTTACGCTCGTGTGGTATATGTTCCAGATCGACATCGGTAAATTGGTCCAGAAGCTCGATGGCGCGATTCAGATATGGCATGAGCAACCAACTCGCACAGTGATATTTTTCCTGGAGCTGGTTTATAATGAGCTGAGAATCGCCGCGAATCTGAACGTCCCGTACGCCCATTTCCAGTAAGACTTCGAGTCCAATGATAAGAGCTTCATATTCAGCCTGATTATTAGTACATTGGAATGTTACCTGGAAAGAATAAGAGAAGCGGTCACCAGCCGGGTTTTCCAGAACAATCCCTGCGCCAGCCAGTGTGTCCGTTCTTGAGCCATCAAAGAATAATACCCAAGGCTGCAGGGAGACCGTAGCTTGGTACCAAACCGCGTACTCAGGGATGCACGCCAAATCTGGTCGAGTTGTATTGGTGCAGGCAATCTCTAACTCCTTCAGTGCGGGTATCTGTAACGTAGGGTGATGTGCGAGAAAGTCTGCGATGGCCTGCCCTTTGACAGCTTTCTGTGGTACATATTGGAGCGAAAACTCTGAGAGAGCCAATACCCATTTGCCAATGCGGCCTCTCAAGATAGGCCGGGACAACATGTATTTGACCAGGTCGGTTTGAGCGATGATGCACGTAGTAAAGGATAGCATGTAGTGTCGTAACTTGCATGCTGAAAAGTACAGAGTGAGGCACAGCTTCTCCATAGGGGTATACCTTGTCTCGCAGTCTGTCAATGTACGGCTAAGGTAAAATATAGCATGCTCGACACCTCCCTCATCGTCCTGAGCGAGCAGGCTGCCAATGGAGGCCTCAGCTGCTGAAATGTATAGCTTTAATGGGATCCCGGTTCTGGGTGGAACCAGGACTGGTGGGCTTGCCAAATAGGCCTTGATACTGTCGAAAGCCTCTTGATGTTTAGCCTCCCACACAAACTCATTCTGCCCTTGTAACCTTAGTAATGGCGAGAACGGTTGGATTTTGCCTGCAGAGTTAGAGATAAAACGTCTTAGGAAATTGATCTTACCCAACAGAGGCTGTAATTCCTTTTTCGTCGGGGGGGAGACGCGTTGATAACTGCGCTCGCCTTGTCATCGAGAACCTCAATCCCTCGCTGATGAACTATGAACCCCAGAAAGTCTCTTGCCTGGACCCCAAACACGCATTTGGCCTGATTCATCTTGAGTCTATGTCTTCGCATGCGCTCGAATACTTTCCTGAGATCCGCGATATGGTCCTCTTTCTTCTGAGATTTGACGACTACGTCATCGATATATATCTCTAAGACCTTTCCCAGTATGTCGTGGAAGATCAAGTTCATGGCTCTTTGATACGTCGCACCAGCATTCTTCAGGCCAAACGTCATGACCACGTATTCAAAAACTCCTGCGAAGCCAGGGCAGCGGAAAGCGGTCTTATGTCTGTCTTCTTCAGCGACCGGAATCTGGTGATATCCTGCAGTACCGTCCATGAAGGACAACAACTCATGTCCTGCCACAGCATCTACCAACATATCCGCGACCGGCATGGGGTAAACATCCTTAGGTGTAGCGAGATTCAAGTCTCTATAATCGACGCAGACTCTCATCTTGCCATTCTTTTTCCGGACAGGCACTATATTAGATAGCCACTGATTATACTTGGCGACCCTTATAATACCCGACTTGTGCATTTTCTATACCTCCTCCTTAACGAGAATCTGGGTATCCGAATTCATTCGTCGAGGTTCCTGCTTGACAGGCCTCTTGTCAGGGAGAGTTGGTAGTTGATGACAAACCAAATCTGGTGACAGGCCGGGCATGTCTTCATACTTCTCTGGGAAGCAATCCTTGAATTCTAGCAATAAGTCAGTGAGCCTCTGTTTCTCGCTAGGCTCTAGGTAAGCGCTGATAGATACCTCCATAGGCTCGCTCACTGTGCCCAGATTGACCTTCTCAGTAGGGTCTCTAACTTTAGGAGGTGTATCGTCCAGTGCTGCCGGGGCAAGTTGAATGCGGACTTCATCTCCGTCCTTCGGATTGGAAAGTTCTTCATTAACGACCTCTAAGGTCGCGACGCGATCATAAGCCTCTTTTTCCACCATGTATGATGACAGTCGTTCATGTATCGAGTGGAAGGCCTCTATCCCCTCCTCCGAGAGGTCGTAATCCATTAATCGGTTAAGGGTTTGGGCACAGCGTGGCCAGGCCTTTCCAAGCCTTCTTTTGCGAGCGTGAGCCCCCACTGTGCCAGTTCAGAGGCCGTCACCCCTGTGGGGCGGCCCTTATCATCGATGCCACTAACCTGCAATGGAGTGATAGGCTCCAAATAGTATCTGGCATCTACATAATTTGCGGAGACCGGGAATGGACGGGGGTCTGCTTTGACCACCTCCGCCGTATCTGTGCCCCTATTCCACATAACCAGCTCTTGATGAAGTGTCGAGGGTACACAGTAACTCCTGTGGATCCAGTCTCTACCCAAAATGGCACTGTAGGCCGCATAGCAATCCGTCACGAAGAAGGCATAGACCTCTTCTGCTGGGCCGACCTTAATGCGCAAGAACAATAGCCCTAAGGTTTTTGTCACTGTGCCTGCGAAATTTTTGAGTGCAAGAGACGTGGACTAGATTTTCTCCCGCTTAATCCCAAGCAAGTGCATGGTCCGAGTAGTGACGACATTAACGGCTGCTCCGGTGTCAATCATGATTTTGCTGACTTTGATACCGTTGATGTCTGCCGTAATGTATAGTGGTCACATGTGCTGGACCATAGCTAGCGTTGGCTTGGAGAAGTGCATGAGTGACCCCTTGTTCGGAATCTCTTCTGTTTCCTGCTGGACTCCATCTTCTGCAGGCGTTGCCGCTGCTGAAGTAACCTGCAATGGTTGTACACCCTTTTCTTCTGTCCCCACGCAATCCTGAGCAGCGACTGGCAATGCATATCTCGCGGGGAGTACATAAACCATGTTGCAAGAAACGTCAGCTGTCTCGGTCCCTTCCATGTCATCGTCCAACTCAAGCTTGGGCTCTTCGACCGGGATATCAGTTTGGAATTGCTTAGCCAAACGATCTACCAACGACTCTTCCGTGAGGCCTTTTACCTCGTAATGTTCAAGCTCTTGTGATTCCAGTTCCTGCTCCACAACCACCGGCTTAGCGCTTTCCGGTTCCAAGCGCTCCTCTGAGGCAGAGATGACCATACTTTGGATTTTCTTAGGTCGCCACTGCAAGGTGTCACCAGTCCTGTCCTTGCCCCCCAGCCTCTCAAAGATTGAAGCTTTGACCATTGGTGCTTCACGGAATAGCCGGCGCCTGACATGCGGACGCCGAGTTGGCGAGTTCTCCATTCGCGCAAGAGGTGGTGAGCGCTCTTCTGAAATCCTACAAAACACACTGGGCTTTGAGGCCCCTGTTAGTGAATCTGTTTGTTTGTTAAAACCACGGGGAGGTCTTAATGGTTTCACAGCCAGCGCTTCCATCTCTTTCTGGTATTGTTCGGGCGACTTGACCAGTTGGGAAGGTTTGGTCAGGCCCTGATCTAAAGCCTCTAAAGCGCGTCTGGCTTCTCCAAACCTGCGCTGCAGTTTCCGTTTTCTGGACGAGCTAATCTCCACCGCCTTCCCTTTTTCCCTGGTATACCATCTGCCCTCCTTGATAGGGTTAGCTGACGCAGGTGGTATATAGGGCTTGGTCAGCATATCTTTGCAATCGCTCCTGGACTCTTCCTGTTTTGGACCAACCGCGGCCGCTTTTAGCTTCACGAATAAGTTGGAGTCTCTGGGGGATGGTGGTGATTTCGTCTTCTCCCTTTCTCTTGGACTGGAAGGCTGATAGTTCCGTGACGAGGAAGCCCACTTGATTGGTGGTAGGGAGCCAAAGTGAAACGTCTGCTCGACCTCCTCGTGCGGTATTTGGATACCGCAGTCCTCTTTACATCGCGAGCATAGGATTACGGGGCAAGCCTGGTTGGTTGACTCAATTCTACCTTTGGCTGGCACTTCATCCGCGATAGACCTATCAGTCTGCTTGCTCGGAACCAAATCCAGAGTTGTTTTCCGTCGCTGCTGCTTGTTCCAATCCACATTGACCATATTGATCCTGGTGTCAGGAAAGGGATCCACGTCAACTAGTGCCGCCGCTGTGACTGGAGCCTCTACCTGCAAACTACCGTTATTAAGCCATACCTGAATCTGGTCTTTGAGTTTTACACAGTCCGCGGTATTGTGGTTCCACAGATTATGGAACTTGCAATACTTCTTTCCTTTCAACTGCTCTGGCCGCGGAAACGGCCCAAAATCAGTCTTCACCATCTTCGCAGCGATCATCTTGTCGAGGATATCGTGAGCTTTATTGGCATCATAAGTATATGTCGCGAACTCCGGCTTGGTGAAGGCCATTGATTTGAGCTTAACAGGCTCCTTTGAAATCTTCAACTGCTTCAAGGACGGGTTCTTCTTCCCGGTTAGCTCATAGGCTGCTATATCATTATCCTCGTCCTCTTCATCGTCCTGGACCGTTTCTCCAGTATTGTGATGGTAATAAGGGTCGTAGGTGGCCGGCTGGTAGCTCAGGGCCGCTACAGTACGGTGTTTACCTGGCACATACGTCCCTCTAGAAGCATTCTTCCTTGCATCTGTTTCTCTGAGGAGATGCTCGAAACTGCCCACCTCTGTGATGAGCTCCCCATCGACTGAATCATGCTGCCATGCTGCTTCTTTCGTTGTCGGGGCTCCAAACCTTTAACCGCCAACTTGACTAACTCCTTCTCGGGCAAAATGACATTCAGTTTGGCTTTCTGGAGTTGAAAACGCTGAAGATAAGCGACTGCCGATTCTGTAGGCTGTTGGGCCATTTGAGTGAGAGAGGCTAGGTCTACTTCAGGCTCAACAGTCCCAAATGTCTCACGGAAAAGTAGTTCCATTGCCGGCCAATCCACCACCGTACCTGGTCTGAGTTTAGAAAACCATCTGAAGGCAGCGCCCGACAGCGAAGTGCCAAAGATCCTGCACTTGAGGACATCATCATTCTGGTATTGGCCACATTGTACCCTAAACCTGGCCAGATGTGTTGCCGCATCTTCAGTGTCCTCCTCTGAAAAAGTAGAGAAAATAATGTTCTTATAACCTCGGGGGAAAGGTGCGAGCATGATGTGTGGCGGGAAAGGTCCTTCATAGACCCCATCCGGCTGGGCTCTAGGGTTTGCCAATCTGATCATCTCCTCTACCTCATCACGTCTCACATAATCTGGTCCCGGAGGCGGAGGAGGTGCCATCGTGGCTCGATGGGTAGCTTGCCCAGAGGCTTCCTGGTTTGCTATTGCTGATCCTTCCCTGACATGCACAATGCGGGTAGTAGCCTGTTGCTGGAGAGTTACTGCAAGCATAACCTCTTCCTTCGACAAAGCTGTTATCTTGATCGGGGCGCCAGTCTGGTCGAGCGCATAATAACTCCCCGGCAGTTCCTGATATACCACTTCTGCCCCGTCGCTGTCGTACTGGATGAAAGTCACAGGTTCCGACGCAGTTCCTGCACCCTTCGAGACTTGGTGTTTCTTGGTGGCATGTCCGCTTGATGAAGCAGTCTTTTCTTTGCTGCCATTAATAACCAAGGCTTGTTCTTTATTCTTCGCAGGAGCAGTAGCAACAGTAGCTGAGGAAGAAACAGCATTTTGATTAGTCTTCTCGCGCTGATTTGGTGGCACGTACTTGCCTGAACCGGATGGCTGGCCAAGAGAGCCAAGGATAGCATTAGGATCCCCTAGGGCTTTGTTCAGTACATCTCTCGCCTGGTTCAATTCGGCTCTCTGCATAGCCACCTCAGTTGCCAGGTTAGCCCCGTCCTTGCGAAGATCTGTTATATTCGACGCGGTCTGCTTGGTATGATCCACTATAGCGTCCAAAATTGCCTTATGACGCTGATCCTGTTCTCTAGCGATACCTGCAGCGTGTGCCTTCAAGGCACTTTCTGATTGTGTGATCTGCTGCCGGGTACTCTCCGTATGTAGAGTCATCCGCTGCTCAATTTCGCGAAGAAGCTTTTCCGATTTTGCGGTTTCCCTGGCAAAGTCAGCATCCATCTTCTTGCGATGGTTTTCGACATTCTCCATGATGATCGCGAACTTGACCTCAGCGGTCGCTCCTTCCGGAATAGGCTTCGAGACAAAAGCCTCTTCTTCTCCACCTTCCACTGTAGTGTCGACAGTGGCGGGGATAACAAACTCACTGGCCTGATCAACATTGACGCTCTGACCCTCAGTAGCGGTCAAGCGATTCTCATCTTGTGCAGTTGACATACCGGGTGATTGGGGCTGATGAGAGAATCGTTGCGTCACTTGTTCTTCAGAGAGACCACGACAGTCCGCGCGAGAATGCGGTCTGTAACTGGAGGTCTTATGCTTTGAGCAGTTAGTGTAGCCCTTTTGGTAAGGGTTATCGCTAGACTTCCCAATGGTTGCGTTCACAAAGAAACACTATTGTGGTCCCACCGGGTGCGCCAAAATGTTTGGCTCCAAAACCAGTTGGCTTGCAAACTGTCTCTTTTGAGCGAGTGATTGCGCAGGCGTGCCAGCACCGCGGGGTGTAGTCGTTGGGGTAGTCATTTGACCTGACTTCTTCTTCAAGCGCTGTGGACGAGGAGAGCACCAACCTCGTCACAGGGTTCTTCTCTTGCCTTTCGGAAAAAGACTTTTGCCTTACGGATAAGGACTTTGGGTGTGATCTCTTCGGTCACCAAAATCGATACTCAACGTTGTAGGCTGAGTAGAGCAATCACTGGGAAGTTGGAGAAAGCACGGGTCTTGCTAAAGCGTGACTTTAGCTTCGCTGGGTTGCGAGGGCGTTACCCTTGCTTCGCTGGGTGTGTCGGTGGCAGTAGTACTAGCAGTCGGCTCGTGAGGAGACTAGGACTGGCGGGCGGTCACTAGGTTTCAACGAGGTTGAAGGTTTGCTCCGGGGAGGCTTTGTAATCGCTGGGATTGATTGATTAGAGAGAGGTCTTTGATTTCACCGCTTAGCCCTGTATTTATACCCTAGGGTTTCGACTGCTCCTTGTCTCAGAAGGACTCTTAATTGAAGTTTCCTGTTTAGTCTCTACTACTCGATTTCAATAAGGTTTCGTCTCCTTATGAAACACGGAATGGGCGAAGCTATAACCCAAACCCGAGTGATTTTATTTTTGGGCCGCAGGTATTGGCCCGCTGGTTCGAATCCACTAAAGGATTTTGCCTAAAATTGCTTTTGGGCTCAAACAGTTTGATCTTGTAGGGGAATTGGAATCTAGGATTGCAGTAATTTGGACGACTTGAAATTTAGGCATCGCAGAGGTGCTTGTTGCAGTTGCAGAATACCAGTTTATGACAAAAATGTTCTGTGGACTCATGTTCTGGTTGTAGCCGGTTGATCGCGGTTAACTCTCTGGACACATGTTCTGGTTGTAGCTGGTTAATCTTCTGACTCTTCTCAGTGGCCCAGTTATTATGTGTTGATCTATTCTTGTATTTATAAACAGAAAAGTTTAATATTACGACCTAAGTTTAATCTGTGGACCTTGGAAATAAAATCACAGAACTCATGACCTGTTTTAGGAAATCGATATTGGAGAGAGAATTTGTTGTGCTTTCATTGATAATAGGGGTCTCTTTATAAAGAGGATTACAAGCATAGAGATAGAGTTGTATATGAAAACATAATCGTACATTGATAGGATATCTACTAAGATTCTCCGAGATTATCGTATTACAAATAGAGCAAGTAACCTAGAGTTTGGGCCAGATGCATGTTCTGGATTTACTTGAACACTGCCCCTTGTGTCGCCCAAACGTGGTGCTCCTTTCGTTGTGTTAATGCTCTAGATCTGGGTGGTAGCCCAAGCCTTTGTTTAACTCTAGTTCGATGGGCGGACTGCTACTTGCAACGTTCTCGGAGCTCCCGCTACCTGTCAAGTGAAATACAAAGCTGCGCCAGAGGGAGACCGCACTGGGCGGTCTTCTCTTCTCTGATGCCTAAGTAAGTCAATATATTTATGTTGATAGAGTAACAGTAGGTGAGTAGTAAATGCGTCATTAATGAGAAGAGAGGAGAAAACCTTTTATAGATGGGGAAGAGGTTGATCTCTTCCATGTTTTCGATGTGGGATTGATGTGCTTCATTTAATGCCTCGTACTTTAAAGTTTTTACTAGTTACATTTTACCGGTTTTGACCGAGGAGTTGACTTTTTATTTTGTCTGTTAAATTGGGAATTTCCTTGAGAATGCCGTAGTATACGAAAAATCGAGTTCCTGGATACGTAGTTTGTGTTAATTGGAGTTTTTACGGGAAAGTTTTGACCAAAAAGGAAAGTTACTATTCATAGTTGTTGTTTTAAATAAGTTTCTATTATTGAAAGGAGGAGAGAGAAAGTCAAGTAGCCCCAAATCGGGACAGACGACCTGACCCCCCTATCCTTTTCTTCTTCTTTTCGCCGCTGAGCTTCTTCAGGCGAATTCGACGCCGTCCGGCCGCCCCAACGCGCACCGCTCACCATGGCATGATCCTCTCTCCCTCCTTTTCCTAGATATGTAAGTTTTTCACCTTGGGTATCCTGGGTTTTTGAGTTTCGAAGAGAATTGAAGAAATGGGGAAAACCGGAGTTTGGCTCCTATCCTCTGTTTTCCGGCGGTTTCCGGCCGGATTCCTTTGGGGTTTTGGTTGTTGGGGCGACGCTAATCCTCATCCCTAACTTCTTGCAGCTTAAATTGACCGGAGAGGAGAAATTCGAAGGTGAACAGTAGCATGAACAGTAACTGACGAAATCTGGATTTTTTGGGATTGAAGTTCCGATTACTTTTGCTTAGTTTTAGTTGTTGTTGCAGGTATAGAAATTGTTGGGTGTGTTGTGGAGATGATTTTGAGCTAAATGGGTTGACAGGAATTGGATTTAATCTTTGAGTTTTGTGTTAGAATTGAAGTTGTTTGGATAGTGAGATTCCTTGGAATTTTGATGTTGGAGGTGGTTGTTTTGAATATTGTGGATTATAATTTTATAGGTTAAATTTCTTGGTGAAATAATTTGGTGTTGGTTTTGATTTCTAAATTTTTATGATCCAAAACTCTTGGTTAAATGTTCTTGGTTATAGTTTCGTATTGAATTAATGTGTTGGAAAGTTGGAGAAGTGATTGTGGATTGAAAAGGAAAATTAAGAGAGAACTTGGAAATTTTGGGAAGGAATTATTTTATAATTTGGTGGCTAAATTATGGTTGATGAATCGAAATAAAAATCGGTTGAGTTAAAGAGTTTTGAGGGTAAGGAATTCCAAAATTTGAGAATTGAATCTTAAATTGAAGAATTGGTTGTTAGAGGAAATTTCTTATGAGTAATGAGTATTAATTTCTGAAGGATTAAGCTTTGACTTTTAGATTAATTTCTTATTGAGGTTAATTATATCCTGCCAATTATTACAGGACGTACTGAGCCCTCGAGCTAGGAGGACACGGGCAGACAGCAGGATTAGCTGCGAGACTCACCTGTGAGTGGACTTTTGTTTTATTTAAATAATGCATGCAGCACAGTATTAAATTTATAATGGATTATTATTTGAGTAAATGTGGTTTTTGTGAAAAGAAAAGAATTTAAAGAAAGGAGCTGGCAAGGAGGCTAGTTTCGGCGCATGCGTACATTACCTAGTCGGCAGATTCTAGGTAACAATCTGGTCGGTAGTCCCCTCCAGACTATATCCCTGTCTGTAGTCCCCTCCAGTTAGTCATCTGGTCGGCAGTCCCCACCAGATGAGGTAGTTAGTCGGCAGTCCCCTCTAACTACCTGTGGTTAGTCGCCAGTCCCCTCTAACCACCGCCTCCTACATTCCGGTCGGTAGTCCCTTCCGATGTGTCATCTGGGCGGCAGTCCCCTCCAGATGGCATGAGATGACTAGACAGCAGTCCTCTCTAGTCATCGAACGACGTTTCTTGAAAGGATGATTTTCAAGGGAATGAGTTGGAACTGTTTTATAAATTCCGCTGCATGTCGGATTTTATGAACGAGAAAATGGGAAAGTATTCAAACATTGATTTCATAAATTATTTTAGTTTCGTCCACTCACTCTAATAGATTTTAAATGTTTTCCCCTGGGCCCTTTGGTTTCAAATGCCCAGATTTCAGATTTGCCGAGATTGCGTCCGAGGATTTGAGGCATAGGAATCAGCGCTTCTATTTTGTCTGTAGGTTATTACTTAACCTACCTTGTATGATATCGGTTTAGTTATGTAGCATTGCTCGGTAGCCAAATTAGAGTAGGAACTACTCGGTAGCATTGCTCGGTAGACTATTCATGTCCAGGTTTTGTGAAATTTTGGGTAGCCTATTTTAGGGGAGGTTCTGTCGATTTTTCGGTAGGATTTCACTTAAAGTGGGCCCTACAGGCTCGTATCCGGGTTTCGGGATGAAACTTTGGTCAGGTTCTGTTAGTTGGTATCAGAGCACTAGGTTACTAGATTCTGTGGCCGATATCTTGTTATAGTTTCTTACATACTTGATTGTATTCAGTACCTCCCGAGTGATGGCCAGACTGCAGTGGTTCTCCATCATATACTCTTCGGTGCTGATGTACATATCAAGTGTGTAAGATGATTGTTGTTGGTGTAAATACCTTTGGTGTAATTAAATCATGGATAATTTTAGGTGGAATGAGACACGGACGCAAATCTGGTGCTGGTAGGGACCCTTCACTCGCTGGTGAGGGTGATGATGAGCAAGTCCCTCGTGGATTGCTACGGACCGTGGAGCGGTTGGTTGAGCGTTTTATAACGGCACTCCCTAATCCTAGTACTGACTATATAGTGGAGCGTGCCAGACGCCATGGGGCGTATACTTTTTCCAGTGCTCTTATGGAGTCCGTAGCAGGAGATTGGATTACTCGGATGGAGAGAGTATTCGAGTCCTTGGGTTGTCCAGCTGCTAGGAGGGTTCTTTTGGCTATTGATCTCTTAGACGGGGATGCATGGCTGTGGTGGCAGGGTACTAGGAATATGAGTTTTGACCCAACTACCATGACTTGGGAAGAGTTCAAGGCAGAGTTCTTGAATCGGTATTATAATCAGGCATCCCAGCATCGTCTACGACTTAGTTTCATGCAGTTAAAGCAGACTGAAGAGATGACTGTGCTTCAGTATTAGGAGCATTTCATTGCTTTATCTCTATATGCACTTGAGTTAGTGGCGACAGAAAAGTTGAAGGTTGAGCAGTTTATTAATGGTCTCCTACCAATTTATCGAGACTGGTTGGCGCCTCAGGATTTCTTGACTTTTAAACTAGCTGTGGAGGCTACTATGAGATGTGAGGCCAGATACCTAGATGGTTCCCGACCTTTGGAGAGTGGTGGTCCCAGCCAGGGGCCCTTCAAGAGAATTGCATCTAGTTCGGGTTCTGCATCGTCATTAGGTAGTAGACCGAGTAGTTCAGACTCTAGCTCTCGACAGCACTTCAGGGGACGCTTTAGGAGGCCTGGACAGTTTGGTAGGAGGCAGTCCAGGGGTGGCACTGCTGGTCCCAGTGGAGTTTCTAATAGACAGCCGCTTCTGAGAGACTATCCCCAGTGTGCCACTTGTGGTAGGTACCATATGGGCCAGTGTCAGGCAGGTGTGGGGACTTGTTGCCAGTATGGCCAGTGGGGCCATTACCGGAGGGATTTCCCTCAGTTGACTCAGGGAGTCCTTACTACGTCTGATCAGACTGTGGGTCAGACCACCGTGGGTGCTGTTAGTACAGGTTCTCGTAACAGTTTGTCAGGCAGGAGCAGCACTCAGCCAGGTCGAGGACAGAGAGGGCGTCCAGTGACCTATGCCCGTCTTCACGCTATGACCCAACAGGAGGGTCGCACTGCACCGAACGTCATTATGGGTACGTTAATTATTTTTGGCCAACCGGCTTTCATTTTGATTGACCCCGGAGCCTCTCATTCTTTTATGTCTAGGAGGTTTGCTTTCTTTGCTAATGTGCCCTCATCTCTTCTTCCTGGAGAATGGCATGTAGTTTTACCATCAGGAGAAATGCATAGAATTGAGTGGGTTTATCATTTTTGTGGAGTGTTTGTAGAAAGAGTTTGTTTAGAGGCAGATTTGATTCCTTTTGATTTAGTGGAGTTTGATGTAATCCTGGGGATAGACTTCTTGCGGATGCATCATGCCCTGGTAGATTGTTTTTGTAGTACGGTATTGTTCCGGAGTCCGGGTAAGCCAATTGTCACCTTCTATGGTGAAAGGGAGGTTCTTCCATCTTGGTTAATTTCAGCCTTAACTGCTAAGAAGATGTTGCATAAGGGTTGCCAAGCTTATTTGGCACATGTGGTGAATACAGATGCTGAAGTTTTGGATCTTAGCCAAATTCCGATTGTTGATGACTATCCAGATGTATTTCCAGATGAATTGCCAGGATTGCCTCCAGTGCGAGAGATAGACTTTACCATTGATTTACTTCCTGGTACAACACCTATCTCTCAAGCCCCTTATAGAATGGCACCGGCGGAACTGAAGGAGTTGTATATACAGTTGCAGGACTTAACTGATAAAGGATTTATACGACCTAGTGTATCTCCCTGGGGTGCACCTGTGTTGTTTGTGAAGAAAAAAGATGGTACCTTAAGGCTTTGAATTGATTATCGAAAACTAAACAGGGTGACTATAAGGAATAAATATCCCTTACCCCGTATTGATGATTTGTTTGACCAGTTGAGGGGTGCTAAAGTATTCTCAAAGATTGATTTGAGGTCTGGATATCATCAGTTACGGATTAAGGAGGAGGATGTAGCCAAAACTGCTTTTCGATCACGGTATGGTCATTATGAGTTCCTTGTTATGCCTTTTGGGTTGATAAATGCACCTGCTGCTTTTATGGATCTTATGAACATGGTGTTTCACCCGTACCTTGATCGCTTTGTGATAGTGTTTATTGATGACATTTTGGTTTATTCTAAGAGTGAGGAGTTACATGCTGAACATATGAGTATTGTGTTGGAGACTCTGAGGATACACCAATTGTATGCTAAATTTAGTAAGTGTGAGTTTTGGCTTGACCATGTAACATTCTGAGGTCATGTCATTTCAGCTACAGGTGTTAGCGTTGACCCTCAAAAGTTGAAGAAGTGTTGAATTGGGAAAGACCTACCAATGTGACAGAATTCGTAGTGTCTTGGGTCTTGCTGGTTATTATCGACGTTTTGTGCAAAACTTTTCTAGAATCGCCACTCCTTTTACTAAGTTAACTAGAAAGGGGGTCAAATTTGTTTGGTCTGAAAATTGTGAGTGGAGCTTTCAGGAACTTAAGAGTCGTTTGACTAGTGCTCCAATTCTTACCTTGCCTGATGATAGTGTGGAGTATGTAATTTACAGTGATGCCTCTAGACAAGGTTTGAGATGTGTTTTAATGCAGCATGGTAAACGTGGGAAACTTAGTCCAAGGTATATTGGTCCCTATGAAATTGTGGAACGAATTGGTCTTGTTGCTTATTGCTTGGCCTTACCCCCACAACTATCTAGATTACATGATGTCTTCCATGTATCCATGCTTCGCAAGTACATAGCTGATCCTTCTCATGTGTTACCAGCTCAACCCATTACACTTGGAGAAGATTTAACATATGAAGAAGAACCAGTACAGATTCTTGATCGTCGTGAGCAAGTACTTCGAAGTAAGGTAATACCTTTGGTTAAGGTATTGTGGAGAAATCATCTGATTGAAGAAGCTACTTGGGAACCGGAGGAACAAATGAGGCAACAACATCCATATCTTTTTCCTTGACAGGTACAATTTCGAGGACGAAATTTTATAAGGAGGGGAGATTATAATGCCTCGTACTTTAAAGTTTTTACTAGTTACATTTTACTGGTTTTGACTGAGGAGTTGACTTTTTATTTTGTCTGTTAAATTGGGAATTTCCTTGAGAATGTCATAGTATACGAAAAATCGAGTTCGTGGATATGTAGTTTGTGTTAATTGGAGTTTTTACGGGAAAGTTTTGACCAAAAAGGAAAGTTACTATTCCTAGTTGTTGTTTTAAATAAGTTTCTATTATTGGAAGGAGGAGAGAGAAAGTCAAGCAGCCCCAAATCGGGACAGACCTGACACACTGTCGTTGACCCCCAAACACTGGTGGTGAGCCAGTCAGAGGCTCCAGTTGTGCTGCCAATGCCGCACCACTTGCATCTTGGCCCTGATGGTTCGCCCGTGGTTCAGGCGGGAGTTGGAACCGATCGCGGGGTTGTTGGCAGGAGCCAAGTACCTGCTGCCCCCACGCAGTCGAAAGAGAGAGCGCCCGCAGCCCAACGTGGGTCCCAGAGGGAGCGCAGGGTTTCGAGGCAGGAAACTGTCGCTACTATTGCGGGGTTGGAGCTGCAAGTAGCCTCAAGGCCTGCCGCCGCTGGTACTACACGGGCAATTCTGCAAAGGAAGCGGCGACAGAACGACAATGAAGAAGAGGATGAGGCTGATGACGCGGAAACCATTGGAGCCCGCCAAAAGAAGAAGACGAAGCAGGTTTCCCAGCAGGTGACCGTAGCGGTGTCTGGGGAAGCACTGCAGGAAGGGCTGGATTCATTCTCCTCCTACGAGGAGTTTCTGACCAATCCAGAGGCTGGGCTTTGACGGACTGGATGGGACGGTCCGCCCGACTACTGTTCAGCAATAGCCATTCAGCCATTTGTCTGTTTGGCTGCATGAGCTGTTCCTGGCGGTTTCAAAGCAGCCTGAGGCTGAGCGGCAACTGCGGGAGGAACTTGAAGGTCTTCAGGGGCAGTTGGCGGATGCTCAGGCCAGGCTGGCGGATGGGGAGCGGCGGCTGACCAAGGCTGAGTGTGATTCCTTGGATGCCTGCGGCAAGCTTAATGTAGCCATTGAGCAAAATCTTGAGCGGAACGACAAGATTAACTGGCTCGAGCAAGATGTGGCTCTGCTGAAGGAGCAGGTGGCGGCTAAGGGCAAGAAGGTCGACATCCTTCAGAAGGATTCTGTCGCCAAGGCCATGGAGCTGAAAAGGTTGGAGGCTGAGGTGGCCCGACTGAGTGCTGAGAAAGATCGTACTGAGGCCGCCATCGTAGAGGTGTTTAAGCAGTCTGCGGAGTATCAGCATACCATGATGGAGGCGGCGAAGCGGGGTGCTGCTGCCAATGTGGAGCTGCTAAAGCAGAAGGGCACCATTGACTAGGTGAAGGCATCTCAGCCTGTGAGCACACCAAGTCGGCCGCCCGTGCAGGCAGGAGGGCCTTCCTCTGATCCAGGTGGGGTGCGCTCTGGTAGCGGAGAGAGTGATCATGTCCTGGTGGATGACCCTCAGCGGACCCCGGTGCCCACTTAGTCTGAAGAGTCCCGGGCCAATGTTCTGGCGGCGCACACTCGTCCTGATGGGAACATCATGACACCGAGCCCCACTGCTCGTGGTTCGGACCAGACCAGTCGCCTGGCTATTGATCAACCGCCGGTGGGTGAAGAGATCGCTGCCGACGATCCCGACAATCCCTGAAGACCGCTAGTTCCCCAGCTTCTCTTTTTTTTTTTTTTTTTCCTTTTTTCTTTTTGTAATACAATGCCGCTGAGGCTCTTTTTTTTTTTGTAACTTGGCAATATTTTTGGGCGGGGAGTCCTGACCCTAGATATATGAAGTATTGCTATTTCTTCTGAAATTTTGCCAAGTGTGAGATTGCGTCTACTGATTGTGTTGTTTGAATGTTGGTATACCGCTAGAGTTTTGACTTGTGCTTTTGCCAGTTAACGAAACATTAAAGGAATTAAAAGTGTTCTAAGTGCACGATGTAGTGGACGTGGTCCGCCGAATGTTGTTGGCTTTGCCAGTTAATTCTTGTGCTGGACTTGGTGACAATGGTTTAAATAATTCCTCGTTTCATTGATAGCTGATTGATCAGCGTTTACAAAAGCGGGGTTGTACCCGTTAGGTAGCTTCCCTTAGCTAAATATGGAACAAAAATTTAGCTAAGTCAGGATGCTCTTGGGTAGCGGTATAACTATTTGTAATAATACCAAAGGTGTTCCGTATTCCAAGGGTGGGTCGTGGTGACGCCATCCTTGTCCATTAAGTATAAGGTGCCAGGGCTGACGACCTCCACTATTTTGTATGGTCCTTCCCAAGTTGGGCGAAGTGCCGTTGGCTGTGGAATGACTTCCTTCATGAACCAGTCCCCCAGTTAGAGGTTCCTGGCTTTGATTCTGGCGTTATAAAAACGTGATACTCGTTGCTTGTTTTGCAAGTTGTGTAGATGGCTCTGTGGCGTTTCTCTTCGAGGAGGTCTTTGTCGAGGTTGATGCCTTCGCCGTTAGTCTCAGAGCGGTAGCCCTCGACTCTAGCGGTAGGTTGTGTGACCTCAATGGGTAGGACGACCTCAGTTCCAAACATCATACAGAATGCTGTTTCACCACTGGCGGAAGCAATATCTGGGTTATATTGCTTGGAGTTAGTGTCTCAACAATGTGGTATCAGAGCCCTTCACAGGGCCTGATTGGGAGAGTTAGAATCTGAGTGTGAGAGAAACACTTAGGGTTTGAGAGAGAGCCAGTCATGGCGTCAGAGAACAACAGCTTTGTTCAACCTACCATACCTAGATTCGATGGTCATTATGATCATTGGTCTATGTTGATGGAAAATCTGTTGAGGTCGAAAGAATATTGGAGCTTGGTGGAGAGTGGAATTCCAACTATAGCTGATAAAGATGAACCAATAGAAGGGCAACGCAAGGCTATTGAAGATGCGAGGTTGAATGATCTCAAGGTGAAAAATTATCTTTTTCAAGTCATTGACAGAGGCATCATGGAGACGATTCTCAATCGAGACACAACCAAGGATATATGGGATTCAATGAAACAAAAATATCAAGGGTCCACGAAAGTGAAGAGAGCTCAATTGCAAGCTCTTCGAAGGGTGTTTGAAGTACTTGGAATGAGAGATGGAGAGACAGTAGATGAATATTTCTCTAGGACCTTGGCCATTGCCAACAAAATGAAGGCACATGGGGAACGAATAGAGCAGTTGGTGATTGTGGAGAAAATACTAAGGTCTATGACTGGTAAATATATTCGATTATGTTGTGGCTGCCATAGAGGAATCCAACGACGTCAACACAATGATTGTTGATGAGCTCCAGAGCAGTTTACTTGTTCATGAGCAGAGAATGCATGCTCACACTGGAGAAGAGCAAGTATTAAAGGTGACACTTGATGATAGAGCTGGAGAAAGCAATGATGACAAGAATGGTTGAAGAGGTCAAGGAAGAGGAAGCTTCAGAGGAAGAGGTCGAGGTAGAGGCAAATAGGGCTTCAACAAAGTTGTGATTGAGTGTTATAAATGCCATAAGCTAGGACATTTTCAGTATGAATGCCCTAGTTGGGAGAAGGCTGCAAATTACGCAGAGTTAGACGAAGATGAGGAGCTTTTTCTAATGTCTTATGTTGAGCTCAACAACTCGAAGAGGGAGGTAGTTTGGTTTCTTGACTCAGGCTATTCTAACCACATGACAGGAAATAAACGGTGGTTTGTGGATTTGGATGATAAATTCAGGCACACGGTGAAATTGGGAAATGACTCAAGAATGCCAGTGATGGGAAGAGGCAAGATCAAGCTTGAAGTGGGAGGAGTAACTCAGGTAATATAAGATGTTTTCTATATTCCTGAGTTAAAGAATAACCTATTAAGTATTGGCCAGCTACAAGAGAAGGGGTTGGCTATATTGATTCAAAGTGGAGTATGCAGAATCTGTCACTCTAGAAGAGGGCTTATTATGCAGACACATATGTCTGCAAACAGAATGTTTGTATTACTAGCAACATTGACACCACAATCTCCAAATTGTCTCAATGTAGCCTCTGAAGACATCTCTGATTTGTGGTATCGAAGATTTGGCCACTTGAGTCACAAAAATCTCATAATCTTGCAGTACAAGAAACTAGTGAAAGGGCTGCCTCAGTTCAAAGCTTCAAGTAACATATGTACGAGTTGTATGGTGGGGAAGCAGCACTGAGAAGCTATGCCAAAGAAGAGTCATTGCAGAGCTTCACAACAGCTCCAGTTGGTACATGCTAACATATGTGGCCCCATAACTCCTACTTCACACAGCAACAAAAGGTATCTCTTGACGTTCATCGATGATTTTAATGGGAAGATTTGGGTCTATTTCCTTACTGAGAAGTGTGAAGCATTTATTACTTTCAAGCACTATAAAAATCTTGTTGAAAATGAGATAGGATTATCTATATGTTGCTTGAGGACAAACCGAGGTGGAGAATTCATTTCAAAGGAGTTTAATGAGTTTTGTAAAGTTCAAGGCATTAAGCGTCAACTTACTGCAACCTATACACCCCAACTAAATGGGGTTGCAGAGCGCAAAAATCGTACCATCGTGAACATGGTTAGATGTTTGCTATCTGAGAAGGAAATGCCAAAGCCATTTTGGGCGGAAGCTGTTAAGTGGACAGTCCATGTGCTTAACCGGAGCCCTACCGTGGCTATGAAGGATAAGACACCTGAAGAAAGCTGGAATGGAGTTAAACCGAGTGTGGAGTACTTCAAGGTCTTTGGCTGCATAGGGTATGTGCATGTTCCAGATGCTAGAAGGTTGAAGCTAGATGACAAGAGTCGTAAGTGTGTGTTGCTTGGTATGAGCGAGGAGTCAAAAGCTTACAAGCTTTTTGATCCGATAACTAAAAAGGTTGTGATTAGTAGAGATGTGCAATTTGATGAGAAAGAGAGTAGGAATTGGGGGAGGAGTGAAGAAGAAGTCAGACTTGACATATTAGAGTGGGAAGACAGTGATGAAGAGTTCAGTAATGCTGGAGATAGTGAGGTTGATACCGAGGATGAGCAGTAGAATATGGAACTTGGTTCAGGAGAGTCTACTGAAGCAAGCGCACCAAACTCACCTGAGGGAAGGAATAGAAGACCTCCTGTGTGGATAGAGGAATATTATACAAGTGGAGAAGGTCTATCCAAAGAAGAAGAAGTGGAGAATCAGGCTATGTTCATTTCTCTTGAGGATCCAACAAGTTATGAGGAGGCTGCTAGAGATGAGAAGTGGAGAAATGCGATGGATTTGGAGATTGCAGCTATATAAAAAAATGAAACATGGGAGTTGGTGAATATGCCTGTTGGGATGAAGACAATTGGTGTTAAATGGGTATATAAAACCAAGCTGAATGAAAGTGGAGAAATTGATAAATGCAAAGCGCGCTTAGTGGCGAAAGGTTACGCATAAAAGCACAGAGTTGATTACAACGAAGTATTTACACCAGTAGCACGTTGGGATACGATACATATGATTTTGGCCTTGGCTGCACAAAAGGGTTGGCTTGTGTTTCAGTTGGACGTGAAGAGTGCATTCCTTCACTGTGAACTAAAGGAAGCTGTGTATATAGAGCAACCAAATGGGTACATTAGAAAAGGTGAAGAGCATAAAGTTTGCAAGCTTCGGAAGGCTCTATATGGGCTAAAACAGGCTCCTAGCTTGGTACAGCCGAATCGAATGGTATTTTATCAAGGAGGGGTTTGAGAGATGCAGCTATAAGCATACACTTTTCGTCAAAACTGAAGATGGAGACATGATTCTGATTGTGAGTCTTTATGTGGATGACCTGATTTTTACAGGAAATGATGTTGGCATGTGTGAGAGGTTTAAGAGCTCCATGAAACTCGAGTTCGACATGACGGACTTGGGAAAAATGAAATACTTCTTAGGAGTTGAAGTTCAACGTACAAAGCTCTGAAGGCATTCACTTGTGCCAAAAGAAATATGCTCGAGAAGTCTTGAAAGATTTGGGATGAGGAGCTGCAATTTGGTGAAGAATCCCATTGTGCCTGGGACGAAACTAACAAAAGAAGGTGGAGGTGCAGATGTGGATGCAACAATGTATAAACAATTGGCTGGTAGCCTTATGTATTTGACAGCTACTAGACCAGATGTGATGTATGTTGTTTGTCTTATAAGTAGATATATGGCTAGTCCAAAGGAAGCTCACATGCTAGCTGCAAAAAGGATACTCAGATATTTGAAAGGCACTCTGGAGATGGGAGTGTTTTACAAGAGAGGAGCTGGAGATGGTCTAAGGGCCTACACCAACAGCGTTTACAAGAGAAGAGCTGGAGAAGTTCTACGGGCTTACACCGACAGCGACTATGCTTGTGATACAGATGATAGAAGAAGTACATCTGGATATGTATTTCTGTTGAGTGAAGGAGCTGTAGCATGGAGCTAGAAAAAACAACCAGTGGCGACGCTGTCCATAACCGAAGCTGAGTACGTTGCAGCTGCTGCTTGTGCATGTCAGTGCATATGGATGAAGAGAATTCTCAACAGACTCGGTCAATCTCAATATGAGTGCATTAAATTATTTTGTGATAATAGTTCATCCATTAAGTTATCAAAAAATCCAGTGTTGCATGGAAGAACAAAGCATATAGATGTGAGGTTTCACTTCTTGCATGACCTCACAAGATAGGGTGTTGTAGAATTAGTACACTGTGGCACAGATGAGCAGATTGCAGATATAATGACCAAGCCATTGAAGCTGGAGACTTTTGTGAAGCTTCGTGAGTTACTTGGTGTTCGAAAGATGGAAGGTGTAAACTGATTGCTTTTAGCAATTTCAGTTTAGGGGAGGAATTGTTGGAAGCGTTGAAGATTTCAAAATGGATGATTAGTTAGAGTTTGTTGCTAGTTAGGATTTCTTTTGTTACAAGTTTGTTAATAACTCCTGTTTATGAGGAGCTCATTCTAGTTAGATAAGTTTTGACTCTTTCCTCAGCTAGTTTACCACGATCTTAGGGTTAGTTGAAGACTTCGGCTGTTCTTTGTTATTCTGTTTCTTGTAATGGCTTTATAAGCCGTAGTTGTTTCATTTATTCAATGAGAATCATCCTTCAAAATATCTAGGTTATATTGCTTGGAGTTAGTGTCTCAACACAGTGGAGCAAAGTTCAACTTGTTCAGGTTACTCATCCTGAAAAACAACAAGAAATTAGGGTTAGTTTCGGAGTGAAAAAGGCTATCACAAAAACATATATAATTTCTAAGCCTAGTCGCTCCCAAGAAATTAGAGATTTCTGAGCATAGTCGCTTCCAAGAGATACTAGATTAGATCAAAACAATGATGTGTTTGTGGTCGATCATAACTTTCTCAACAAACTCTAAGTTTGGAGGACTCTACAAGCTCCAAGTTTCGAGTGAGCACGAACGCCCACAGTTTGGCATTTGGTCTTCCCTATGAAGAAGAAGGGGGGGGGGGGGGGTAGAAGAAGGGAGGTTGCAAGTCCCCGAGAAAAAGAAGAGAAAAACTAAAAAAAAAAACTTCAAAAACATGCGTAATTATGGATCCAATCCATATACATTCACGAACCACTTTGTGAAGAGCAATGATCTCTGCATTGTTCGAAGATATAGCGACTACGGTCTGTTCTGTAGACCTCCAAGATATCACGGTCTTTTCCCATGGTGAACACTTAACCAGTTTGGGAATGGCCATTGTGTGGGTCAGAGAGATACCCAACATCAGCAAAACCTTCCAAAACACATGTCGTTTTGGGATGGGGATAGTGGACGCAGGCCAGTGTTGGCGGCGTTCCTGGTGTGTGATGGGTCCGAATCCATCATCTCTTTGTAGGGATAGAACAAGCCCATATCACTCATACATCTCAAGTAACGAAAGATATCTTCTACACCAATCTAATGGCGTCGCATTGGCGCAGAGCTATATCTAGCTAACAAGTTCACTACATATGAGATGTTCGATCTTGTGCATTGGGATAAGTACAATAATGCGCCAATTGTACTAAGTAAGCCACTTCTGCCTCTAGCACATCTTCGTCATCATCCTTTCGATGAAGAGGATCCTTTTCAGGATCAAGACTACAGACGATCATGGGTGTGCTTGAAGGCTTGACCTTGTCAAAATGCCTAAGCATCTATCGACACGATGCTCAAGTTCCAAACCGAGACATAATAGTGTTTTCCCAAAATCCTTCATCTCAAACTCGGATTTCAAGTGTTCAGCGGTTTCCCTTAACTCTTTAAGCGCTTCTAATGAAGATCATGTCCAACATGAACCGCGATAGAATCCGAAACTTGTCATAGAAACGCGTGGGCATATCCCTTCCCAATCAAGTAGTCACTTTAGTGAGCGTTTCAACCTTATTGTAAACGCGCTCCATGGTCTAGAGCCACTTGACTTGGGTAAATGAAGTTCGCCATGAACCTTCATGTATATTCCATATCTAGATCCCTATAGAGATACGTAGTGACCATATTTGTAAGCTGCATGTTCAGTTATTCGGAAACTACAAACTGACAGGGTAGTGGAGTACAATGACATCCATTACGAGAGAATATGTCTCATCGTAGTCGATTCCAGGGCATTTTGTGAGAAGCCTTGCGCCATAAGGCGAGATTGCCATATCTTTTTCTCATCACGCTTTCTAACGAAGACCCATTAGTCAACAGGTTTTATGTTAGGAGGTGTTGGCATCTCTAGCTCGAAAACCTTCCTCTTCGTTAGAGAATCCATCTTAACCTGGATCGCATCTTTCCATTTAGGCCAAAAACTCTCTACGTTGGCATTCATTCATCAACGGAGCATGGTTCGATATCATCCAACTCAAAAACTCATGCGCAACAAAATACGCAACTACATCATCAATTCTGATGGAGTTTCTATCCCACGTCTCATGTACACTAGTGTAATTTTCATAGAGCTCTATATTCTCAGGAATAGGTTCTGACGTTGAGGCGTCCCCCAACGATAACCCTAATCCAGAAGATTCTCATGAGATGGATTTTGAGTCTTGATGATCAAAGGATTGGAATGTGCCAAAGTATCCTTCGAACTCACGGGCCTCCCACGCATCCTAGCTGGGGCCATGGCCTATAACGCCAGAGTGCCACTCTCTTTGGCGTTGGCGCCATGCCTACCTCCATGTAGGGTGGCGCTACGTCCTCTCATAGGGACGTCCTTCCTTGCAGGAATGTTTGCAGCATATTTGTGTGATCTCGTCACTTTGACAGGGATCGAGATGAGACATAGTGGGGACAGGCCACGACAATCCCTGTCGTTCCTGCTGAACATCCGTGTTCTTATCTCCCCCTAACGACGGGAAGACTGTCTCATCAAAGTGACAACCCGCAAATCTAGCGGTAAGGAGATCACCTTGCAAGGGCATTAAGTGGCGGACGATTGTTGGAGTCTCAAATCCAACGTAGTTGCCCATGCGTCTATAAGGACCCATCATAGAGCGCAGTGGCGGCGTAATTGGCACATAAATGGCACACTCAAATATGCGTAAGTACGATACTTGTACCCAGTCACTAGCTGTAACGCAGAGGTATATTGAGTGGCGGTGGGTCGTAGACGAATTAGCATGGCTGCATGCAATATTGCATCACCCCAAGCGGATATAGGAAGATTGGTGCGCATAACCAATGTTCAGACTACCATCGTAGTCGTTTCCGTGAGACCATTTGGGTGTGTTCATGGGAATATAATGTCCAACATTAGTCCCAATGCAATAACCATCGAAAGTCTTCGATGTAAACTCTCTAGCATAGTCAAATCTAATTGACTGAATAAGATTATTCGGGGAGTGAGCCCGTTGTCACATGATATGTGCTAGGAGTGTAGCATAAGCAGCATTACAAGTGGACAATGGCACAACACGTGACCAGTGTGTTTGCGTGTCAACCAACATCATGAGATATTTAAACGTCCGCAAGTTGGTTGAATCAATCCACAAAATCCCTACGGATTCTTTGTAAGAACAGAATGAGTAATGGCATATCCTTTGCATAGGACGGTCTCAGTCCTAATTTCCCTAAGGAAAAGGCTTAGTAAAACGAGCGAGAGGCCTTAGAAGCAACCATTGAGTATTAGGCCTGAGCGTTCGAAACGCTATGTGAAGCAAGTTGGTGATTGCAACATCACCTAGGGCGCCATCACCATGATGGACGCCATCCATGGAGTCATGGATAGGGACTACGCCAGCCCTAGGCTGGTGGTGGACGGAGGCGGTGCCCTAGGCAGCAGCGTCGGTCATACTTAGTCTAAGAATCAACTTTTGATTCATGCTTCATTTCGCTCGAAAGAAATGATGTCCTTGTGAAGTCTTTTGTAGACGGATCATCATATCATGACTAGGATGATCTATCCTGTCGTGACAAAGCCAATATGTGTATAAATCTAAGAGATCTTCTCTCATAACTTTATTGGATTTAATAGCTCAAATAGTGACATAAAGTCCACTAGAAAGACACATAAACTTCTCTAAGATGCGTCTTTGTTCGCAATCATTAGAGGTAATGCAAAGGAACTCATTTCCGTTCTCTATATGCATTTTCGCATGGAATTCGTTGGCTATTCATAGGGTACTATTTGCCCTAAGAGCGTAGAGAGTTTCTATGACAACTGTAATCAAGGTGCCATTTGGCAAGTGGAACTTGGGCTATTCCATGTCCTTGAATTAATACTGATGGCCCAGCCATCGTAGTCACAAAGTCATATGCTCAGAATCAAAATTGAGTCATAATGAAAAGAACTCGAAATTTTATTCATAAGCCAACGGAATACATCATTGTTTCTATGATCAAAGAAAATCTAATCCAATAAAAAGTAATATGGCAATCGCCTACATCTCTTGGAAAATAAAAAGACTTAATCAAAATCGCCAATTTCTGGGTCTTGATCCTTGTAGTCTTCCACCCTTAGATCTAGATCACCATCTTGATCATCTTGTGCCATGTAATTTGCTTCCCTTGCTTCACGATACGTCTTGTATGCGTTTGCAACATTCTGGGGTGCGGTACATGTTTTGGCCCAATGTTCAGTTGATCCACATCGAAAACAAACATCATTATGGTCAGGCTCCCTTGATCGAGGCGCCATTGGGGCGCGATTTGGACGACCTATCCTCTTGGTGGAGTTACCACCATGGTCGGAGGCTCCGCCTCTCTCTCTCTTCACACGTTGACCTCCACGGTTCCGTGCACGCCTTTCTTGGCGATTTCCTTCCTCTTTAGGGCGAACATATGGACCAGAATGTCCAGAATTGTCCCTATCCTTAGGGTTTCGCTCCTTGCGTCCTCCATTAGGGGCGCGACTATAGTTAGACTCCGGAATAGGCTTAGTTCCCACGGATCTAGCATTATAGTTCTTCACAAGGATATTATCGTGCTTTTCAGCTACGTTCATGGCGCCAATGAGCTCATGAAACCTTGTGATACGTCCTGCATTTACATCAATCCGATAATTCTTTGAAATCATCAGTGTAGAGACGGGGAAGGTAGAGAGAGTCTTCTCGATCAACATCGTATCATTTATGGCTTGGCCACAATACTCCATCAGAGACTTGATACGAAGAGCTTCCGAGTTATAATCAAGCACAGACTTGAAATCACAAAAGCGGAGGCTATGCCATCGCACTTCTAAATCAGGAAGCAGGGAGTCACGAACGTTGCCAAATCGCTGCTCAAGTTCTACCCATAGCTTTCTTGGGTCTTCCTCATTGAGGTATTCATTTTGGAGCGCGTCATTCATGTGCCTTGTCATGAGAATTATGGCTTTAGCTTGTTTTGCTTCAAAAGCAGTAGCTTGCTCAATGGAGAGCACATTCTGACTAGGCTCTTGGATGGTTTCCAGAATTCCATCAGCCTTAAGATGTTGGCGCACATCTCGGACCCACCTATGGTATCCTGCGCCAGTTGTCTCGAGTGGAACAAAGTTCAACTTGTTCAGGTAACTCATCCTGAAAAACAACACAAGATTAGGGTTAGTTTCGGAGCGGAAAAGGCTACCACGAAAAACTATTAAATTTCTGAGCGTAGTCGCTTCCAAGAAATTATGAATTTTCTGAGCGTAGTCGCTTCCAAGAAAATCCGATTTCAAGAAGGGTTTTGGATTAGTTCGAAACAACGATGTATGTGGTCGATCGTTTTCTTCTCAACAAACTCTAAGTTTGGAGGACTCTACAAGCTCCAAGCTTGGAGTGAGCACGAACCCCCACAGTTCGGCTTTTGGTCTCCCCTATGAAGAAGAAAGGGGGGTAGGAGAAGGGAGGTTGCAAGTCCCCGAGAAAAGAAGAAAAAAATGAAAAAAAAACTTCAAAAACGTGAACTTTTAGAAAAGTTTACCTTAAAAGATTGCCGGAAAAACGTTGCCGGAAAAGTTACTGTAGCTGACCGGAAAAGTCACCGGAAAGTCGCCGTAAAGTGTTGACCTGCCGTTGACCGGGGTGCTGACGTGGTAAATCAGTTGCTGACGCGGCAGGGCTGACTGGGCGCTTGCTGGATGCTGACGTGGCAGATATCTTGGCGGCTTGCGGCTTGGTGGCTAGCGGCTTGCGGCTTGGTGGCTAGCGGCTTGGCTTTCACGCGGGCTTCGCTGGGCCTGCTGGCCGGCTTGGGCTGCACAGGTTCTTCCCCTCTTTTTTTTTTCTTTTTTTTTTTTTTTTCTTTCTGCCGGTTCAGATTTGGTGAGCTCAGGTGGCCGGTTCAGTCGAATTTAGGCCGGTTCCGGTGATGAATTTTCGTCTCCGGTGATCTGGGGTCCGGCTACAGCTGCTGGTGAAGTTTGGTAGCAGTTGGCTGGGAGGAAAGCATCGAACCGGGCAGAGGGACTTTCGATACTTCCGGTGGCCGGTTCGGTGGTTTTCCGGCCGGTTCTTGGGGTGGGGCCGCCGGTTCTGGACTCTGAAGTTGGGATCTTCAAGGTGGGCGGCGGTGGTTTCTGGGATTTGTAGGCTACGAATTTAGGATTTCAGGGTTAGGGCTTCGTGCTGATAACGTGTTTTAGAGAAACTGAAATCGAGAGAAATTTGCTGTATATTCTCATTGATAATAGGGGCCTCTTTATATAGAGGATTACAATGCATAGAATCTCAATCATATAAGGAAAGTAATTCTACATTGATTAGGATTCTAGATCCTTCTAATTAAATCCTATTACCACTAGGTCAAGTAACTTAGAGTTTGGGCTAAACACAAATTAGGTTTTCCTTGAACATGCACATAGTTATTTCAAATTTGTTTTAAATGTATTTGCATATTCATTTCAAATACGTTCTATCTAATATCATAAGAGAGGGAAGAATCAGTCTTAGCCTTACGGCCCCTTTCTGGGAGTCCCGCTCTTTGGGATGGCTAGCTAGAGGTGACAGGAGGAGAAAAATTTCAATTGTAAAAAAAAAAAGTCTCTGAGAATCGACCAAAAAAGGGAGTTTACTCTAGTTCTAGCCGTCTTAACTAATTTCACTTTTCTCTCATAAAAAAAAATAAAAAAATAAAATAAAATACTAGCTAGCAGTCTGTTATCTAACATAGGTATATATCTAAATTTCCACTCTGGCCCTTATTTATTATAATAAAGGTTACTCAATTTTCATATTCCTTTGAAACTCAACTATGTATACATTTAGATGCCTCCATACTAAAGTGATGTTTCTTTTACCCTTTTCTATTGCCTTGTACGCTAGCTAGCTGCACACTTTTCTTCTTTTTCAGAGCAACTCTAACAACTTCCTTATAATTTTTGTATTATAGGAAAGCAAAAGTCAAAGCTTTAACTTTTTTTTCTTCTCGAACTCCAATATGTTCTCTATTTTACAGCATTCTATCATAATCATTCCTTAAAATTTTAGAGATTGCTGTAAATTTAGGGAATTTGGTTTTCTCTTTCCTCACTATCCCTAAAATGGAGATAATTATAGGGAATTTGTTGGAGCAAAAGAGACTCATTTTTCCCTAAAATAGAGTAAAATCAAAATATAGGAAATCTGTTAGAGTTACTCTTAGACAACATATACATTGGCAATCTGCATTTGTTTAAATAATCTATTTTTATTGATCAACTTGATCGATGACTGAACTTTCAGGTAACTTTTTCGATAAACTTTTCAGTGACATTCTGGCGAGCTGTCACCTATGGTGGAGCAAGGCGGTAAGAGGTTCACCCGACTTATTCAAATTTGATTTTCAAAACTCCCTCTATTCTTGTCCTTTCAACATTTTTTTTTTTTTTGACTAAAAATGGGGACTAATACTATTAGATAAAAGACCTCATCTCTCTCTCCTCTCTATCCTAGCATATTTTGAAGAGTAAAAAAGCCTTATCTCTATCAATACTTCACTATTCACCCCATTCTCTCTCTCTCTCTCTCTCTCTCTCTCTCTCTCTCTCTCTATTTTAGGCTTTTAGCTCTATCTTCTCTCTACAACTCTACCTACCTTAGTGCTCTATGTCTTAATTCAGTCGCCTAATTTTCCCATTAAAGAGAGGACCCTATTTGATCCTTTCATATTGGGGTCAAGCTCAGTCGATCTCTTTCAATTTGAAACCCTACTATCAAGGTTCGAAAAATCGCTAGGCGCTAGTCGGGCGGTGGGTTGGGGAGGAGCGCCCAGGCGGCTAGGCGGCGCCTAGGCGGTTTTGTATTTTTTAATTTTTATTTATTTTTATATCATATAAAATGTATATAAGAGTATATATAGCCCTTTAAATGAATATATGAAGACTTATTATAACTTATAAAAATTAAAATATAGTTATATAGGATTTTTTTATATTTTTTTATAACCAATGAACTAAAAGGGCAACATTGGGAAGAGTGGAAGACAAAAAAAAATAAAGTTATCTATGTTCCTCACTTCCTCTCGCTCTCCTCCCTTCTCCCTCTCTATCTCCAAGCTCCAACAACTCATTGAATATTTTATATTTATATAATTAATATAGGAAACATGGAAGCCTTGGGTATGAGTGTATGACACGCCTAACATATATATATATAATTATATATATATATATATATATTTTTGGAACTACACGCCTAACATATTCAATTATGCTCAGAGAGTTAAACGTATGTAGCCACTTGCCCTTCCATCGTCTCTCTCTCTCGACAAACAGCAGCCATGTCTCTCTCTCTCTCTCTCAACAAATAGCAGTGTTCATTATGATATTTTCTTCCTCTCTTGCACAAAACCAATAGCCACCACCCTCCACAGTCTCTCATAGTTCTTAGATTTCCAGATCTTCATTTTGGGGGAAGCTGGGGGTGGCTTGTGGGGAAGCTGCAGTGGAAACGTGGAGCAGAGGCGCGGTGGGGAGAGTAAAGGAAGTCTGAGGAAGGCCGCAATGGAGCTTCAGAGGATCGGGGGAGCTGCGGTGGAGGAGTGAAGGAGAGCGAAAGCTGCGGGGATCGAATGCTTTCGGTGTTTAGGGAAAACCGCCTAGACGCCCGAACCGCCCAGACGGGCGCCCAGGCAGCCTAAATTCTCTCCGCCTAAGGCCGCCGATTACCCCTTACTCGCCTCGGTCTCTTACCGCCCAGCGCCTCAGTGCCGTTTTTTAGAACACTGCCTACTATATAGGGTTGCAGACCAAGTGTGTGCACCTTATTATTTGCACGATCCAGTTTTGAGACATCATTGTGGAGAATGGAGATCATTATTTTTTGTAGATGCAGTGTTAATTTATTAAAAGATTGTCTTGTTTGATTATTCTTTGTCAATGAATGATTACCCCATCCTATTATTTTTTTGATAAACTTCGATACTTTTGTGATCTACGTTTTATTGGATTTATAATCGTATCAAGTCTTGCATAGCTGGCTTGGTCACTTCTCAATCACCGATTGTTGCCTAACAGGTATATTTAGCTATCATATTGGATTGATCAATGTGGTCTTTCCATGTTTTAGAAATGCTGCAGAACTTTACTTTATAGATGCTTTTAATCTGGGACAGTCAGACATGACATATGCGTATTGAATCACTCTATCATATTATGTGAGAAAGTATACGTTGACTCGATTAACAAAACTTCATATCATCTTTGAGCCTATAGGTGATACTCTATATATATTAGAGCAGATCACGACCCGTCACTGTTCATCATCAGCTTAGTAACAGTGTTGGCTTGAGTCAAGCTGATTATTGAATTTACTTCCCCCCTGATGCGGGAAGCGTGAACACGATAGTAAGAGGCTTCGTCAAGCGTTGAAAGCCATATGAGATGAGCTAGAATCCACTAGCAGTTACGGGCATAGCCGTAAGAAAGTGTCACGCCCCTGATTTTTACACACACGAAAATCGATATATATAACCCCATAATTATATATGCGTGAACGTCCGGTCATCAATACAAAATACCTGAAATCTTTTTCCCTTTAACCTACACAGATATTGATGCCATGAACCCTCAAAGTTAATATACACTCGTCCATAGAGTTATATATTAGAAAACATACGAATTAAATTGTCAATAACAAAATAAAACGTAAAGGCTGCACAGAGTAACTATACAACAGAAGTCCTTAGCAAAGGTAAAGTCACAAAGGTGGTTTCCTACCGTAAAGCTGCTAGCTCGCTGACTCAACCTCGAATATCCTAACCTGTAGGATTAACCCCTACACCGTTTGAATAGTGTACCGGGTTGTCACACAACAAACCCGGTAAGCTTTTGCAAGCCCGTATGAGTAACTCAAAACACACATGCACAACTCACGCCAAACGAGGAAAACAACTCACGCTTTGATTCCTTAAAACACGAAATAAGGAGAACAACTCACACTTTAATTTCTTTTCAAATCGAAATAGAAGAAAGCAACTCACACCTTGTTTCCTTTTAAAACGAAACATAGAAAACAACCCACACTTGAATTCTATCAATAAAACATAGAAAACAACTTACACCTTGAATTCTATCAGTTGTACCATAAGCGTACCATAGAAAGCAACTCACACCTTGATTTCTATCAGTAAAACATAGAAAACAACTCACACCTTATTTCCTATTAAATGTACCATAATCGTACCATAGAAAGCAACTCACACCTTGATTTCTATCAAAACGTTAATAAGGAAAACAACTCACTCCTTGTCCTCTTAAAAACCATTAATAAGGAAGCAACTCACACCTTGTTCCCTAAAAATACGTAATGTCATGAGTTAATAATAACCAATTCCCGTTACCCCATGAATTACCTATATGGCAGACAGATTAGAGCTCTAACTGAAAACGTAACCACTCGTCCGGCCAAAGACGTGGTCACCTGATATTCTGCCCAAGGTCTTAAACCTTCCATCCTCGGGCCGCACTGTCCCTTGGAGCAAAACATTAAAGGAGTAGCATTGGACCTAAAATGTTACACAAATCGCAACGCTTTTGAAAACAATCGAAATCAACATTTCCATAATTATTGTTTTCCGAAAAGCCATAACACAAAACAATAAGGAGCATCAATTCATGCCTATTGTTTTCATATCCAAATCTCAACGCTTTTCTCAAATCTCAACGCTTTTCAAAACAAATCGAAATCAATCATTTCCACAAATCATTTGTTTTCCAAAAGCCACACCCCAAAACAATAAAAAGCATCATTTCATGCATATTGTTTTCATAAATCCACAAACCACCCAAAACATATATATTTCATGCAAATATATATCTATATGTAGTCATCCGCTCAGGAATGCCTACTAATACCAACTATAGTTTGCAGTTAACTAATAACTCTCAAAACAATAAGGTATTCCCGTTCGTGAATGAACTTCGTGAGATTACTCACCTTGAAACTCCCGCTGCGTCTTCTATACAGAACCAAACCAAAACTATCACCAACCACTCTTCCAATTCACCTTTAGAAGCACCTAATCACCAATGACCTCAAATCAGTAACGATTCACAAACGATTTAAGTCCGAAACCCCTGTTTTGAACTAAATCCCCAAAGTAACGCCAATCGAGGCGAAACCACATCCGAGACCACCCCATGTCTCCGGAACACTTCTACGATCGATATGTCCAAACCACAAGTCGATCGGACGCTCGGATCCTCACGGATCGAAGCATCAAAGGGTCCGAAACCGTAAAAATCACAATATATTCATACGATCTCCAAAAATTGCGTATTATATATCAAAACGCTCGTATCAACGAGTGGATGATATACAATACCAGAAACTAACCATTACATGGCCGGAAGGCCACCATAATGCCGCCACAGTCGGCGGTGCAACCACCACAACTACCACCGGCCAAAACTCAACACCACAACAATCAAGCCAACCAGAAATGTTCATCATGATGAGTAGAGCAACTTTCATACCTGGAGCTAAGCCTGGTTCGGCCTAGATCGTCCTAGATCAAGCTTGCAAGATCTGCCAATCGCAGCCATCTGATCAAACCCCAGATTCGTTGTGCACCGCATATTTTCAAACCTAGATCTTCTACTCCACACGCAAAATCGTCCTTCAAGGCTGGCATGAGGATGATCAGAAGGAGGAGGAGATTCCAAAACCAGAAGGATCGGCCGAGACGTCACCGGAAAAGTGGATTTCCGGTCGGGTCCCTATTCTTCTACTGTAGCGGCTCCGATCTCTACCTTCCGGTGAACCGCCGTGCAAACCAACACCACAAGGAGGAGCGCACGGAGGAGGCGAACTGATCTGGGCTCGTCTGGTGGTCTACCGTCGCCGGAGCTCGTCGGAAAATCCGGGTCGGATCCACCGGGTCTGGGTCGGGTCAGTCGAAAATCAGGAGAGAGAACGGAGAGAAAAGAGAGTTTCCGAAAATGGAAACTTACCAAATGAGAATAGTAACTTTCCCGAAAGGGAAACTCCTAAATATAGTAACTTTCCAAATTTTTCAAACGCTCATAACTTTCTCATACGAACTCCGATTCTCGCGTTCCACATGTCCACGAACTCGTATCGACGCGCTCTATAACTTTCGTGAAGAAAGTTTTCGGAGAATCTCAACGTATCAAAAGTCAACCTTGAACCCCCCCTAAAGTCACACTTTCCGAATAAAAATTCATCCGAAACACTTCCGCTCTATCCACGAGCCACGAAACCGTCCAACAACCAAAAATTAGATTCCGGAAAATCCTCGGAAAATAATTACTAATTTCCAGGGCATCACAGAAAGATAGAGAAACTTCTCTAATATTTGGGTTTTTATTGATAACTTGAATGAAAATTACAATCTAAGAGGTGCCTTTATATATAGGGTACATAACATAAACCTAATACAACTAGAAAACAAAAAGAATAATTTATTATAAACTAAAACTAGAAAACCTAATTAAACCTCATTAAATAAAAATCAGAAATAAAATCCTAGATACTAAAGAATATTACGCAAATATATAATTGGAATCTCAACCAAGATTTTGTTCGAGAATCCCGATATATCCAAAATAGTAATTTATGATTAATTCCATAATTAAAAAGCCTATTTGAATACCAATTTCCAATATTCAAATTATTCTTCTTAATGTGAAGACGCTTCTTTCTTTTCGGGATTCTTTGTTGAAATTGGCTAAAATCTCGTCCCACATCACCCCCCCTGTCACGCCCCTGATTTTACACACACGAAAATCGATATATATAACCCCATAATTATATATGCATGAACGTCCAGTCATCAATACAAAATACCTGAAATCTTTTTCCCTTAAACTTACACACTTATTGATGCCCTGAACCCTCAAAGTTAATATACACTCACTCCAAAGAGTTATATATTACACAAGCTTACGAATTAAATTGTCAACAACAAGATAAACGTAATGCTCCTCAGAGCTCACTACAACGGAAGTCCAAATAACGGTAAAGTCACAAAATTGGCTTCCTACCGTAAAGCTGCTAGCTCGCTGCCTCAACCTCGATTATCCTAACCTGCAGGATTAACCCCTACACCGTTGGAATGGTGCACCGGGTTGCCACACAACACCCCGGTAAGCTTTTGCAAGCCCGTATGAGTAACTCAAACCACACACAACTCACGCCAAAAATAAGGAAAACAACTCACGCTTTGATTCCTTAAAACACGAAATAAAGGAGAATAACTCACACTTTAATTTCCTTTCAAATCGAAATAAAAGAAAGCAACTCACACCTTGTTTCCTTTTAAAACGAAACATAGAAAACAACCCACACTTGAATTCTATCAATAAAACATAGAAAACAACGCACACCTTGAATTCTATCAGTTGTACCATAAGCGTACCATAGAAAGCAACTCACACCTTGATTTCTATCAGTAAAACATAGAAAGCAACTCACTCCTTGATTTCTATCAGTAAAACATAGAAAACAACTCACTCCTTGATTTCTATCAGTAAAACATAGAAAACAACTCACACCTTGTTTTCTATCAAATGTACCATTATCGTACCATAGAAAGCAACTCACACCTTGATTTCTATCAAAACGTTAATAAGGAAAACAACTCACACCTTGTCCCCTTAAAAACCATTAATAAGGAAGCAACTCACACATTGTTCCCTAAAAATACGTAATGTCATGAGTTGTAAATAACCAATTCCCGTTACCCCATGAATTACCTATATGGCAGACAGATTAGAGCTCTAACTGAAAAACGTAACCACTCGTCCGGCCAAAGACGTGGTCACCTGGTATTCTGCCCAAGGTCTCAGACCTTCGATCCTCGGGCCGCAATGTCCCTTGGAGCAAAACATTAAAGGAGTCGCATCTGACCCAAAATGTTACACAAATCGCAACGCTTTTGAAAACAATCGAAATCAACATTTCCATAATCATTGTTTTCCGAAAAAGCCATAACACAAAACAATAAAAAGCATCAATTCATGCCCATTGTTTTCATACCCAAATCTCAACACTTTTCTCAAATCTCAACGCTTTTCAAAACAAATCGAAATCAATCATTTCCACAAATCATTTGTTTTCCAAAAGCCACACCCCAAAACAATAAAAAAACATCATTTCATGCATATTGTTTTCATAAATCCACAAACCACCCAAAACATATATATTTCACGTAAACATATATCTACTAATACATGAATACGTATGTATATATATACATCCCATAATATACATATATACACACGTAATCATCTACTCAAAAGTGCCACTAATACCATCTATAGTTTGCAGTTAACTAAATAACTCTCAAAACAGTATGGTGAACCCGTTCGTGATATGAACTTCGTGAGATTACTCACCTCAGAATCCCGCTGCGTCTTCTATACAGAACCGAACTAGTACACTATCACCAACAACTCGTCCAATTCACCTTCTAGAAGCACCTATTCACCAATGATCTCAAATCAGTAACGATTCATAACCAATTTTAAGTCCGAAACCCCTGTTTTGAACTAAAATCCCCCAAAGTGGCGCCAATCGAGGCAAAACCACATCCGAGACCTCCCGAAGTCTCTGGAATACGTCCACGATCGATGTGACCAAACCACAAGTCGATCGGACGCTCAAATCCTCACGGATAGAATAATCGATCGGTATGAAATTGCAAAAATCATAACAATTCCATACGAACTCCAAAATTTGCATATTATATATCGAAACGCTCGTATCAACGAGTAGAACATATATAATACCAAAAACAGTTCCTTAAGTGGCCGGAACACCGCCGGAACGCCACCACAGACGGTGGTGCACCGCCACCAGCCAAAACACATTATTTCACAAAACTCCCAACATCAAAGTTCTTCATCTAAGCATGCTTGTGAATTCTCATAACTAGCTCGAAGTCAGAAAACAAGCTTAAGGGATCGAAAACTACCTCACAAGCCGTGAACAGTAATCCCAACTGAGTTGAACCGATTTCCACGTCAACCGATCAAAACAAACACCATGGATCGATCAGCGAGCTTGTTCTGAACTCAACCCTAGAAGCCTGAAGTCATGAGGTCGCCGGAGTTGTGTTTTCCGGCCGGGTCCGAAAACACAAGGCTGCACCGCCTTGAACTGCCACCGAGATGGAGAATCGCCGTAAGAGAACACCAGAGGGACGACCAGACGGAGGAGACGACCCTGCTGACCAAGTTTCACGGCCAGAGACCGCCGCAGTTGGCCGGAAAAGCCGGGTCGGGTCGGCCGGGTTCGGGTCGGGTCAGGCGGTTTTCTTCGATACTGAGGGAGCGGACGAGAGAGAAGAGAGAGAGAAAATTAAAAAGTTTCCGGAAAAGGAAATAATGAAAAAAATCTCATTTTCCCTTTATATACTAAAACGGAAACTTCTTCCGATAGTCATAACTTCCTCATACGAACTCCGATTTACGCGTTCCGCATGTCCACGAACTCGTAACGACGCGCTCTACAACTTTCGTGAAGGAAGTTTTCGGAGAATCCCAACGTATAAAAAGTCAACCTTTGGCAACCCCCTAAAACCATACTTTTCAAATAATTATTCGCCCGAAACACTTCCGCTCCATCCACGAGCCACGAAACGTCCAAAAATCACAATTTAGATTCCGGAAAATCCTCGGAAAATAAATACGAATTTCTGGGGCATCACATTCTACCCCCCTTAAAGAAATTTCGTCCCGAAATTTACACGTACCATACCCACAAGTACGCATAGACCAAGCTCAAGTCCAAATCTCAGTTCGCAACAACCTGTTCTTGTCTCACTATACAACATACTTAGCTCAATAATGGATACAGGTACCCTACCTAATATCGCAATACAAATGCATCCTACCATTCCACTTGGAGATAATCTAAACATCTCACCTGTTTCAATCACGTACTAATGCAACAACAATTATGCACAACTACAACACTATGCACAACCACCTAAGATTCCATAGTCCTGTCCTCACAGTATCTGCATCGATATATCATCAATTACAACATTCTCATTGCTAAATTTAAAATGACATTTCATTTCAAATCAATCGATAAAACTCTAGGTTTTTACCACAGTCAACTATTTGCAAAATCACAATAAGCATTCCAACTATCTCCGAACATAGTAAGATGAGATTCAGCCTCGGCCGAACTACCCATCAATTGTCACATGGTATCGCACATACAAACAAAGTTGTAAAAGACTCCTCTGTTACAACAATGAAAAATGCATCATGCAACATACCACCTAAAACAGTATTTTACAAAAGGAAGCCACACGCAAAAGTCTAACTATGGACATCAGGCAAAGCCTGTCACAGCACACAAAGGAATTAGGTTCTCCACTATCATACTTCGCCTTAGCAAGAAAAGTCTTAAGGCCGATAAGACACCTCCATTCCCTACACTTTGCTGAAAATTAGCATCCACTCAGACATGCCCCAAAGGCTGCTGTCCTCGCTGATTTCCTTGTCCCCTGCCCTGCTGCTGGGTACAATCCCTTGAGAAATGCCCTGTCTGGCCACAAGTAAAACACGCCAAGTTCTTCGGTTTTGTGCAAGCCTTAGCAGTATGGCCAATCTCCTTACAGTTGTAACATCTCAGAGGTGCTCCCTGCCCAACAGGTGCAACCCTAGCAGGTGTAGCCGCTTCCCTAGCTGGCGCCTGCTGATGAGTCCTGCGCCTCTTCCAGAACCCACCCTGAGCATCTGTCCCTTCACTGTTCTCAACAGTTGCCTTTCCCTTCCTTCGAGAGTCCCTCTCAGCAGACTCCTGCTCCTGGAAAATCAAGTTCTCCTGCTCAATGGCCATAGCCTTAGCAAAAATGAGCTCCACAGTCTTCAGTTCCAGAACAGCGACATCGCGCCGGATTGAAGCATTCAGTCCCCACTGAAACTTCATAGCTAAGCTCTCAGCATCCATCTGTCTCACAAAGCGATACAACCTTGAGAACTCAGCCTCATAATCCCTCACACTCTTAGTCCCTTGGACTAACGAGATGAATTCCCTTTCCATCTGCTCCCTCACTGAAGGCGGAAAGTACTTCTTCCTGAACAGTTCCACAAAACCGTCCCAGGTCATGGCGGACACATCCATCACCCTCTGTGTGCCGCTCCACCATACCCGTGCATCGCCTTGGAGCATAAACGCCGCAATCTTCCTCTTCTCAACGTCGTCGCAGACGACCATCTCGAAGTAGGTCTTCATGTTCTCGATCCATTGATCTGCCAACATGTGATCCGTACCTCCCTGGAATGGAACTCCTCCCAACCTCGAAATCTCCTTTGCCAACTTCGACAAACGAGTGGGATCTACAACATTCGCAACCTCCACAACCGGTGGAACAGGCAGCTCAACATTCGATGCCTCGATATCATTCTCAAACATCTCCTCAACAGGAGGAGGAATCCTGCCCCTACCTCTGGCTCCACCCCTGCCTCTGGGTCTACCTCGACCCCTAGCTCGGCCTCCTTGTGAATCCATCACCTAAGAAGCATAACAACCTGTGATTAATACTTGTACAACTTCCAACTACAAGTATAAGTCAACAACATGACTAAATCAACCACCTTACTACGTCAGAAGATACAATTCTATCCCCTACGTAAATCTTGAGTCAAATCTAAAGGTCCTCATTCCTCAAAAGATTATAACTCCTAGAAGCTACCTTAAGCTCCTACACTTGGTTCACTGAGCTAACACTACCCTGATGACTCGCAATCCAACACTCATTGCATACCCAATGACTATATCAATACCGAAGAGCATCAGATGGGGATCCGCTGCAGACGGGCCATCACTCGAGGAGTATTGATTGTCACCAAATATGCACCTTACGCTCTGATACCAAACTGTCACGCCCCTGATTTTACACACACGAAAATCGATATATATAACCCCATAATTATATATGCGTGAACGTCCAGTCATCAATACAAAATACCTGAAATCTTTTTCCCTTAAACTTACACACTTATTGATGCCCTGAACCCTCAAAGTTAATATACACTCACTCCAAAGAGTTATATATTACACAAGCTTACGAATTAAATTGTCAACAACAAGATAAACGTAATGCTCCTCAGAGCTCACTACAACGGAAGTCCAAATAACGGTAAAGTCACAAAATTGGCTTCCTACCGTAAAGCTGCTAGCTCGCTGCCTCAACCTCGATTATCCTAACCTGCAGGATTAACCCCTACACCGTTGGAATGGTGCACCGGGTTGCCACACAACACCCCGGTAAGCTTTTGCAAGCCCGTATGAGTAACTCAAACCACACACAACTCACGCCAAAAATAAGGAAAACAACTCACGCTTTGATTCCTTAAAACACGAAATAAAGGAGAATAACTCACACTTTAATTTCCTTTCAAATCGAAATAAAAGAAAGCAACTCACACCTTGTTTCCTTTTAAAACGAAACATAGAAAACAACCCACACTTGAATTCTATCAATAAAACATAGAAAACAACGCACACCTTGAATTCTATCAGTTGTACCATAAGCGTACCATAGAAAGCAACTCACACCTTGATTTCTATCAGTAAAACATAGAAAGCAACTCACTCCTTGATTTCTATCAGTAAAACATAGAAAACAACTCACTCCTTGATTTCTATCAGTAAAACATAGAAAACAACTCACACCTTGTTTTCTATCAAATGTACCATTATCGTACCATAGAAAGCAACTCACACCTTGATTTCTATCAAAACGTTAATAAGGAAAACAACTCACACCTTGTCCCCTTAAAAACCATTAATAAGGAAGCAACTCACACCTTGTTCCCTAAAAATACGTAATGTCATGAGTTGTAAATAACCAATTCCCGTTACCCCATGAATTACCTATATGGCAGACAGATTAGAGCTCTAACTGAAAAACGTAACCACTCGTCCGGCCAAAGACGTGGTCACCTGGTATTCTGCCCAAGGTCTCAGACCTTCGATCCTCGGGCCGCAATGTCCCTTGGAGCAAAACATTAAAGGAGTCGCATCTGACCCAAAATGTTACACAAATCGCAACGCTTTTGAAAACAATCGAAATCAACATTTCCATAATCATTGTTTTCCGAAAAAGCCATAACACAAAACAATAAAAAGCATCAATTCATGCCCATTGTTTTCATACCCAAATCTCAACACTTTTCTCAAATCTCAACGCTTTTCAAAACAAATCGAAATCAATCATTTCCACAAATCATTTGTTTTCCAAAAGCCACACCCCAAAACAATAAAAAAACATCATTTCATGCATATTGTTTTCATAAATCCACAAACCACCCAAAACATATATATTTCACGTAAACATATATCTACTAATACATGAATACGTATGTATATATATACATCCCATAATATACATATATACACACGTAATCATCTACTCAAAAGTGCCACTAATACCATCTATAGTTTGCAGTTAACTAAATAACTCTCAAAACAGTATGGTGAACCCGTTCGTGATATGAACTTCGTGAGATTACTCACCTCAGAATCCCGCTGCGTCTTCTATACAGAACCGAACTAGTACACTATCACCAACAACTCGTCCAATTCACCTTCTAGAAGCACCTATTCACCAATGATCTCAAATCAGTAACGATTCATAACCAATTTTAAGTCCGAAACCCCTGTTTTGAACTAAAATCCCCCAAAGTGGCGCCAATCGAGGCAAAACCACATCCGAGACCTCCCGAAGTCTCTGGAATACGTCCACGATCGATGTGACCAAACCACAAGTCGATCGGACGCTCAAATCCTCACGGATAGAATAATCGATCGGTATGAAATTGCAAAAATCATAACAATTCCATACGAACTCCAAAATTTGCATATTATATATCGAAACGCTCGTATCAACGAGTAGAACATATATAATACCAAAAACAGTTCCTTAAGTGGCCGGAACACCGCCGGAACGCCACCACAGACGGTGGTGCACCGCCACCAGCCAAAACACATTATTTCACAAAACTCCCAACATCAAAGTTCTTCATCTAAGCATGCTTGTGAATTCTCATAACTAGCTCGAAGTCAGAAAACAAGCTTAAGGGATCGAAAACTACCTCACAAGCCGTGAACAGTAATCCCAACTGAGTTGAACCGATTTCCACGTCAACCGATCAAAACAAACACCATGGATCGATCAGCGAGCTTGTTCTGAACTCAACCCTAGAAGCCTGAAGTCATGAGGTCGCCGGAGTTGTGTTTTCCGGCCGGGTCCGAAAACACAAGGCTGCACCGCCTTGAACTGCCACCGAGATGGAGAATCGCCGTAAGAGAACACCAGAGGGACGACCAGACGGAGGAGACGACCCTGCTGACCAAGTTTCACGGCCAGAGACCGCCGCAGTTGGCCGGAAAAGCCGGGTCGGGTCGGCCGGGTTCGGGTCGGGTCAGGCGGTTTTCTTCGATACTGAGGGAGCGGACGAGAGAGAAGAGAGAGAGAAAATTAAAAAGTTTCCGGAAAAGGAAATAATGAAAAAAAATCTCATTTTCCCTTTATATACTAAAACGGAAACTTCTTCCGATAGTCATAACTTCCTCATACGAACTCCGATTTACGCGTTCCGCATGTCCACGAACTCGTAACGACGCGCTCTACAACTTTCGTGAAGGAAGTTTTCGGAGAATCCCAACGTATAAAAAGTCAACCTTTGGCAACCCCCTAAAACCATACTTTTCAAATAATTATTCGCCCGAAACACTTCCGCTCCATCCACGAGCCACGAAACGTCCAAAAATCACAATTTAGATTCCGGAAAATCCTCGGAAAATAAATACGAATTTCTGGGGCATCACACCCCCCCCCCTCCTCTTTTTTTTTTTTTATGATTCTGCCATCCGTATAAAATGCTATCATCAGTAGCGACTCCAGTTTCTGGTCAAATAGAACAAAGGCAAAGAGGCAGTTTGAGAATTTCTGATGTATTAATCTTCTCCAGAGAGGGAGTACATATACAAAGTATACACAATCTTAATAGGAAACTAATTACACCTTGATATTCTCCTTAACTATACAATCCTAATTATACTACAATTCCTACAATTATGGAGAGTGACTCACGCCAACAGTTCTCTCTTCCCCTCCTCAGTCTTCACTTCTACCTTCCAAAAATTCACCTCTGGGATCAACACACCAATCAGATTGCTTTAAGAATTCACTCTTTATGGTCCTATATTATTAGTTTTAAATGAGCTGAAGAGGAGTGGTCCATATCATCTGCAAACTCCTAAATCTTGCACTTTCAAGTAGAAGAGTGAACAAAGCTTTTGGTGGCACTGAGAAGAACCCAGTTCAATTCTTATCAGGCTGGGGCTCCAAGGAAGATCATTGAAGCAGACAGGGTATTGTATTTAATTTCTAATTTTGGAAATCATAAAGGGTTCTTGACCGACCCTTTTAGAGTTAGAGTTTATATTACCGTTGTTATTTGCTGGTTTGTGAATTTAAGTTCAAATATTAGAATTGCAGGGAACCCATTTTAATTATTTTGATTTTGAGTCTCCTTCATGTGGTTGGATATTAGAAGATTAGGATTTTCTGAGCATATTATGTAGGATTTGGTTTGAGTGGATTTGGTGTGCTGTTGTATCCTGGGTCTGTGTAGGCAAGACATTTGAAATGTTATCTTTGGCCTTCACACATGGTCTGTTGCTACTGTGTTGACAATTTTTGTATGTATCATAATCTATCAGATTTTCGATAAACCTTGCATAGAAAATAGTTAACTCTTAACAGTAACAAATCCTGCGGCATAGCGCGGGAACTCTTTCTAGTGTGGTAGAACAGCATACAGCGCTTGAATTGTAGGAGGTAGACTAATGCTCATTTAAGCATCACCAAAACAAAGTTCCTATTGGGCTTAGGAGTTAGCAAGTTAAGAATCCAGAGCCGAATACGAAGGGCCATTAACTCGAGGTATAAATATATTTGTGGAGCGCATTTCTTCTCCATAGTTCACTGCAGCAGCTCAGCTTCTCCCAAAGGCGATGTCAACGGCGGCGACGGAGCACCTCCCGGAGGACCTTATCATAGTGCAAATCCTCACCAGGCTTCCGATCAAATCTCTAATCCGATTCAGCTGCTTCTCAAAGTGCTGGAGTTCCATAATTCTCTCCGATCAGCGATTCGCCAAATCGCAATTCAAGTTCGCTTCCGAGAGTAAAACCCTCAGTCGCAGACTCCTCCTCGCCACCTCCTCTAAACTGGAATCCCTAGACCCTCAAACGACGCCGTTTCCCGACGACTCTTCGATCCGAAAGCTCACCTGCCCGTTCAACCAACCGGAGCGTGTCGACTACGTACTGGGCTCGTGCAATGGCATGGTATGTGTAGCTCTTGATTTTCATGATGGTTATTATATCTGGAACCCATCTACTGCTTTGTTTCTCAAATTGCCGAACCCTAATTTTGCCTCAGAAGGGGTTATCTCCTTTTACCCAAAAATGCCAGACTTTGACCGATCAAAGACGATTATAGCTCTCCATTATTGGGGTTTTGGCTATGTTTCGGCCACCGACGACTATAAAGTTGTTGTAGAAGCTCTCTTTGCGGATTCTAAAATGTATGTTGAAGTCTTTTCATCTTGAGCCAACTCTTGGAAGAGGATTGAATCCACTCTAACCATTTCCTCGGTGTATCATTCGTTCACCAAGACCAAGGGGGCTCTTTCGAAATTCAAATGAGACACTCCATTGGCTCCACGCTGCGTGGCCCCGTGCACCCGAGTGTTACAGACTTGTTATCGCCGCCTTTGATTTGACAAAAGAAGAGTTCCGGGAAATTCCTTTACCTGTCTTTAAGGGAGATGGCACTAGTATTTATTCTTTCATAGATGTGGGAGTTGTTTCCGGAGGGTGCTTGTGTGTATGTAGGTATGAGGGACAGAGTCAGGAGCACATTCAATTATGGGTGATGAGGGAATATGATGTTCATGAATCTGTGAACTCCGCTGATCATCGAACCAAGCGGCTAATCTTCCACGGGGACAGTAGCATAGTTATGTTGAAATTCAATGCCGTGGGGGTTGAAAACAAATTGGAAAGGATTTATCTTCAGTGCAAGGATGTTGGGGATTGCTGTGATCGGTATAGCCTTGGGATGGGTCTCTGTGACGTGATACAATATGAGGAGACTCTATTCTGGCTGAATGATGCTCATGGGCTGAACGAAAGGTCACCAGACACGAGAATCAACACTTGCCCCCAAAGCAAGCCCAAATAGAAATGAGGAATGGTTGCTTTGCATTCATGTTATAGCTGGTTTGTCACTCCTCATTTTGACCCTGCTCTGCTGCATTATGTTTGTTATTTTATCTTATTACTGATGATTCGAATCACTATTGAAATTGTTTTTCACAGTAGTGACTAGTCACTACTCGGCAGTCACACCCATGATAAACTAAGTTCATACACCAGCTCTTTTAGGTTCTAGCATGTAACTGGAAGTGGCCACAAATCTGTATAAACCTATGCTTTATTATCTGTTACTTGAAGCTTTCCTAGGTTTTTGTTGTTGAAGAGACTTTGACCAGAAGTTTTATTAACCCCAGTTGCATCATTTTCCATGTATTAGGAGGTTTTCTATAGGCACGCCTTGCAAGAACTTTGATGATATGTCAATGTGTGTGTCTGTGTATTTAATTCTAGGTGATCACTCACTGAAACATGAATTGAAAGTTTATGTGTCGGAACAAAATCACGGAAATATTAGTTTTGAATGACTGTAAATGTTTAATAGACTGAATGTTTGAAAGTGTAGGGATTTGAATGTTTAGTTGCAGAGCAAGTATTTGGAACTGGTTGCAGGCTCAACATTGCATTACTTGAGGTGTGGATTATTGATGCGCTCGCGACCACTATAGAAATCCCCATTTCAGAGGCTTCTGTTTGTAACTTCATTGATATTTGTCGCAAATTTAATGACTCTTATATTTATCTTGCATCCTATTGAACAATGGGATGGTTCTATCAATTATGTTGTTGAGATGACAATGATATCAAGGCTTTATTTTTATTTGAATCTCTATTGTCTAGTGTCAGGTGCATTGGCTGCTAAAGGTCCAATCGTGCTTCATTGAACTTTCACTTTGCTATTTATACACGCTTGAATGAGCTAGTAAGCTCACATTTTTTTGAAACAAGTTTGAAGAAAAAATAGAAGTGTTGATTGATCGGTGTAGTTTAGTTATTGGCCCTGTAGATACTGAATTGGGCTTATGTACCAAACGAAAAGAGAAACCTTGTTGAGATTGAGACCCAACTGGCCAATGCAAAAACCTACTGACCAAGTTCTACCTGATTCATCTCTGTTCTACTCTTGGAGAACAGAAGGATTGATTCCCCTCCCCGCTTCTCAGCACTGGATTATTTCAGTAAACCTAGAGGGACTTTTACAAATGAGGCACTCCATTGGATCCTCGAATTTTATGAGCCAGAGCTAGAAACTTCTACATGCACTCTCACTGCTTTCGATCTAGCGAAAGAAGAATTTAAGTCTCGCCCATTTCAGAGATGTAGTGATTGTTTTTGGAGAGTGCCTGTGCGTATCGAGTAAAGAGTAGGGCTGGGCATCCAAAACCGAAGTCCCGGTACCGTTCCGAAACCGTCCCAAAATCAGTCGGTATGGGCCGGGACCAAATTCTGAAATTTACTATTTGGGCCCGTCCCGTAGAAACGGGCCCGGTACCGGTACTAGCTTAGTCGAAACCGATTGATCCCGTCCCGTCCCGGTAAAATTAATTAAATTAAATCTTTAATTTTTTATATTACTTGGTTAGTTTTGATTGGGTAGTTTGTGGGAACACAAAGGAATGACCACACTTGATCAAAACATTTTGACCTAAACTAAACAGCCTAAGGCCCTAAGCCGATCGATCCCCAATTCTTCTAGTCCAGTCTCCACTCTCCAAACTTCCAAAGACATCTATCGATCTCCACTCTCTTCTCTACTCTCCACTCTCCACTCTCCACTCTCCAATTCTTTTTCTGTTCTTCATCTAAATCCCCGATCCCCAATTTCTTTCCAATTTCCCTTCACACAGCAAGCCCGATCCCCAATCCTTACTTTATTGTGAGGATTCAAGGCTTCAAGCACCATCCTCGACCTTACTTTCGAACAGATCTGAAACAACCGAGGAGGAGCTCGATTTGGAGCAGTCCGACCCGGAATCGTGGCTTTTTTCGTCATCATCAACAATCAAGGAGGCTTGGTACTCGCTAATCTGTTCGATCTGTGCCATATGAAATCGATTTGATTTTGAATTTGAAATCGAGGAGAATCGAAGGTGTGGAGGGAGGGTTGAAGATATGGGGTTGAGTATCTCGTCCTCTTTCGCAAGGGTTTCCAATTTCTTCAGGAGTTATTGAATTCTTCTCATAATTTCGCTCCTTTGGATCTATTACAAGCTACGGGTCTCTCTTTATTTTATCAGACGGATCTTTAAATTGTTGTTAGGGCCTCAGATTTGTGAATTGTGATGTTTTATATCGGAATTGCCACTTGAATTATGTGCTACGTTGATGCAAATCTTGTGGTTTTGAGTTCTGGACTTGGTTGAGATCAAGCAAAATGATGATTCTTTCTGGTATTAGAATGGTATATTTGGTTCGCAAAACTTTCCTTTTGTCAGGGATCGTTGTGAGCGTGGATACACTACTCAAGGTACTATAGAAAATCTATGTTTTTACCTATTTGTAATTGACCACTTGTTTCTGCATAATGTGTTTTCGGCTTAATCGTTCGATATGACATATTTTGGTTGCAGTAGATTCTGTATCTATGATGTGGGGTGGTCTTGTTCCAGTTTCCACTTGTTTATAGTATTGTTGAGTGGATTATTACTGAATTAGTTCATTCAGATCCACAGTCTGAAACAGATCATGTGATCATCTGTGTGGGGAAAAACAGAAAAGAAAAAGGAATCGGGTATCTCGAATTGGGCCCGGGCCCGACCCGATCCCCGTCGGTTTCGGTACCTTCGGTACCAACCTTGAAAAACCGTAATCCCATCCCGGATAATATTTTCGGTATCGGGCTCGGTATCAGTCAGTAACCGGCCCGTGCCCAGCCTTAGTAAAGAGAGGCAGAAATATGGTATTGGGCTTAGATGTGATTATTAGCAAGTTACAAAGGCCCAGCATGTCCAAAAACAATATTACAGACCCAATAAGTGGGAGGTATAAATTCATCGGGGGAAAGAATAGGGAAAAATTTTACAAATGGTCACTCAAGTATGACTCATTCGACACTTTGGTCACTCAAGTTTCAAATATATCACTTTGGTCACTCAACTATTACACTGTCAATCACTTAAGTCACTTTGTTAATTTTTTTCATTAAAAAAAATTATAAAAAATATTCTTTGGGTGACTTAAGTGATTGACAGTGTAATAGTTGAGTGACCAAAGTGATATATTTGAAACTTCAGTGACCAAAGTGTCGAATGAGTCATAGTTGAGTGACCATTTGTAGAATTCTCCGAAAGAATATTTCAAACTCCTCCACCGCATTTAGTTCACTACTCTCAGTCTACAACATCACATCTCAAATAGAACGGCAATGTCGACGGAGCACCTCCCGGAGGACATTATCATAGTGCATATCCTCACCAAGTTACCGATCAAATCTCTTATCTGATTCCGATGCGTCTCAAAAGGCTGGCGTTCTATGCTCTTCGATAAGCAATTCGCCAAATCGCAACTCAAGTTCGCTTCCGAGAGTAAAACGTTGAGTCGCAGACTCCTCATCTTCACATCCTCTAAACTGGAAGCCATAGATGTTTAAATGGCGTCGTTTGCGGAGCTTTCTGGCAGAAAGCTGACCTGCCCATTCTGGCAACCAGGGAGTCCTCGCATCTTCATGTTGGGCTCCTACAATGGCATGCTATGTGTAGCTCTTGATTATCTTCGTGATGAATATTATATATGGAACCCATCCACTGCATTCTTCCTCAAATTGCCCAACCCTAATTTTGCCTCAGAATCAAAGCCAGATGTGTGTCCTCACTATGGTGGTTTTGGCTATGTATCAGCGACTGACGACTACAAAGTTGTTGTAGCCACTTTTTCCAAGAGTTCAACAGGCTGGTCAGACATGGCTGTTGGAATCTTTTCGTTTAGAGCAAATTCTTGGAAGAGAGTCAAATCTTGGAAGAGGTTGAGATCCGATCTCGTGAAAAATTTCACTAAGTGGACGGGGGTTCTTTTAAATGAGGCACTACATTGGCTTCAAAGAAGCATTTACCGCCGACAAACTGTGGTTGCATTTGATTTGGGAGAAGAAAAATTTCGGGAAATTCCTTTGCCTCCCCTTGATGGAGATGGTAGCAGTATATGTAGCTCCCTTGATGTTGGGGTTGTTTTCGGAGGGTGCTTGTGTGTCTCAAAGTTTGATGGAACCAGTAGTGAGGAAGTTCAATTATATTTATGGATCATGAAGGAATATGGCGTTCATGAATCTTGGACTATGCTGTTTAAGTTAGCCTCGGTCCATGTCGATGGATTTCATCGACCCGTCATCCATACGGAAAGTGGCATAGTTTTGAGATCATAATATCATATCACAGGGACAAGGAGAACGAACTGATGAGGGCGGATGTAGTGGCTGGTTGTGATCGATATAGGATTGAGATGGGTTCATTAATTGTGATGGCTCACACTCCTCTACTTTGGCTTAATGATTATCATGGACTAAGCGAAAGGTCACAAGACACAAGAATCAACACTAGCACCAGAAGCAGAACTGCAGGGAGGGTTGTTGTTGGCTTGTTGCATGCAAGTTCTAGCTGGTTTGTTACTTCTCAACTATGATCCTTCTCTGGTGCAATAGAAAGTTGTGTGTTATTTTTTCTGTTAATCTACCGAAACTATTTTTGATAACTTATAATTTGAATGGCTAACTACTGTTTAGTCCCTGAAGTATGGCTTCGTCCTCATTTCAGTCCCTGCCTTTTTGAGTTGACCCCAAAAGTCCCTAAACTCACAATTTTCAGTCCAACCGGTCCATCTCCACCATTTTCTCTGGTTGCTTGATGATGTGTCAGTCACTCCTTGCCAGCTCAGCGCCACGTAAGGCATCCATTGTGTAAAGTGACGAGAATACCTCTGCTTCAGTTTTTTCCAAAATTTCCTCTGTCTTCCTTCTTATCTTCTTTTTCCCCCTATCTGCAACTCTACATGAAGGTGTAGATAGTAACCCAAAATGAATTGAGCTGGATAATCGTTTGCATAGGTCCCAAGATTAAATCTTTTTTTAATCAAATAACCAAATCGAAAATCCTCTTTTGTAGTCAAAGAACTACACCAAACTAAGCCAAAACAACAAGAAGAACTGAAAAGAAAACTATGACTATGCTTTGCTCTGATTCGACCACAGAGAAACAGTCTGTCTTGGCCTTTGAACTCTTAAGATTTGGGGCACTATTTCTACTGCTATCAGAGAATGAAGCAAATGTTTTCTGAAGAACCCCTGATGGTGACGACACCGTTATTCCCCAATGAGCAACTAAACTCGCCGTGGTTACCGTTTGTGGTGATCGTAGACAACGGGTTTGAGGCAGTGCTGGTGGTGGGCTTTAAGACCTCGGCTAAAGGCCCACCAGGTGGAGAAGGAACCCAAGAAGCAGGGGTGAGCCAGGTCAAGATTTGTGGCTTAATCCTATTTCCACTTCCATTGTTACATCTCAAGCTCATCTCTCTCCCAAGAAGACAGAGAGAGCAGCGGCAACCTCCCAGCTCATTTCTCGGAGCTGCCATCATTAAGAAGAAATAAAAACAAAACAACAAACAAATCCAAGTCTCTCTGCACCAAACCCAGAAATGAAATCTCAAAAATTTGTCACTCTATATCAACCAAAATCACCACCAATCAAAACCCTGAAAATCCCAAATCACCAAAACTCACAAATTAAACACAAAACCCAGAAAAATTGAACAAACCCCAAAACTGAGGTCAACGCCCCAGAAGGCAGTGACCTCGTTCTCCACAGCGACTCTGGCTCTGACCTCATTCTACACCCACTTCGTACCAACACCCCTCTGACCCTTTCACTCCTAGTCTCCCACACTCAGACCCTTTCACGCCCAGAAGCCACCGGAGCCGCTCCTCTGCTTCTATCTCCTCTCCAATCTCAACTCCGTCGTCGCCGAAAAGGCCATGGTCCCTCTGCATATGCTATTAAGATTGAACGTTGATAATTGGATTGAAGTTCTGTTTCTTTGTAGTTTTTGATATGGAAAATGGATTTGATTTGTGTTATTATGGAAATGGTGAACTGCAGGAGTCGATGGGCAGGCATGGGAGTGGAGAAGTGGAAGAAGGAGAACAGTGGAGAAAGAAGATAAGAAAGAAGACAAAGGAAATTTTGGAAAAAACTGAAGCAGGGGTATTCTCGTCACTTTACGCAATGGATGCCTTACGTAGCGCTGAGCTGGTAAGGAGTGACTGACACGTCCTCAAGCAACCGGAGAAAATGGTGGAGATGGACTGGTTGGACTGAAAATTGTAAGTTCAGGGACTTTTGGGGTCAACTCAAAAAGGCAGGGACTGAAATGAGGACGAAGCCATACTTCAGGGACTAAACAGTAGTTAACCCTAATTTGAATCACTATTGTTTGTTTTTCACAGTAGTGACTACTAGTTATTAGGTTATTAGTCAATCATTCACTCCCATGATAAAGCAGCTCTTGTAGGTTCTTGTTTGTAACTTGTAGTGTCCACAGATCTATATAAATTTCTACTTTATTGTCTTTAACTTGAAGCTCGTAGGTTGTTGTCATTGAAGCGAAAAACAGCATCATAGGGATAATCATTTTCCATGTATTAGGAAGTTTTCTATAGGCAGGTGTTATTCAAGAAGTTTGATTTTATATCAAATATGAATATGGTAATGTACAAATAAATATAATCAAATTGTTGTTATATCAAATTATCAATGGTAATCTTTGGTCAGGCCTTAGAGTGAGTGTCCGTGAGCACCCACGCATATGTTGGGAAAAGCAATAGAATGGAAGTAACAACTCCAACCACAAAAGGATAAATATGCAAAGAAGTAAATGAGTAAAGGAAATGGAATATCGGATATAACGTGGTTTGGCAAAGTGCCTACGTCCACGGGGCAAACGAGAACTTCCACTATGAGAAGATGGGTACAAGAGATACACAACTTCAAGAACACTACTTGAAGGAAACTCTCTCTCTTAGTTTTTTTGCTACCTAACAACTACAACACTCTCAACTTAAAGTGGACACTCTTCACTCTCTACTTGGATGAAGATGTTTTTCTTCAATGAGATTGGATAAAATGAGCAAATGACCTCTCCTTATATTAGCCAAGGAGGAAACCTCTAGATGAATTCATTAATGCTTCATTCAACCACCTTCAATTAATGCTCCTTTCATGAATCTTCCTCATTCATCTTGGTCCATGCCCTTCAAACTCTAGAACCAAAATATGTTTGACCCTCATAAATTTCTTGTGGGAAACTAGAATACATTATTCTAGAACTAATGGATGTTCCCTCATAAATTCCTTATGGGAAACCAATTTACCATTCATGAATATACTTTGAATTTGGTCTGGATATTTAACAGCATTTACATGCCCGAAACAGCCTAGAGTGAAGTAAAGATGCTAAAAAATGTAAGGCCTTTTGGATTTATAAATTAAGAATTTTGAATTTTTATGTGCCTGAACTAAATTATGAATATAATATTAATTTTAAATGAGCATACATGTTTACTAGACTGAATGTTTTGAAAGCATGTTATGCTTGGTTGGTGCTTTGCAGGGGTTTGTAAAGCTGCAGAGCAAGAGTCTGGAAGTCATCTTGCAACGTTTTGCTGATAATGACGTAATTTTGAGGATTCGAAACATCATTTTAGAGACCATCTATTTTTGGTAGTTATTTGTTATTAACTAGTGAAGAGATGGTATGTTATGACCATCTTATATTCATCCTTTTTTATTTCCCTTTGTTAATCAGATGATTATACTATATATAAAAGAACTTGAATGCTTTTATGAATTGTCTGTTATTGAAATGATACTAGCTCATATCCTTTTTCAAACAAGAAATGATAATCATATCAAGTTTTAGTGTTGACTAGGTTGATCATTCCTCAATGGATCCTACTTGTTGCCTAACTTTTCTGTATATTTGGTCTATTTTTGTATTATGTACCAAGAGCTTGTGAAAGCAGTTGCTTGAGGCGACGTAATGAAACCCAAAATGCCTTTTTTTTTTTTTTTTGCTTTTTTCTTTTTTAAGTGAAATCTAAAATAATTCGCTAAATTTAGGTAATTTTTTTTTTGATCACATTATAACTAAAATACTCGTCCGTTAATCAAATTTGGATCGTTACACTTACAAAGAAGATATTAATGACAGTAAACCACGTAATATTGGTCCGACCAATCAGTATTTGGGTTTCAAATTTTGCAAATATGGCTAAATTGATTGATGTAAAGATTCATGAATAAGTGTGAATTGCTAAATTGATTTGTTTCATTGAATTTAACTCCAAGTAAATTTCCGAAGTAATGAAAACAAAAAATGTCCTTTCAAAAAAACAGAAAACAAAAAATGGAAAATAGTTTTATGGACGTTGAGGCCCAATACAGGCCGGTAGGTGAGGGGCTGCGCAGACTTATCTGTATTTAAGCATTGGTTCATCATTTCTATGAGTTGAGTTGAGTTGAGTTGAGTGGAGTCTACGGCTTCTTCAAAGGCAATGGCAACAATGAACGAACACCTCCCCGAAGAAATCACGACACAAATCCTTTATAGGTTACCCCTGAAACAAGTAATCCGTTTCAGCTGCACTTCAAAGAGATGGAGATCAATTGTCTCAGATCCCCAATTCGCCAAATCGCATTTCACATTCGCTTCTGAGCGGAGAACCCTCAGTCACAGACTCCTGCTCTCCACGCCCTCTCATATGGAATCCTTAGACTTGCAAACACCGTCGTTTGTGGAAGACTCTTGTATCAGAAAGCCTATCTGCCCATTCAAGCAACCAGGGCGCCCCGTCTTCACACTCGGTTCCTGCAATGGTATGGTGTTTGTATCTCTTGATTTCCATGATGGATTTTATATCTGGAACCCATCAACTGGGTTGTTCCTCAAATTGCCCAACCCGGGTTTTGCCTCGGAAGAAAATAAAACGATTTCATGTCTCCACCATTGTGGTTTTGGGTATGTTTCGGCCACTGACGATTACAAAGTTGTTGTGGCTGCTCCATCTGAGGTGAATCCAGCCATGCCTATACAAGTGTTCTCCTCTAAATCCACCTCTTGGAAAAGGTTTGAATCCCCTCCCCACTTCTCCTTGATGCGTTGGTTCGATACAATTAGGGGCAGTCTTACTAATGAGGCACTACATTGGCTCGACGAATTGCGTGAGCCGGAGCTAGACACTTCCAGATACACCATCACTGCTTTTGATTTAGACAGAGAAGAATTTCGGGAAATGCCGCTTCCTATTTCGGGTGAGACACTTTCAGATAGATCGTTTTTAAGAGGCGTAGGGGTTGTTTTTGGAGGGTGCTTGTGCGTATCTAGTTTTGATGGTGAGTATTTTCAATTATGGGTGATGATGGAATATGATGTTGGTGAATCTTGGACCAAGCTGTTTAAGTTTAAGAATGCGGGGATTCATCTTGTGCTACCTGTCTTCTACACGGAAAGAAGGGTTGTTATGTGGGGATGCAGATTTTGGGATGGGGAGGTGGACGACCTCTTGATAAGGTTTGATCATAACGAAGAAGAGAAGCTTGACAGGGTTGCGGTTTGTAGTGCGACATATTGGCTTGGTCGAAACGGGTATGGTCCATATAGGTTTGAGCCAGGTCACTGTCATATGATCCAATATGATGAAAGTCTACTTTGGCTTCATGATTCTAGGGCTGAGGGGAGGTAAATCGACTGAAAATCCAACACAAGCGCAGCAGCAGAAAGTGAAGAGGAAGGATTGCTCTATGCATTCATGTGCTTGCTGGTTTGTGCTCCTCACTTGAGCTATTGGAAAAATGTTTGTTTGTCTTCTTCATATTCTTCTGAAATGTACTCAATATTCAAATGCCTTTGAATCTCTTAAATTTACAAGTATCTCTTTTAATTGGTCATCATAGACTGAACTTTCGTCTTAGAGTACGTCTAATTATCTGATGTTATGATATGATGGGATCTCTATTCCATTGTTTCAATTCACTTATACTCCTGTTCGTATTATATATCCCAGTCCTATACTCCAGAGGATGGATCAATTTGTTTTCTTACTCCTGATCAGCTGAAAATGAATCAAAAAATTAGTTATGTACCCTTGGAACTAAATCTTGGAAACTTTGCTCTATATGTTCATTGAAGTAGATTGAATAAGTCAAACTTTCAAAATATTTGATGGAAAAAAAAAAAAAAAAAACTCATAAAAATGCTACTATTAATGGCCATAGTCTCAGAAAATAGAATCAGAGCAAAGGAAAAATGACCTGCTTGAAATGTTGCAAAATAAATGAATGTAGCATTCTGTGCTAGCTATATGCCTATATCAGGTTGGTTTTCAATCTAAGATTTGCAGGAACAGATGTATAATGTTAAAAGAATGTTATGTAAATCTGTAATATGTATGAGAATCGGAGTAGTTCTTTCATGACGGTTATACATAAGATTTGATTATTTCGGTTATACATAAGAATGCAAAAGGACCTTTTCTTTTATTTCCCTGTTAGTGGTTGCTTTTTGTGAGTCCCAGAAAACATATCGAGCTTAGTTGAGATCGTTCGATAAATTATTTATTTACGATTTCTGTAATTATAAAAGTTGCTCAAGAATATTTGCAGAAATTTTCAGAGTAAAATCCTCGATTTAAGAGTTTGAAAATTAAGTACACGACACGACTAGTTCGTAGGAATTTTCAGGGAATTTTTCTGACTTCCGAGCTATTTATAGTGATTTTCGGAAGTTTTAAAATTAAAGAAATTATTAAAGGAAAATAGAAAAATTACGCGGTGCGATCATGGCCATCCATTCAGCCACCACTTCATCCTAGCCGTCGAATTAATCTCTCATTTTGAGCTATAAATAGTCATATTAGAACATCCCATCTTCGAGCTCTCTCGCCCCGAGAGAGAGACCGACAACCCGTGAGAAGGGTTCGACCAAAACGCAGTTCTCCGGCCATCTCTCAGCGGCGGACCACCGACGATCACTCCCACTCCTTGGCGCCGACGTCCTCCTAGCGACGGATCATCCAATCAGCGATGGACGGGGACAATATAAGGCCGGAAAGCTTGAAACTTTTTTCGGCGATTCTGGACATTTTCCGGTGACTCCATCGGCGATTTGGCTTGCATGGCATACGAAAGTTGGTCTACTCCTCGTGCTCTACGTGGTAGTGTAAGTTTTTTTTTCGAATTCGATTAAGTTTCGGAGAATGTGTGTTTTGGGTATACTCGGCCACCGCCGGGGACATTGGTTCCGGTGGTCGTTTGGCTTATTCTCAGGCAGTTCTGACTTTATTTTGCAATGTTAGAGGAAGACTAGACGGTGGAAGCACTCGCCTGACAAACGTGAGGAATTGTCTGGGTGGTGAAGAAAAGGGAAGGAGTTTTCCCGGTGCCATGTTCTTCGTCAAGGGATTAACTCACCGATTTGGGGATTCTGCTTTCGATCGAAATCGATATCAAGGTTAGTTGGGTTCAGTTTGGAGTTCTGAGCAAAGCCTTGTAAAGTTAGTTTTAGAATTAGTTGTCATGTTTGTATGCGTATTGTGAAATCGTGTTTGAGAATGGTGAGTTGGATTGGTGTAGTTTCATTCTTGGTTGATGCTATGAAATTGAAATCTTCCTGATTATATGATTGAGTTCAACAAATTGTCGTAGTTGTGGTGAGTTTGAAGTTATTTTGGATTAGGGGGAAAAGTTGGATGAGTTGGTGAATCTATTACTAGGATTATTACTAATATTAGTAATTGATATCACAATTGTGGAATGGAGTTATGTTAAAAGAATGGTTGTGAATGTGGAGAAATGGTTTAAAATAAGTATCGGGTGTCCATAGTAAATTAAATGGAATTACTTGAGGTTTTAAACGTTGAGGTTTTAAATATGTGTTCGGAAATTAGGACTCCAGTTATCCGAGGAACAGAATATTTAAGACTTTGGGAGTACGTGAAGAAAAGCATCGGAATCCAGGTAGGGGATTCGGGGCCTTACTCGGTTAGTTGTTTCATGTTTTATGTACAGTGATGCATGATACATTATACGGTTTGGTTTTGTTTAAACGCAATGCATACTAACCATACCGTGAGAAATGTCGTGGATGGCTTGAGGGCGAAAGGTAGCATTGACTTCATCGGGTTCGATCCCCTTAACCTCCGGAGGGTTAGCTACACCAGTCGGACGGTGCTTCAATCGTAATGACGACCCAGTTCCATGTGTAGCTAGGTAGCTATTTGTAAATAGCTAGTGGACGCTCTCGCTACACTTAAACTGATTTGAGGTAAGGTCATGTAGTGGGTCTACGAGACCGATCATCAAGTATTTCTTAGGGCCCGCATTCATTTGAATTTCATTCATCAGTTTTCGAGTCGAAAATTATTCTAAAATTTGTCATTCTTTAAATGAAATGGTTAAAGTATATTTTCATATTGGGATCCCAAAATATTGTTTCATGCATTGGTTTTTAAACCTAACTGAGGTGAAACCCTACTGAGCAGCGATGACGAATGCTCACCCCCTACAACAGTGTGGTTGTAGGTACTGTACATTGGTGACAAGATAATAGTAGACTGAGCTGGGTGTGTGAGAGCAAGCTTGATAAACTTTCGTAGCAGGACTCAGGGTCCGGGTTCTATTCCGATTTCCATTTCTCGAATTTTGTTTTTTGGGAATTTGTTGGAAATTAAACTTATGTCGAACTTAGTTAAATTCTCATTATCTAAGATTCTTTATTCCTCGAGCTATCGTTCATATCAAGTTCTGGACGAATAAATTGACTTTAGTAATTTAAAGATTTTCACCTCAAAATTATTTTTAAGTTTTTACTGTGCTTTTACGAAAACTTTGTCAAACAAAATGTCTTGCGGTTCTCTAGAATGTAAATCAGGTATTCGGTTTATGTTTTAGAGATTCATGGCATTGTGACGTGCTTAAGCTAGTGAGGTGTAGTTTGGGGCGTTATACTTTTGAAGTGACATGATATGTTATAACATTGTTGTATTGTATCTAACTATCTGTCTCGCTTAACTAATTGTCACTTTGTCCGAATAAGATGATTTTAGTATCCTATTTGACTCGGATTTTCAATCGAAAGACATCATGATGAGGATATTCAAGTTCTAGTTCTTCTATAAATGTTGCCTAGTTTGCTAGTTGCTCTATAATGAGTCAATGTATTTGATTCTTGTGTTTAGAACTGGAAAATTGAACGATTTTATAGGATTTAATCATAGAATTCATCAATTCGAGCACATTACCAATTACATAAACAAAAATAGAAAAAAAATGGCGGGACGATGTCGTTTCACAATCTGTTCAATGTATAAATGACCATGCGCTTTACTCAATTAGATCAATGCAGTCTCCATAAATTTGTAGTTTATTGCATGTTCTTTAAACGTTCATTCTTTTGTATTATATCATTAAGCTGCTCCTGAAATGGAAGGAGGGGGTGTCTTCTTCCTGCTTGGTCACTGATCTCTTGGCTTTGTAGGCTTTTGAAGGTTCTAAAGTCATGTTCTTATTGGTTTGATTTGTACCAAAAACGGTTACAAGGACAATTGTGTAGACCATGTTGAAGTGGGTGGCTGGGTGCACTTTTAGGCATCAGAGGACTTTGTTGCTAAGCGCCATTTTAGTGATATTGTCATTTTTCCAAAGGGTCACATTTTTGGAGGCTAATGTAACTCTGTCAATATATATTGTTCATTTGTGGGAATCATAAGTTTATCTTTCCTTATTATCATTTGTTAGTTAGATGATTATAGTATCCTCTATCCTATCAAAGAAAAAATGGATGTTGTATTGGTTGTGTTACTGAAATGATTATGAAATCAAGTCCTTGACAGCTTTTTCATTGTGCAGCAAAAGAGAGGTCAAGATGATGAGGACTGGTAGCTTTGTGGACTCAGGACTCAAGATCTGGTTCTGGTTAATTGCTTCTCAGTTGGTTCTGCTATAATTTTTGCTCGAGCTTTACAATGAATCAGTATGTTCTTTTCTTGTTTTTAGAAATAGAAAACTGAATTTTTAGATGCTCTTGTATCTCATCATCATCAAGTTAATTTATCGTGTTTCATACACAAATCATTTTCCTACCAGATGATCTGACCAATCCAATGGTCAAGCTATCTGATCGAAGATCTTCTCGCCGCGATGAGGCTGGATGCCTGAGTTGCATGTATGGTGAATGAGGTGTGGGTTGAGGGTAAAATGGAATACTTTTTTTTTTGTTGAGAATAAGAGACCTTTATTGAACATAACCAAAGATTACATATGGGAATGACTGGTGGTGGACATGAATTCCCCACTCTCCTCAAACCAGTTACCGGTCAGTCATCAAAAATGACTTCCATGAGAGCCAAAAGAGCCCAACCCCTAACAACTATGTCGCCCAACCTCATTGGCTACAGATAATCCCGAGAATATCGATAACACCTCATAGACAACCGCCATAACAACCAACGCCCTCTTCCACACCGCATCCCAATGAAGCCAGACCAAGTGCAAGGATCACTTGTCAGCACATTGATCATAAGATAAAATCGAAAATAAAACAACTCGTTCCCAGGAAATACACCACCTCCATGGCACATCAATTTGACCCAACCGTCACTCAACAAAGGAGGGACCAATGTACTATTGACCAAAAGAACCTAGCCACCAACCTAACTGAAAACAAGACTCTAACCGACCTAACCAAAACTCTAAACAAAAATAGAGAAACGTTGCCACAGTACTCCTCTTCCTTGTCATCAGGTACCTAGCCGGCAGGCCACCACCTCATCCATGTCTTCGAGCACCCCAAGTCGATGATACCATGCGGCAAGCCACATCAATTCTATCACCAAGAAAACGGTGAAAAAATCACCTTACCTTGCCGCCGCCATGCCCACCAGCTTGAGAGCCCAAAACCACCACAGCTGCCTCAATTTTTTAGATGCTCTTGTGTCTCATCATCATCAAGTTAATTTATCGTGTTTCATACACAAGTCATTTTCCTACCAAATGATCTGACCAATCCACTGGTCAAGCTGTCTGATCGAAGATCTTTTCGCCCCGATGAGGCTGGATGCCTGAGTTGCATGTATGGTGAATGAGGTGTGGGTTGAGGGTAAAATGGAATACTTAAAAGAGTAATGGGATGGTGAGTTGCCAAAATTATAGCTAAGATTCTAGATGTTGAAGATAGGCAAAGAATAGTTAGAGAGAAAACTATCAGTCATTAATTGTTGTTATATATTACTCGCATTGTTGCTAAAAACTTTACAAGATGGAGAGCAAAGTATGCCTGACTAATCTTGTAATTGACTAGCACCTGTCCTTGCATGCTCAAGATGAAGTCCTAATCCTAATATGAGTACAACATACAAACATTCGATCTCAGTGGACACTAAAATGTTTTCGAGATAAATCCCAAGATCTCGAAGTTTACCTGAGGATAATAGTTTGACTTCATTTAGGAGATTGACTTGAATGAGAAAATACATTTTGACCAAAAAATAGAAGAAGAGGAACATCCATGGGTATAAACATTAAATGGCTTCGCCCGGGTTCGAACCGGAGACCTTCAGTGTGTTAGACTGACGTGATAACCAACTACACCACGAAACCTTTGATTCAAGGATTTGTTTTCCTATTACGAATCTCGAATTGCTAAAAGAATAAAAAAGTCTTGGTTCCTCTCACAATTTAAAACCCTAGTTCAGATCAGATCAGTTCAGTTCAGATGGTGGTTATGGCTTCTCCAAAGGCAACGCCAACGACGATGGAAGACCTCCCCATAGAAATTTTGATGCAAATATTCGATAGGTTATCCCTTAAACTATTAATCCAATTCAGCTGCGCTTCTAAGCGATGGAGGTCCCTTGTCGTCTCAAATCCCCAGTTCGCCAAATCGTACTTCAAGCTGAAAAAACTCTTGCTCGCCACCTCTTCTCAATTCGAATCCCTAAACTTGGAAAACTCGTCGTTTGGGGACGATTCTTCTGTCCGAAAGCTCGCCTGCCCATTCAAGCAACCGGCCCACGCCGTCAACATACTGGGCTCATGCAATGGTATGGTGTTTGTTGCAGTCAATGTTCATGATGGCTTTTATATCTGGAACCCCTCCACTGGGCTGTGCCGCAAATTGCCCAACCCAGGTTTTGCCTCGACTAATACAGACTTGGACTTATCAAAAACCATTATATGTCTCCACCACTGTGGTTTTGGCTATGTTTCTGCCACTGACGACTACAAAGTTGTTGTGGCCGCTCACATTATGAATTCAACCATGCCTCTAGAGATCTTTTCATCCAGAGCTGGCTCTTGGAGAAGGATTGAATGCCCTCCCCACTTTTCCTCATCGGCCTATATGAGTAAAACGAGGGGGACTTTTACTAATGAGGCGCTCCATTGGCTCCAAAAACTGCGTGAGCCAGAGCTGGACACTCCCGGAAACACCATCGCTGCTTTTGATTTAGCCAAAGAAGAGTTTCGGCAAATGCCGCTGCCTCTTTTGGGGGAGACGAGTTCAGATAGGGATTGTTTTTTCAGTGACATAGGGATTGTTTTTGGAGGGTGCCTGTGTGTGTCGAGTTTTAAGAGGCAGAGATGGGGAGCCGGGCATCGTAGTCTGCATGTTCAATTATGGGTCATGATGGAGTATGGTGTTTGTGATTCTTGGACCAAGCTGTTTAGGTTTGAGATGGACGATGTTAACCTTAGCCTACCAATCTGCTGCACAGAAACAATGATAGTTATGTCGACATACAAACGTTGCAATCTGGAGTTGATCAGGTTTCATCATGATGAAGAGAAGCTTGACAATGTTGCGGTTTGTAGTAGTGATCGATATACGCTTAAGATGGGTCTCTGTGAAATGATAGATTATGATGAGACGCTGCTTTGGCTTCCTGATTCTAGGGCTGAGGGTGGTGATCGAAAAAAGACTCAAAACCCAACAGAAGCAGAAGTATTGAAGAGGAGTAATTAATTTCTCTCTGCTTTCATGTGCTAGCAGGTTTGTGCACTTTGGCTATTCTGCCTTGTAAAGTAGTTTGTTATTTTTCTTCCTATTGTCTGAAAAGGTTATTGATTACTCAATGTCTTTGAATCTCTAACATAGTTGTGGACTGGTCCATCCTGATCTTTACTAATGAAAAAAATAAAACGATTTGCTTTTACATGCTTTCACATTTCAGTTTTAAGGGATTATTTCAATGCCTTGGTTATGTGAGGGATCCCACTATATGAGAGACTAAGCGTTGGTTATCTATGTTAATGTAATGCAAATTTACAAGTCGATCTCTATTTTGCTTATTCCTCTTAGAGTATAATCATCTGGTGTTATGATACAATGTCTCTTTCAATTGTTTCAATTCACTTTACTCATATTACCCTCCTATTATATGTATCCCACTATATCCCAATAATTCACATTAGCGGATAAGCCGTAGGATAGATTAGCATATTTTCTTACTCTTATTCAGCTGAAAAGTGAATCGGAAAAATTGTTATGTACCCTTGGAACTCAATCATGGAAACTTTGCGTCGCCTGTTCCTCAAACTAGCTAGATTGAATCAAGTTCCAAAATTGCATAACGGACAGTGCCCTGCTTGTTTTTGTCTTATCAACAAGAAGTGGCAATGGCCGTGGAATATGATTCTTAGTTTTATTGCCGAATTATCATTTGTTAGTGGTGATATACTATCCACGAACTTATCAAACAAGGATGGATGAAAAACTGGTTTTGTTATTTCAAAGAATATGATATTAAGTGATTGCTTTTGCTTTTGAAATGTCCAGCTAAAGATAGTTAAATACAATGACTGGTAAATTTGTGGATTCAAGATCTGGTTCTGGTTTTATTACTTCTCAGTTGGTTCTGCTATAGTTCTTATGCTTTGTATCTCGTAATTGCATCGATAATTTGCTTGGGTAAGTTATCATCTTCTATTCTAACGAAACAGCACGAATCTTTTTTTTCTTTTTTTGAGAAGACAAACGGCACGAATTTAGTCATCATATAGACGAAGAATCTGCACATCTGCTTAACACTTGTTTTCAATAAAAATTATTAATATAGTATATAGAGTAAATTTCACAAACAGTTCTTAAAGTCTGGGCCATTCGAGATTTTGATTCCCAATATTCTGAACTGTTGTTTTTTTTTGTATCCTGGCACTTGAGCTTCCGATTAAATTGGAGGGAAGACTCTTCTTGCTTGTTGGTCATTGATTTGATAGGTCTGTGAATGTTCTGAAAGTGTTCTATTCTTTGGTTTGATTTTGTAGGTGTACGGAACAATTGTGTGGATCAGTTGAAGTGAGTGCACTCTTAGGTTGCAAGACTCCATTTACTGATATTGTCATTTTCCTATATAATGTATCATTTCTGGAGGCTAATATATATCTTGAACTCTGCTGTTTTGTCTATTGATATCTGTCACTCATCTATGGAAATGATATGTATCTTGCTTTATTATGCGGTGATATCCTATCAAATATTCTGTTTCTGGTTGGTTACTTCTCTCATTTGGTTCAGCTGTTATTGCTGCCTAAGCTTTACAATGAATCGGTATGTTCTCTTTCTGGTTCTAAAATAGATAACTGAATCTTTCTGGTTCTAAAATAGATAACTGAATCCCACGTACCTATATCTTGGTCAGCATGGGATTAAGTGTTACTGTTCCTCTTAGACTCTTAAGAAATATTATACAATCAAAAATTCAGGATGGTTTTACCTTTGTGATACTGAATAGTGTTCATCTTCACATTTTTCTTCAATTATTGTTTCTTCATTACTATCTGTTTTTCATTCTGCATTTGATTTCCTGCCTGGACACTCATACTCACAGTTTTGATCCCATACGTGTGCCAATGAAGCTATTGGAATTGTTTCAGTTCACAGTAGTTACTATTCTGAGTGACATATAAAAATTTCTTCTCTATAAACTATTTGCTATTATAAATTTCAGTTTTTCACTCAGGTGGCCACAAATCCACTTAAACTCTGCTTTCCATGAAGGCCAGTAAAGAGTAGTTACCTGAAAGTGTTTGTAAATGCTGTAAACCAAATAGAAAGCCAACATCAATTTCTTAATAGTAGAAAGATGTGCATGTGCAATGGCTTTGGAATATGTTTGTGTAAGAGTGATGGAATCTCTATTGTCTTACCCTTAATTAAAGCATTACCGTACTTGACATAGTTAGCAGTTACCACCATACCAGCATTTCTATACAAGTTGCAATGCCTCTCCAAGCCTTAACCACGAAGTTGGAGGGTAAGCTGGTAAAGCATTGCTGGACTTTGATATTCTCACAGGCTTAATCGTTTGTTCTTGTTTGCTATAAACCGCATAAGGAAAGCAAAAACCATGTTTTATATTTAAATGTTAAAGATCCTTTTTGAAGTTCTCCTAACTATGTCTTATTGTGTGCTTTAGAATTGGAACACCTGGAAATATACACGTCGGTTAATTCAATGGAATTCCCATTTCCTTAAGCATTTGCTCTTTTGTATCTCAGTGTACTTCATTGCCACAAAACTAGAAGGATTCAATACACTTCTTCCTAGTTGGTGATTGATATTATGGATTGACAGGTCATTGTGAGTTCTGAAAGTGTATGTTAATGCTCTGCTTTTATTTTGTAGGGATTATATGTTATTATGTGCGAATCATGGGCAATTGTTATGATAATTTAATAATTATATCAAGCTTGCTCTTGGTGACTCATCTTCTGGTTGGTTTGAAACTTTGAATAACATATATGGAAGCTTTGGGATTGATCGATGTGTTCTATTCATGTATTTTATTTTGCCATAGTCTTCTGTAGTGAAGCAAGAACACCGTGAAGTAGTGGGAAGGTGATATACCCAGCTTCCAAAAATCAAATTTATTTCTAATTTGTAGGCTTTTATATCCAACAAAAAGAGAAAAAAAAAATAAACAAATCGTTCTGGGTTTATGAACATCGTATGACATAAAGTTTGGTCTTCTTCATTCTTCTGCCATTTGTTTTCTTTGGAAACTCAGTTTTTAAACTTTTTTTTCTTCTTCTAATTGGAGATTCAGTTCTGAATGGTGGTGGCAATTGATATGCCAAGTAAAACCGATGTAACATCAAGAGGCCATGACATTTGAACAAACCGAAGACTCCAAAAATGAGAATTGAGAGTACATGAACAAAATATGGGTCCACGAATCAAGAAGTTTCATACCCAAAACAATAATCCACAAACTCCAACTCTTACTCAAACCAACAGGGCCCTAAATAGACATGTATATCAATTTCAATTGCAGAAAGTCCACTTTCTAGACTCTGATATGCGATCATATATTCTTTTGGCAAGAGAGAACATTTTCATTCATTCATTATTTGGAAATAATTTAGCTATAATTGTGGACAAACTCATTTGTCAATTGTGCTTGATTTTATCTGCAATTGAATTTGCCAATGAATTCAGACTGTACCCTGAATCTGATCTCCACAAATAATTGGACTATGAAAATGGATACTATTTCATTCATTAAATTTGTTTAGCACCATTTAAGAGTATCCGGAGCCGCTACAAGCACCAAAACACATGCTATGTACTTGGACACCTATGCTTTAGACTATACTCAAATTCAAACTTAAATCAAATTAAATTTTTTACCAAATTGGATTCTTCAAATAAGATGTCAGTTTTTCATTTTTCTTCAAATCACATTTCAATTCGAATTTGCAAAAGCTGGGTAGAAGTGAATTTTTGGAGACACTTCAGAAAAATCTATTAAATAAGGTCTGGTCGCTTCGGTAAACCCCTTGGACAACCCAACACATTTGGCACCGATCAATAAATAAATTTGATGAATCCTACTCTTTGTAGCAGAAAATTTCGTGCCTCTTAAAAAAAAATCCTTTTTGTTTTTCTATTACAAACAAGAAAAATACTACTTGATACCTCTACAATAACCAATATCAGATTGAACATAAAAACATAAAATAATAAATAATAATAATAATAATTAAAAATCGTTCATTGTGGTAAAGAGACGAGACAAAATGTTCTGGCCACAGCTCAAGTGATATTTCCATTTATATTACATAGTTTTATGGCCCAATATTGTTGAGCTTTTGTCACTGAATACAGTCCATTCTCCTTCAAGCTTGGAACTTCCCCATCATCACCATCATCTCTGTCTTGAGAAATTCTTAGGTAGGGGTTTACCCACCGCTTGACTTTAGGGCCACCCAATCAGAAGAAATAAAATTTTTCCTCTTTTCCGAAACTGCCTCTACTTCCTAAATGTACAATACCCAAAAGACCCTCTTGCTAGACAATAATTGGTAGGCCGCACCACTTAGGGGTGCGGGTGCCCCACGCAAGTCTTTCTCCTCTGTTTTATTTATCCCTCCAAGAAATTAACAGTAGCCACCTCCCCCCAAATCAGACAAATCAAGGCCATGCCCTCCACATTCACAGTTTCACACTATGGATTGATTCCATTCCTCTATAATTTGACCCATCAGTGTCACGCATAAAGAAAAACAATCATCATTTGGTAAAAAAAACAAAGCACAGGCATTAACTCATGAGTTTGAGCCTCTACCACATATTCCCTCCCCTGGTTAGTGGTTACCATTTTTCTCGTCCAAATTTAAGAGCCATTTCCAATCAAACCAAACATCACCAGACAATTTCATTGGAAGTTACACTCACAATCTTCAGTTTTATGGTTTTCATGGTGCTTTCATGTGGATGTGTCAATTCCAATTTCTAAGTTTACGTCATGAAAGCCAATCAAATGGGATTTCCCATCTTTGTTTCCATACTTTCCCAAATAGTGTTAAAAATGTGTATACATGAGATTCCAAAACTGCAAGCCCTATTGGCCAAATCCATTAAATAATTTTTGATCACTAATTTTTTACCCAAAAAAAGTATGTCACTAATTTGTGTATAACCTTGATTTGGTTAGGATCCATAAAGATGATAAAGATGTCAATGTGACAATTGCAATAGCTGATTATGGTTCCTCTTCATATGATTTAATGGATGATCTCCTGGTATTTGATTATGGCTCCACTTCATGTGAAGATGCAATTACTCAATTTCATAATTATTCCAAATCCTAAACCATCTCTTCAAAACTTGCAATCAAAGGATGTGATAATGAAATATATTTTTCTATACACAAATTTACAAGGTGAATACTTGTAGTTGTCATCCTAATGCTGAATTTGACATATACTGATACTTTCTAAACTTTGACTTGGTGATTTTAAATACTAGTACATATGCAATTTTTTTGTTGGACGAAGTTTTATATATTTTATCATTTTCCTTACCTTGATTATTTTGAGAAATTTCATCGGCTAATTTCTTCAACCCCTAAATAAATTATCATTTATTAATTTAAAGAACATTGAGCGAGGTGAATCGCCTTCATTTTTAAACCTTCATATAGGTTGATTCCAACATTATCGTCTGTGCAAAAGAAAGCATTGACAATGAGAGGTACATATAAATTCCCATCTCCCTTTTCTTAACTTGCTACCAACCAAAGAAAATTCATGTAGAAACCGTAGGGTCTAAAACTTAGAAAAGAAGCGTCACTCTTCAGATTGACAACTGCACAATCAAATTAGCAAATATATATTCAATAAAAACGGATACAAATCAAAACTTGGGTTTGATTCTTCTGCCCGTAGATAACATCAAACCCATTAACAAAATTAATGGATTCTGATATGGAGCCATGTATGCAGGTTTATTTTCTTCTTGAGTCTGTCTAAGCACAATATTGTGTCAAGAAAAAGTAGCAAGCAATAAGGAAGAAAGTTGTTCCCATAGCTTCCGAGAAGGTCTCTCATCATGATGTGATTCAACTAAAGTCGTCTAAGTTGAAAATAGAAAACTGTTCACATTATCATGAACATTTTCTTACAATAATAACAGTGCACAACACTTCTTTGTAAATTTGAATCATCAATGAATGGGTTTAATTACCTACAATACATTAAGTATACTAATTTGATTAAGAGATAGACGGACTCCATGCATTGGTAGACTAGTTGAGAGTACTGAACTTAAAAGAAAAAGAAGAAAAAAAAAAAAAAACTTAGTCACCCTACTCTTACATATGTCAGTGAGAATCGAACTCATGATTTTTACAATATTGGAATTATGTTGTACTTTGATATCAAACTAATTAACTTACCTCTTTATCTAACTAAGTCTACTTGATATGTATCGTATAACTTCTCCGAAATGAACACGACCGTAATGCTCTAAAATATTATAATATAACCCAAAATCATAACAAAGACAGGAGTTACAGGGACTGTATAATTTTTCTTCATAACTCTATTTAGGTATAATTTCAACAACCAAAGCCTAAAAGCCCTAAACAGTAAAGGTGCATGCAGATCAGTCGAATATCAGACGCCATTGTTTTTTATCATGAGGATCCAATTCCGATTAATATTTCATCGTGATTCACGAAAGATATTTCACGATAAACCAAATCCAGAATAATCAAAGACTCTGTTACAAGCCAGTAAGCCACAGGACGTGCTTCCAAAAGTAGTAACCAATTTCCCCTCTTTTTAAAAAAAAATTGAAAAAGAATGAGAACAGATGAACACTATTTATCCACAGAGGAGTGCTAGCTAGACTCACATCCAACCACACCAATTAAGCAAAAGTTGGTGGTGAACTAAAGTCTAAAGTCTAAACCACTGCCAAAACCGAAGAAGTTTCAGCTGCTGGTTTTTTCTCAATCCCTCTTGGAATGGTCCATTCCATTTCCTAGCCAGCTATATATAGACAGAGCCGACAGGCACTTTTTACTTGCTGTACACATGCAATACATAATACACACTAGGCAGATCGTACATGGAACAATGATGTGCATGGATTACTATCATAATTGTGAGGGTGATTTATGGACCACAAGGCGCGAGCCATATTGATTTTACATCTCCTATCAAGCCAAAGTTTAATCCCGCAATATATAATTGATAGTAGGTGTAGATGTTAATTGATATAAATTGATGTATAACATCATTAACATGTATTAGGTACCATCGTTGATCTGTAAATTCACTCGTTTTAATATCAAAATAAATGTAAGAATTAAACTTAAAATCATTCATAAAAATATAAAAATAAAAATAAAAACGTAAAATTATTCGACAATTGATCAAAACACTCAAAATCATATGTTTCTAGGCAAAAGTGAATACGGGACCGATCTACAACAAGTATTTGTCATGTAGACCAATAATATTAACTAAAATTGTAAACACATGACTGCCTGAAATATAAATTTTATCTGGTAATATCTATTTTATTTAAAGGGTTAAGTGTGGGACCCTGGTTAAGTGTTAAATCTCAAGTAGTTCTCAAGGGAGGAGATGCGAGGATTCGACGTGGTTGTTTTTTTTGGGCCACTACTTGTTCTAAAAGTGATCGAACGATAAGCGCCTGACAAGGACGTCGTAAACAGCAGCAACTAGTTACAAGTCCATAATCGAATTGATTCGTAAGAAAGACCAAGTCCCATCGACTTTACCCGCACACGGTCCCTGCCATTGCTTTTGTTTGTTTCCCAAATCCTAAGAAATCAAATATTCTTACCACATTTTCATCTTCATTCAGTTCATTGGTTCAAATAGTATATCAATATACTTAAACTTTATTAATTGAGAAAACCTCTCTCAAGACTCTTATGCCTTCTAGAATTTTTTTTTTCTTTTTAAAACTTTTAGATCCGTGTTTTTACCGGATGTGATGGTTGAAAAGTTATGCTTACGAAACTTTTATATTTTAAAATTAGTAGCAATGGCTGAATTAGATTTAAGACTTGTTTGATATCTTGATTAAAATATAGGAAGCATTTTTTCTGGATCACAAAATATAGGAAGCATTCTCATAAGAAAGAAAAAAGAAATGGAAGCGTTTTCATAGAAAATAGAGAAAACTGCACCATCAGTGCCTCAACTCTTGTGCACCGGCCAATTTGATATCCACACTCTCAATGGTATCAATGTGATACCTGAACCCATATTTTGCTATCAATGAGGTACTTCCGTCAGATTTTGTTGACGGCTCGGTTAGATAGCTGACGTGGCAAGCACTTAGACCCCAAAAATGCCATGAAATTACTTAAATGACCCCAGACTCTACCAGACCTTGATTTCCCTCCATTTTCCATGGGGGATGATCACCATTCCCTCTATGTTTGTACTCTTACCACACAAATTTCTATGAAAATGAAAATCTAATTTAATGGGGAGAATGGGTAAGCATTGAAAACACATATAAGAGACCACATGTAATGAGCAGAAATCCAACCAAACTTCCCATTCAATTCCCTTCCGTCAACGACTTTGTCACCACCATCTCCTCCGTCGTCGTTTTCCAGAACCGCCGTGACTCCTGCCTCTCCCACCTCCAGCACCTCAGCTCTAAGTTTAAGCATACAAAATGTTCAATGCGATTTCGATTTCAGCTCAATCCAAAGTTTCAAACTTTGCTAAAGCATGCTCCATTAAACCAAAATCCAATTCTCTAATCACAACCAAAACCCAACAAATTGCCAAAACCTAGTTCTCCAATCACAACCAAAACCCAACAAATTGCACACAAACCTTCAAAAGGGTACAAAGCAAATCACAATCAAATACCTTAGAGAGATCGCCATAGAAATCGCCAGCTGCAGGGAGACACAAAGCCCAAACAATTAGCAATCAACACAATCCATCGACGCCGCCTTGCTTCTCCACAAGAAACAAATGAACAAAATCGCCATGATTACAGTAGAAACCTCCACCGCGTCCCCGACGTGCCTCGCCAGTGGCTTATGCCGAACCCCAAATTTCAGATTGAGGTTTATGAATTAGTATTGGTATTGTGTTTTTCAAATATGGGACAATGATCGAGCAACCCAAATCTAAAATCCAAAAAATCGATAGAACAGAGTCCAGAAACTAATAGATGCGGTGGATTCAGAGAGAGAAAGAAGAAGAAGAAAGGAAGAGGAGAAGAGTCCCACGGATGCGTTGTTCATCTGGGTTCATTAAACCTAGAATTCATCTCCAGCTCAACCTTCACTTCTTCCTCCTTCAGTCTGGGGAGGTCCGCCTTGAAGATATGGGCATCCGGGGTCTCTTTCCAGTCGATTCAGGTATGGGCGAAGGCGGAGGTGTCGCCGGTAGTGGAGGAGGAGTTGATGAGAGAGCCTATGAAGGGGTCCCAGATGTCGAGGGAAAATGGGTCGAAGACGTTGCTGTGTCGGCCGGTGCCAAAGAAACAAAGAGCCATTGCTGATGGGCTTGCAAAGGTCTTCGATTTGTTGGTGTAGATAGGTATTGGAAGACTTGGTTGCTTTGGATGATTCTGATAATGGAGGAAAAGTGGAGGTTTTGATCGAGTAGGATGCATTTTAGGAAAAAAGACATGTTTGCCCTTTTTTTTTGGCCCACGTGCTTGGCACGTGACTTTTTTAACGGAGCCATCAGCAAAATCTGACGGGAGTACCTCGTCGATAGCAAAATATGGGTTCAGGTATCACATTGATACCATTGAGAGTGTGGGTATCAAATTGACCGGTGCACAAGAGTTGAGACACTGATGGTGCATTTTTCTCTAGAAAATAATGTAGGAAAAGACGAAACATCAAAGAAGTGGCAATGCCATAACTGAAGTACCTGAGCCAAACTCTACAGAACAAAATATGAAATACCAACTACCAAGGACTTTTTTTTTTTTCACCTTTTTCTCTTTTGCCTGGGCTTAAGTCCACCTAAATCAGTGGGCTTTAAGTCTACCTAAATCAGTGGTTAGAGTACCCACTACCTAAGATCGAGATCATGGGTTCGCGTCACCATATGGGGGTATGACCGTATGAGTGAAATCCTTTGATTTGTTCAAGGAAAACCTAATTTGTGTTTAGCTCAAACTCTAGGTTACTTGACCTAGTGGTAATAGGATTTAATTAAAAGGATCTAGAATCCTAATCAATGTAGAATTACTTTCCTTGTATGATTGAGATTCTATGCATTGTAATCCTCTATATAAAGAGGCCCCTATTATCAATGAGAATACACAGCAAATTCCTCTCAAATTCAGTTTCTCTACAACACGTTATCAGCACGAAGCCCTAACCCTGAAATCTTAAATTCGTAGTCTTCAAATCCCAGAAACCACCGCCGTCCACCTTGAAGATCTCAACTCCAGGAATCCAGAACCGGCGGCCCCACCCCCAGAACTGGCCGGCAAACCACCGGACCGGCCACCGGAAGTAGCAAAAGTTCTCTTGCTCGGTTCAAAGCCTTCCTCACCACCTCCTGCAGCCATACTCGACCCCCTGCAGCATCTCCACCCCAGAAACCCGGAACCGGAAATTTCTCCACCGAAACCGGCCTAAAACTATCCAAACCGGCCACCAGAAAAAACTACAACCGAACCGGTAGAAAGAGAAAAAGAAAAGAAAGAAAAAAAAAAAAAAAAGGGAGGCAGCAGATCAGCCCAGCCCTGCGTTCGGCCCAAAACCACACAGAGCAGGCCCAGAAGCAGCCCAGCCCAGAAGCTTGGCCCACTGACGTCACCCATCTCAGGCGCCACGTCAGCACTGCCACATCAGCGATTGCGTCAGCGCCCAATCAACTCCAATCTGCCACGTCAGCACCTCCAGTCAACGGTCGTCAACGCCGGTCAACATTTTTCCGGCGACTTTTCCTGTCAGCTACAATACTTCCTGCAGCTACAGTACTTTTTCGGCGACATTTTCTGGCCATCCTTTTAAGGTAAACTTTTCTAAAAGTTTCCTTTTTTGTGAAGTTTTTCAACTTCTTCTTCTTTTTAGGGGACTTCCAAAATCCATTCTCCTACCCCCCTTTCTCTACGTAGGGGAGACCAAAAACCGAACTGTGGGGGTTCGTGCTCACTCCAAGCTTGGAGCTTGTAGAGTCCTCCAAACTTAGAGTTTGTTGAGAAGAAAACGATCGACCACATACATCGTTGTTTTGATCTAATCCAAAACCCCTCTTGGAATCGGATTTTCTTAGAAGCGATTACGCTCAGAAAATTCCTAATTTCTTGGAAGCGACTACGCTCAGAAATTTAATAGTTTTTCGTGATAGCCTTTTTGCTCCGAAACTAACCCTAATCTTGTGTTGTTTTTCAGGATGAGTTACCTGAACAAGTTGAACTTTGTTCCACTCGAGACAACTGGCGCAGGATACCATAGGTGGGTCCGAGATGTGCGCCAACATCTTAAGGCTGATGAACTTTTGGAAGCCATCCAAGAGCCTAGTCAGAACGTGCTCTCCATTGAGCAAGCTACTGCTTTTGAAGCAAAACAAGCTAAAGCCATAATTCTCATGACAAGGCACATGAATGACGCGCTCCAAAATGAATACCTCAATGAGGAAGACCCAAGAAAGCTATGGGTAGAACTTGAGCAGCGATTTGGCAACGTTCGTGACTCCCTGCTTCCTGATTTAGAAGTGCGATGGCATAGCCTCCGCTTTTGTGATTTCAAGTTTGTGCTTGATTATAACTCAGAAGCTCTTCGTATCAAGTCTCTGATGGAGTTTTGTGGCTAAGCCATAACTGATACGATGTTGATCGAGAAGACTCTCTCTACCTTCCCCATCTCTGCACTGATGATTTCAAAGAATTATCGGATTGATGTAAATGCAGGATGTATCACAAGGTTTCATGAGCTCATTGGCACCTTGAACATAGCTGAAAAGCACGATAATATCCTTGTGAAGAACTATAATGCTAGACCCGTGGGAACTAAGCCTATTCCGAAGTCTAACTATAGTCGCGCCTCCAATGGAGGACGCAAGGAGCGAAACCCTAAGGATAGGGACAATTCTGGACATTCTGGTCCATATGTTAGCCCTAAAGAGGAAGGAAATAGCCAAGAGAGGCGTGCACGGAACCGTGGAGGTCAACGTGTGAAGAGAGAGAGAGAGGCGGAGCCTCCGACCATGGTGGTAACGCCACCAAGAGGATAGGTCATCCAAATCGCGCCCCAATGGCGCCTCGATCAAGGGAGCCTGACCATTATGATGTTTGTTTTCGATGTGGATCAACTGAACATTGGGCCAAACATGTACCGCACCCCAGAATGTTGCAAACGCATACAAGACGTATCGTGAAGCAAGGGAAGCAAATTACATGGCACAAGAAGATCAAGATGGCGATCTAGATCTAAGGGTGGAAGACTACAAGGATCAAGACCCAGAAACTGGCGATTTTGATTAAGTCTTTTTATTTTCCAAGAGATGTAGGCGATTGCTATATTACTTTTTATTGGATTAGATTTTCTTTGATCATAGAAACAATGATGTACTCCGTTGGCTTATGAATAAAATTTCGAGTTCTTTCCATTATGACTCAATTTTGATTTTAAGCATATTACTTTGTGACTACGATGGCTAGGCCATCAATATTAATTCAAGGACATGGAATAGCCCAAGTTCCCCTTGCCAAAAGGTACCTTGATTATTGTCGCAAAAGCTCTCTACGCTCATAGGGAAAATCACACCTATGAATAGCCAACGAATTCCATGCAAAAATGCATGTAGAGAACGGAAATGAGTTCCTTTGCATTACCTCTAATAATTGCGAACAAAGGCGCATCTTAGAGAAGTTTATGTGTCGCTCTAGTAGACTTTATGTCACTATTCGAGCTATTAAATCTAATAAAGTTATGAGAGAAGATCTCTTGGATTTATACACATATTGGCTTTGTCACGACAGGATAGATCATCCTACTCATGATATGATGATCCGTCTACAAAAGACTTCACATGGACATCATTTCTTTCGAGCGAAACGAAGCATGAATCAAAAGTTGATTCTTAGACTAAGTGTGACCGACGCTGCTGCCTAGGGCACCGCCTCCGTCCACCATCAGCCTAGGGTTGGCGTAGTCCCTATCCGTGACTCCATGGATGGCGTCCATCATGGTGATGGCGCCCTAGGTGATGCTGCAATCACCAACTTGCTTCAAAATAGAGTTTCAGACGCTCAGGCCTAACCAAAATTCTCATTGGTTGCTCCTAAAGCCTCTCGCTCGTTTTACTAAGCCCATTCCTTAGGGAAATTAGGACTGAGACCGTCCTATGCAAAGGATATGACAATACTCATTCTGTTCTTACAAAGAATCCGTAGGGATTTTGTGGATTGATTCAACCAACTTGCGGACGCTTAAATATTTTATGATGTTGGTTGACACGCAAACACACTGGTCACATGTTGTGCCATTGTCCACCTATAAATGCTGCTTATGCTACACTCCTAGCACATACCATATGACAATGGGCTCACTCCCCAAATCATCATATTCAGTCAATTGGATTTGACTATGCTAGTGAGTTTACATCGAAGACTTTCGATGGATATTGCAATGGGCTTGATGTTGGACATCATATTCCCATGTACACACCCAATTGGTCTCGCGGACACGACTACGATGGTAGCCCGAACATTGGTAATGCGCACCAATCTTCTTACATCCGCTTGGGGTGATGCGATATCGCATGCAGCCATGCTAATTCGTCTACGACCTACCACCACTCAATGTACCTCTGCGTTACAGCTAGTGACTGGGTACACATATTTTGTACTTACGCACATTTGAGTGAGCCATTTATGTGCCAATTGCGCCGCCACAGCGCTCTATGATGGGTCCTTACAGACGAATGGGCAACTACGTTGGATTTGGGACTCCAACAATCGTCCGCCACTTAATGCATTTGCAAGGCGATCTCTTTACCGCTAGATTTGCGGGTTGTCACTTTGATGAGACAGTCTTCCCGTCGTTAGGGGGAGATAAGAACACGAATGTTCAACAGGAACGACATGAATTGTTGTAGTCTATCCCCACTATGTCTCATCTTGATCCCTATTAAAGTGACGAGATCACACAAATATGCTGCAAATATGCTGCAAACATGCCTGCAAGGAAGGACGTCCCTACGAGAGGACGTAGCGCCACCCTACACGGAGGTAGGCATGGCGCCAATGCCAAAGAGAGTGGCACTCTGGCGTTACAGGCCATGGCCCCAGCTAGGATGCGTGGAGAGGCCCGTGGGTTCGAAGGATACTTTGGCACATTCCAATCCTTTAATCATCAAGACTAAAAATCCGTCTCATGAGAATCTTCCGAGTTATGGTTATCGTTGGGGGACGCCTCAACGTCAAAACATATTCCTGAGAATATAGAGCTCTATGAAAATTACACTAGTGTACATGAGACGTGGGATAGAAACTCCATCATAATTGGTGATATAGTTGCGTATTTTGTTGCGCATGAGTGTGTTGAGTCAGATGATATCGAACCACGCTCCGTTGATGAATGAGTGCCAACGTAGAGAGATTTGGCCTAAATGGAAAAATGCGATTCAGGTTAAGATGGATTCTCTAACGAAGAGGCAGGTCTTCGAGCTAGAGATGCTAACATCTCCTGACATAAAACCTATTGACTAATGGATCTTCGTTAGAAAGCGTGATGAGAAAAAGAGATGGTAATCTCGCTTTATGGCGCAAGGCTTCTCACAAAACGCCCTGGAATCGAATACGATGAGACATATTCTCTCGTAATGGATGTCATTGCACTCCACTACCTTTTCAGTTTGGTAGTTTCCGAATAACTGAACATGTAGCCTACAAATATGGTCACTACGTATCTCTATAGGGATCTAGATAGGGAATATACATGAAGGTTCATGGCGAACTTCATTTACCCAAGTCAAGAGGCTCTAGACCACGGAGCGCGTTTACAATAAGGTTGAAACGCTCACTAAAGTGACTACTTGATTGGGAAGGGATATGCCCACGCGTTTCTATAACAAGTTTCGGATTCTATCGCGGTTCATGTTGGACATGATCTTCATTAGAAGCCTTTAAAGAGTTAAGGGAAACCACTGAATACTTGAAATCCGTAGTTTGAGATGAAGGATTTTGGGAGAACACGATTATGTCTCGGTTTGGAACTTGAGCATCGTGTCGATAGATGCTTAGGCATTTTGACTAGGTCAAGCCTTCAAGCACCCCCATGATCGTCCGTAGTCTTGATCCTGAAAAGGATCCTCTTCGTCTGAAGGATGATGGCGAAGATGTGCTAGAGGCAGAAGTGTCTTACTAGAATACAATAGGCGCATTATCTCATTTGCAGTGAACTTGTTAGCTAGATATAGCTCTGCGCCAACGCGATGCCATTGGATTGGTGTAAAAGATATCTTTCGATACTTAAGATGTATGAATGATATGGGCTTGTTCTATCCCTACAAAGAGATGATGGATTCGGACCCATCACACACCAGGTACGCCGCCAACATTGGCCTGCGTCCATTATCCCCATCCCAAAACGACATGTGTTTTGGAAGATTTTGCTGATGTTGGGTATCTCTCTGACCCACACAAAGGTCATTCCCAATTCGGTCAAGTGTTCACCATGGGAAAAGACCGTGACATCTTGGAGGTCTACAGAATAGACCCTAGTCGCTATATCTTCGAACAATGCAGAGATCATTGCTCTTCACGAAGTGGTTCGTGAATGTATATGGATTGGATCCATAATTACGCATGTTCGAACAATTGTGGTTTGAAGTTTACCACAGATGAGCCTACGAGCATTTAGGATAATGCTACTTGTTTTGAACAAATGAGGCAAGGCTACATCAAAAGCGACAACACCAAGCATAATCAGCAACAACAGACACTCCTCGAGATCAAAGTGAACTAGGTTCGATCTGAGGACAGTGAGGCAGACTTGTTTACTGAGTCATTGCCCAATTCCACGTTCAAGAAACATGTGGCAAGAATTGGCTTGCGGAAATTATCTGAACTCCCATGATCGTAGTCATCAGGGGGAGGTGCAGACATCAGGGGGAGATGTCTACATGTTCGTCTCGAATCGTGAAGGGTGTGTTGTGCTCTTTTTCCCCTTCGACCGAGGTTATTTTTGTCCCACTGGGTTTTTGTTACTCGACAAGGTTTTTAACGAGGCAACGAGAGAAGCACAGCGTTTGGGCAACACAAGGGGGAGTGTTCAAGGAAAACCTAATTTGTGTTTAGCCCAAACTCTAGGTTACTTGACCTAGTGGTAATAGGATTTAATTAAAATGATCTGGAATCCTAATCAATGTAGAATTGCTTTCCTTGTATGATTGAGATTCTATGCATTGTAATCCTCTATATAAAGAGGCTCATATTATCAATGAGAATACACAGCAAATTCCTCTCAAATTCAGTTTCTCTACAACATGATTCTCTTTAAAAAAAAAAAATTAAAATCCACCTAAACCAGTGGCGGAACTAGTAGGGAAAACAAGCTGATCGATATACACATATCAGTCAAACTCGAATCTATCTTTACTTTTAATCCTTTTATGTCTAATCAAATCAATTGTAACAAAATTTTAGTTTGGAGATAAATACTACAGACACCTTGAAAATTACTATTACATCAGATTCATAAAATATGTATACGAAAATGATCACCTGGTCAGTTATTGACCAAGAAAATAATGCTCAACTACCCTTGGATGTAAATCCAATGGTAGAGAGAATTATTATTAAGTTGAGGTGTTTTGTTTTCCACCCTTGGATGTAAATCTAAGAGTTATTGAGTATAAATTTTTTGGTCAGCAACTGACCAGGTGAACATATTATACTAGTTTATCACTACATAAATTTAGTCTAATCTACGCTAATAAATTTAATTAATTAACGCACCGAGTGAATATCGTGTTCCAGTGATTCCAATCATTCCATGCCAGCTTTGGGTAAAGCAGTAAACGACTTGGGAATTATTCTCTAACAACTGTAGCGAAGCGAAAACGCACTCTCGATTTCCTGTGCACACTTATCGAGGGCGAGGTAAAAGTAAAACTCATCTCGTAATTTCACGAGAATTTGGCGGCAAAATCTACCGGAACTGAACTCCAAATTAAATTCAATTTATTAAATAGGCAACTGTCACGGACGGTTGGGATTAACTTTCTCATAGGTGTGGGGGCTAGGTGCTACATCCTTTGCCGTTTGCGTGTAACAGGGCTCTGCAATTTGCATAATGAAGAATGTTCTGCTCTGTCGCGGCTACCAAACTCAACTATCTGGGAGCAATCAAAACGGTGCAACAGTACTAAAAGATATAAAGGTTTGTGAAATTGAAAAATATTTTCATTGACCAAAAGAAACAGAAATTAGATCAACTATATTTGGAAGTAACTATGACCGATGACTCTATGAGAAACATCATTCTAAATTCTAATTATTAATGGGAGGTTTTTATTATAATTTGGTCTTTTCCCTTATGATTAGTTGGATCAATAAGAGTAGTTTTGACAATACATTAACATTTGTATGCGAAAAAGAATACCAATAGGGCTTGTGGTTTTGGAATCTCATGTATACGCATCTTTTAACACCATTTGGGAAAGTTCATGGAGACAATACTTTGGCACATGAGGTGATGGGTTTAGCTAGGCAACATAATAAAAATATAATGGACATTCAAACTGCCAATCCTAGAATGATGGTTCGACCCTGTCCTTGGCCTATGGGAAAGTTACCACGTAAAATTTGTAATATGAATTATACCAAATAATATGTCATACACTGTACTTTGGTCTTATCGCTTCTGATTAGTTAGATCAATACTTTTGTTTGAAATAAAAGTTGACAACATTAGATCAACAGTTAAATCGGCTAGAGAGTAACAAAATTTGAATAAAGCAATTGGTGGGAAAGCAACCAGCTCTCTAGCCAAGCATTGCAACTCATTACAAACCAGGGATGCTTGCATGAATGCAAGCCTAGTACAACTAAAAAATAGCCTCGCCACCTAAGGAAAAATCAATCATCTACACATCACATGGCTACACTCAATTGTGGTACAAATGAAGAATAAAAACATCTTAAAAAGCTCCCATAAACTATCTTTACGTACACTAGACTTGCGATCTCCAGTCTAACTCAAGATAATTACCGATTCCATGAAAATCATGATATGAATTAAACTGACACTTTAGAGACCATAGAAAGCCTAACACCGCCCAGGTAGGTCAAACTCTCGAGCCAGGCCAATCCAAAACATTAAGTAATGGATGAGAGTGTCAATGCACCCTCCTTGTGAGCCTTAAAAGCAAGGCTAGCAGTAGGGCGAAATTGCATCATTTGCCATCCAGTCATCGTGGCCTTCCATGGCGGCCTGCCCGTCTAGCCCATCGTCACCGGAGCCGATGAGATCAAAACCTGGCCTACTTTCTTCTTTTGTAGCCAACACCAATCAGTCATTCTCTTTGAGCACCAAAACACATGTTGACCTACCTCCAAGCTATCCCGAACGATGCTGTTTCAGATCAAAACCCAGCCTTAGATTTGCAAGAATCCAACCGATTTCGAAAACCGCAATCCAAGATCAAAATTTTGATATGTTGAATTGAGAACCTCACTTGCCTTCACGCCTAAGAACAACACATAGAACACCTTGCTTGCCGTCTGCTTGAAACCCTAGGGCTAGGGTTTGCTGGCCTTTGCATTAGTATATGTACACTATTACTTTGGGTTTACATTAGTTAGTTGGATCAATATGAGAAGTTTTAACAATGCATTTATGATTCTATTCAATAGCATGTATGCAGAAAAAATACAAAGATTGTATAATTAATGTAAATTACCATTTAAATATGTAATATGAATTCTTTTTTTTGGACAAGGTGTGATTTGAATTCTACAATTCTACATTTATGTAGCCTATGTCATGCTGCTCATGCAATGTGTTTCTATGTATTTGGATTAGCCAATGTTTCTATGTATTTGGATTAGCCAAATAAAGCATATCTAATCAGGACTTTGTCTCATCAAAATAGAGTATTAATAATTCACACAAAAGGTAAAAATGATTTAAGCATGACATGGCCGAGCATAAGATAAGATTTCTTGACGTCTTCTTAGTTTTTTATCCTCTGACGATCCTTTTTTTACGTTACTTAAAACTGTATGATTTAATAAAGACATCTTTGTTGTATTCGGTTTCAAAACTTTCAGTGCAACAAATTCAGGAAAAACGTATCTGAGAGACGCGTTTATCACGATGTTAAAATTCGAGTAAATGTAGTAAAAAATTTAGTCATAACAAATAAATGAACAGAGCTTGATAAAGATTAGATAAGATCAATTATTCGAAAAATAAGGAAACTAAATCTAACAACTTTTGCCCAGGTGTAGACAGCTTAGGATGGTCTCCGGACCACTGGATTCCTAGGCTTTATCCTCCCTTGTTTAATGGGATTTGGAATTTTTCGCGTCCGGGGGAGAAGAACTTGACCCTTGATCATGAGGGATAGGATCTAACCCAACCACAGTTAACTTTGACCAGCGTTAGCTTAACCTCAGGTTAACTTGAGCCCTTTATAAACGACTCCGCTACGTGCTCTTTACCCTCATCACCTTCTCATTTGCGTTTCAGCAAAATCTCACTCTCATTTGCATGATCGGTCACTCTCTCATTTCCATTTCCCATTAGCTCTTTCATACTCATTTTCGTCTCAAATTCTGGTTCGCCCTCTCTCTATCCTATCCCTAAATTCTTCTCTGGCTTTTTTGCTCCACCATTATCATCAAGAAGTTTGAAATATAGCCCCTATATTTTTCATGCACTACTCAAGTACACCGATATATCTCTGTGATGGCGATGTTTTGAACTTTTGGAAATACATAAATGACGTTAATTAATCTTTTTTTTTTTTTTTGTTGCAGTGGATTGAGATGGCGTCTAACGGTGACGGAGATTTCAGCTTCGCGACTGGGAACGGCCCGGCGGCGGTGACGAACGGCAACGGAGCGGCGAGGAACGGGCTGGCGAAGATCCATACGACGCCGAAGAACGGGAATGGGGTGTGCCACGACGACAGCTCGGCGACGGTGAAGGCTCAGACCATCGACCAGCTTCATTCGCTGCAGAAGAAGAAGTCGGCACCGACGACACCCATCAAGGGCACTCAGGGAGACTTTGCTGTCGCTCTCTCCGAGGAGGAACGCCAGATGCAGCAGCTCCAGTCCATCAGGTATTTCCACGTGTCAAACCTTGACGTGTGCATCCACCATTTTGGACATTTTTTAATATAAAATTGAAAGGTGCATTATTTTATTTGCTTTTTAAATTTCTGACGCAACTGAAAAAAGAAAATTTGACTCGTAATGGTTTGGGAGGGCCACTAGTTAAGTGACACGTCGGACGATGCGGGATTCCGTATGTGTTAGCCTTGGGACCTAGCGTGGTCCTGATTCCCAGGAATCTTAATATAATCATTTTTTTTATTTTACTACACAATTCAAAGTCCGGCAAATATCCCGGAAATATATTTTTCCGGCAGAAAGAAGACCCCTTTATATGGGTTTCTGAGTTGGTGGGTTGGTTTTGTTTTGTTTGTGGCAGTAACTCTCTGGCGTCGCTGACGAGAGGGACTGGACCAAAGGTTGTGAGAGGAGACCCTGCTCAGCAGTCTCCCCATCATACCCCGAAGGTGTCATCGCACCACCATCATTTCACTCCCACCATCAGCGTCAGTGACAGTGCGCTCAAGTTCACCCATGTACTCTACAACCTCTCTCCTGCTGGTAACACACATCCATCAATTCCTCTGTTTCTGTGTTCTTTGTTTTCTGAGTAAAGAAACCAACCGATTTTTGGATACTGATAATGTGTATTGAAATGATTTTGTAACCGAAAGGGTTTTTAGTGAGTTTGTGTTGTTTATTGATGTCATGGCTATGTTGGGTTGTATCTGGTGCAGAGCTATATGAGCAGGCGATAAATAATGAAAAGGGGTCGTTCGTTACGTCAACAGGCGCATTAGCAACACTTTCTGGAGCCAAGACAGGTCGGTCTCCAAGAGATAAACGCGTCGTCAAGGATGAGACCACCGAAGAGGAGCTTTGGTGGGGAAGGTAAATCACTCACGTACAACCCAGTTTCACTTTTTGACTATCAGGTAAATAATGATCACAAAATCTGATTAAAAATTGGTGTTTTGATTTGTAGGGGTTCACCGAACATTGAAATGGACGAGCACACTTTCATGGTCAACAGGGAAAGAGCTGTGGATTACCTGAATTCTTTGGACAAGGTCTTAATTTTTATTTCATGCAGTGTATGAACATCTACTTGCTTTTTACCACGTCTCTGAAAATCTAAGGAGGCTTATCTTGCAATCTATTACTTTTAGGAGATAGTGTTGTGAGTGATGGTATCGTACTCGTCTTTTTATCCAACTTGGCTTTGACATCCATTGGGAGGAGCAATTTTGTTTTCTTGTGCAAATTGTTTTTTTCTGGGATCAATGTTATCTGCATAATTTACTCCCACACGTTTTAGCGGCGCTCTGAATTTATTATGCTGTTCTATTCAACTTCACCATTTTCAGCAGCCAAGTCGGGCACAGCCTACAAGTCTCAAAAGGATATATACAAGACTGTGATCAATACTGGTCAGGCTGACATGAGCACAATGAATCGGTCCACTAGGATGGCATCAGAATTAGTGTCAATTTGATTTCATTTGGTAATAATTGATTTACAAGCTAACAACTGGTTAGGCCCCTTTGCTGTGCAAAAAATGAAGCTTATTAAGTTTTAAATAGAATAGCTTAATAGAGCACAAGGTACAAGAGTTTGTTTCTTGCTAATTAGATGGTATGACCAGATTTACTGCTATATTGACGTGGATGATTTTGATTAAGATATGCAATTATGATCCATATGTAGATATAGATCACCAATTTTGTGGCAGATGATAATGGTTTTGAATCTTCGTTTACAGGTCTTTGTAAATGACCAATACTTGAACTGGGATCCAGAAAACAGAATCAAAGTGCGGATTGTCTCTGCCAGGGCTTATCATTCTTTGTTCATGCACAACATGTAAGTAAAACATGAGACTTATTAACACTCTGATTTGTCAGCAGTATATGTTTCTATATACCTTCATTGAGGTATAAGCCGGCCAGATAAGTCCTCTTAACGTTGACGTGATTTTTTGTTGAGTATTATCGTCCCTAAATAGTCCAGTCCAGGAAAAAATAGGTAAGGTGCATGTGTGTATTAGCTTAGTGTACATTCGATAACTGGGTTGGTGACAGGTGTATCCGACCCAGTCCTGAAGAGCTGGAGAATTTTGGTACTCCGGACTTCACTATTTACAATGCTGGTCAGTTCCCGTGTAATCGTTACACCCACTATATGACATCCTCCACTAGCATAGATCTTAATCTTGGTAGGAGGGAAATGGTCATCCTCGGCACCATGTATGCCGGGGAAATGAAGAAAGGCCTTTTCAGTCTCATGCATTATCTCATGCCTAAGCGACAAATCCTATCCCTACATTCTGGCTGCAATATGGGGAAAGATGGAGATGTTGCACTGTTCTTTGGATTGTCAGGTATAGTATAAATGATCATGTTAAACTTTGGCTCCAGCAGCTACTGAACGATATGTGCCCTCTTACTCTCTCTTGCCATCCTTGACATCTTTTATATGTTTGTGACAGAAGAAGATGAGTTCAATTCTTTCTAATAAGTTCTTTTTTCTTTTTAATTAGGTACTGGGAAGACAACTCTGTCTACTGATCACAATAGATACCTAATTGGAGATGATGAACACTGTTGGACTGAGAATGGTGTATCAAATATCGAAGGTGGTTGCTATGCCAAGTGTATTGATCTCTCGAGGGAGAAAGAACCTGACATTTGGAATGCCATCAAGTTTGGTGCTGGTAATATGTCATTCCAACTCTTGTATATGTACAATTGTACTTTGTTTGGTCTTGCAACTTCAAGTGATCTCACCATGATTTTTTTGATCCTTGTTGGCAGTGTTGGAAAATGTTGTGTTTGATGAGCATACTCGAGAAGTGGATTATTCTGACAAATCTGTTACAGGTAAATATTAATTGTTTATTCATCTAAGAATTAGTCCTTTGTGTTTGAATAACCAGATTTTGATCTTATAAATGTTGTGAAAGATGAGTATTGTTGACCTAGTCATGCCAGGGAACTTCTGACTTTGAATTATCTAGTTGTTTTAGAAGATCATTTATTTAAATGAGAGTTGACGAAAATATAAAATCATTTAGCACTTGAGCATGACGAGGTACAGCTTATCTGACTTCCGTACTTAGTTCTACTAAGTCACTGAGTCACCATTCTATTTAATAACCATTTTATTGATTAATAATTCACTCATCTGCTTAACAATAATCTGTTTGTGTGTGAATGTGTGATATAATCAATCAAATTGACGTAGAATGCTCAATTCTTTAAACTGAACTGCCTCTAAAATTTGGTCCATTGTTGCAATTTATTTCGACAAAACAGAGGTCAGAATAGAATTGCATTATTTAGAATTTACTGAGTTCTGTTTCTTTTGGTGCAGAGAATACTCGGGCAGCCTACCCCATTGAGTACATTCCCAATGCAAAAATACCGTGTGTTGGTCCTCATCCGAAGAATGTGATACTTTTGGCATGTGATGCATTTGGTGTGCTCCCACCTGTGAGCAAGTTAAACCTGGCACAGACCATGTACCATTTCATCAGTGGCTATACTGCACTGGTAAATTCAACTGTTTCGATCTTACTTGTGAATTATGTGGTAATTGGATTTTAAGTGACCGTCTCCCATTTACTAAATCAATTATTAATTATTTTCAGGTTGCTGGAACTGAAGAGGGCATTAAGGAGCCACAGGCAACATTCTCGGCTTGCTTTGGTGCTGCATTTATAATGTTGCATCCAACGAAGTATGCAGCAATGCTTGCTCAGAAAATGCAGCAGCATGGTGCAACTGGATGGCTGGTCAACACTGGCTGGTCTGGTGGAAGGTATGGAGATTCAAATCTCATCATAAAGTTACATCATTATAAACAATTACAAAATTGATATCTTCGTGAAAGTAAAGTTGAACCACATATCGTTTTCTCCTCCAGGTATGGATCGGGAAAGCGCATTAAGCTACCCTACACCCGGAAAATCATTGATGCCATACACTCTGGCAGCCTCTTGAATGCAAATTACAAGAAGACTGAAGTGTTTGGACTTGAGATCCCCAGTGAGATTGAGGGAGTGCCTTCAGAAATACTGGATCCAGTGAACACTGTAAGTAGCTTGCTGGTTAAACCTTTTCTCTGTCCATTATACTGCTTAGTGTCGTTCCGAATTTCTGATGTCATTTCTATTTTAATTTGGATTGCAGTGGTCGGACAAGAATGCATACCAGGAAACACTCCTGAAGTTGGCTGGTCTATTTAAGAACAACTTTGAGACTTTCACAAACTACAAGATTGGCAAGGACAACAAGCTGACTGAAGAAATTCTCGCAGCTGGTCCGAATTTCTAGTGAAGTTGTGCACGGTTGTTGCAGTAGAAAATAAGATTGGGGAGTAGTCATTTTATTTTTTTCTCTTTTGGTTGAAAATAAGGTTGATGAGTAGTCATTGTATTCTTTTTTCTTTTGGTAGAAATGATCCTTTGTTCAAGTAGGAGCAGTTGTGTTATAATTGTTCAGTAGATGAGCAAAATGATCCTTTGTAGCTCCCAACTATCTAATAATGAAAAATAGTTCCTCCTGTCTTATCTCTTGACCTTGTCCAAATTGCTACTTTGTGTTAACACATAAGAAAAAGTTGGAATACTTCTGTTTTTTTCTTTTTTTTTTTAGGTCTGAAAGTTGGAATACTTAAACCCAACTTGCAGAGCTTTTAACTGAGGGAAAATTAAAAAGAAAGAAAAAATAGAGCTTAAAAGTACTACCAAATTTGCACTAATATGGGGGCTTGTGCAGAGCAGAGTCACTACATGTGGTACTGAAGTTAATGTTTTGAGCCCTTTTTTTCATATTCTTGAAGCTCTGTAACTATACTGCTATTTCCTCTGGTTATTTTTCCCTAGTGATGTTGAAACTACTGGCGTAAGTAACAGTTTATACTAGATAGGAGCAACAGCAGTGTAAAGTCCTTTTAGGACATCCAAACCAAAATCAATTAGTGATAAGTTCAAAATTTCAGAGATTATATATTGCAACTCAAGCCTTAACATTTTGGATGTGAAGTATACCATTCCCCAATATCTCTCCTGACATGAAAACTAACAATTACAACCATCAGGCGGTGTAATACACATAAGATGACTTCAAAGATCCCAGCTGGTCATTTGCCTCTGTTCAAGTCCATGATGAGATGAAAGCAGTAACAGAGAAACAAGATCATGAGCAGAGCTATGGTATGAATGTGGTGCAGAGCTATATGAGCAGGCTCTACAGCACGAGAAAGGTCCTTCATCACTTGCAGTGGCACATTGACAACTCTTTCTGGAGCCAAAACATGTCGGTGTCCGAGAGACAAACGTGTTGTCAAACTTGTCAAGGATGAGTCCACTGATCAAGAGCTTTGGTGGGGAAAGTAGGTGCCCATTTTCACTTTTTGACTGCTATGTTACTTCTATATATGATTTCATACTTGATCAATTTTGGTACTCACTTGTAGTGGTTCATCTAAATTGAAATGGATGAGCAAACTTTCATGGTCAACAGAGAAAGAGCTGTGGATTACTTGAATTCTTTGGACAAGGTTATATTGTTAATGTTTTTGTCAAATTGTTCATGACTGTGTTCACGCCCTTGTAGGTTAAAAGAACGAGTGAAACTAATGGTCTGAATCTTTAATTAATGCAGCTCTTCAATTTCTAAATTGGGATCCAGAAAACAGTATCAAAGTGCAGATTGTCTCTACCAGGGCTTATCATTTATTGTTCATGCACAACATGTAAGTAAAGCATAAGAGTAATGAACAATCTTTTCGAGTATTATCATCCTGCCTGAAGAGGTTGAGAAACATATCCAAAGGTGTGTATCAGTTTAATGTAACAAAATCCACCTAAGTGGGTGGCAGGCGCATCTACTAGCGTTTAATTACAAACATATCCCTACTGAAGAGCTGGAGAATTTCAGTACTCCAGACTTCACTATATACAATGCTGGTCAGTTCCGATGTAATCGTTACACTCATTACATGACATCCTCTACTAGCGTAGACATCAACCTTGCTAGAAAGGAAATGATCATCCTTGGCGCCATATACGCCGGGGAAATGAAGAAAGGTCTTTTCAGTTTAATTCACTATCTCATGCCCAAACAACACATCCTCTCCCTACATTCTGGCTGCAATATGGGGAAAGATGGAGATGTTGCCCTCTTCTTCGGATTGTCAGGTATAGTATCGATGCACTCTTTGGAGATTTGGCACCGGCAGCTGCAATGTGTTTGTGACAGAAAATCAGATATGACATTAGGTTTCAATTCTTAGTAATGTTCTGCTATTTGCTAATGATTAGGCACCAGAAAGACAACTCTATCTACGGATCACAACAGGTACTTAATTGGAGATGATGAACACTGTTGGAGTGAGAATGGTGTATCAAACACCGAAGGTGGTTGCTATGCCAAGTGCATTGATCTCTCCAGGGAGAGAGCGCTACATCTGGAATGCCATCAAGTTTGGCTCTGGTAAGAGTAAGACATTATTCTCACTTTTTGTATAATGTAAGAATGAAGATGAATACCATGATCTCTCTTTGTTTGATCTTCTGAGTTCTACTGATATATATTTGATATGATTGGGTTGATCTCATTTGCAGTGCTGGAAAATGTCACATTCGACGAGCATACACGAGAGGTGGATTATAGTGACAGATCACAGGTAAATATCAGCTGTATGAGTTTCAATGCAAAAGTTACAGGTGGATTGATCCTCATCTGCAGCTTCTGATACCCCAGACAAGTAAACTGAGCTGTGTTTGTTCTGGTTGTAGAGAATTCTCGAGCAGCGTATCCCTATTCAGTACATTCCCAACGCAAAAGATACCATGTGTTGGCCCTCATCCAAAGAATGTGATACTTTTGCCATGTGATGCATTTGGTGTATTCCCACCTCAGTGGTTATACTGCCCTGGTAATGTTTCTATTCTTCCATTTTTACTTCTGAAGTATGTTAATAAATTGGAGACTAATGAGGCTCTCTGGTGATTTTTAGGTTGCTGGAACTGAAGAGGGTGTGAAGGAGCCACGGGCAACATTCTCGGCTTGCTTTGGTGCAGCATTTTTGATGTTGCATCCTACCAAGTATGCAGCAATGCTGGCTGAGAAGATGCAGAAACATGGTGCAACTGCATGGCTGGCCAAACTGGTTGGTCTGGAGGAAGGTATGCAATTCAATTATCATCATAAAAAATGTTATAGGACTATGATCAATTTCCAAAACGGAATTGTTTGGGTTCAGGCCTTCAGGGTATAGCAGTTGGGCTCTATATGATAGAGATAATTGTAAATGATGTAGTTCGAGATATAACCAGAAGATTAACACCAAAAAGAGCAGCAGATGATATAAGCCTCTACTTTGTTCCTGGCAGCTATGGATCAGGAAGTCGCATTAAGCTAGCCTACACCCGGCAAATTAGCGATGACATACACTATGGAAAGCAGACTACAAGAAAACTGAAGATTCAGACTAGAGATCCTCACCGAGGTTGAGGGAGTGCCTTCAGAATGGATCCAAGGAACACTCTGTACGTCAGATTTCTCCATACCTATTTCCCTTATCTATTACAGATTAGTCTTGGTCCAACTTCTGATATGATCTCCAATTTTAATTTGGGGTTTAAAGTGGTCAAACAAGAATGCATATGAGGAAACTCTACTGAAGCTGGCTAGCCTATTCACGACCAACTTTGAGACCCTCACAGACTGCAAGATTGGTAACGACAATAACCTGACGGAAGACCTCGTTGCAGCTGGTCCTATTTTTCAGAACTTCAAAACTTGAAGCACACCACCAAACTTTGGGATGGTTAATGACTTGTAAATACAAATGACCTAGATGTGAAGAATGATTTAATAATAATACAAAGAATCCCTGATAACTGTTTGGTTAGTCTACAGAATCTGTTAGCTACAAATGATAACCGTCAGATCATGAGATTACAGTAAGAACTTCTAGTAAATTAACGTCACCACTCAGATTCCGATAACATTTCAGTGTATAAGTTTCCAAGCATGACCCATAATTTCTTCATCTATGTAAGGACGCAAAGACCACATAAGGCAGTAGCTCTCTAATTCTCCGGAAGATGACTTGAGACTTAAGGCAGAAACAATTCTTTCCTGCAGTAACGTTTGACATTTAGACATCTGTAAAGTCAAGAACATATTACACAAATGGTGGGGAAAGGTGCAGGGAGTTTATACCTGCATCATATATTCTTGCTTGACCATACGATAAATGACTGCCATCAGGACAGCATAATCAGTAACTTCATTTCTTCTGGGACAAGGCGACGCAATTTCCTCCTACATAAGATGTTAAGTCAGTATTTTGGCGTTTTACATATACATATCTGAACTACGACTGAAATAATTTAGACCAGTTAACATTAAGCAAGGGAAAAGGGAAAGAACTCGAGAAAACTTAAAGTTCAGCCAAAGTATCTTGAACTCAAAATAATGATAAAAGCGTAGTAAATACTAGCTACAATACAAGTCCCTCTGACCAAAGTACCAAACTAAGGCCAAAACTTCTTCCGATTAAACCTAATTGATTATTTCAAAAGAGGGAAAGGACTTTCTCGGCAGGCAGACCCTTTGTGCAGCAGACTTTGCTTCTAGGCATGTATAGGGGATCTGAGCTTATGAATAGAAACATCAAGAGTTGCTATGCCAAATTTCTCATACTTGCGCAGGGGATTCATGTTTCAACTAAAGTCTCAACAAAATTCCAAGCAAGCAATTATCTGATTACTTTAATGGTGCACTGAAATTAGTGCTATCGCAGGGAAAACTCTAGTGAATGGTAAACACTAACTACCAAAGTCAAGGGGAAGAAAGGACCAAACAAGGTTGAGGAACATATCAGAACTGAAAGTCTAAATAGCATGAACACAGTCCTTCAAAAAGAAAAGAAGGAAGGATACCTTGTCATTGATACATGCTTGTTCATTCAACCTTTCACCCAAATTGTCATCCTGGAACAAGGATTTATCTTGCATTGCACCACTTACATCTTCCAGTAGGCATTCCAGTTCGTTAAGTATACCTTTTCCTATTTCACAAGTAGGCCAAGTGTGACATTGGAACAAATAAGAGAATGTGCCAACATCAAAGTAAAAACAAACAACCTAATTTTACAAACAGATATAACAAATATTGATGTAGAGGCACCAGAAACTCACTTGCCGTTTTGAACAAAAATACTTCTGACATAAAACTGAATTAACAGATAGTGGTAAATCTCGGAAAGAGATATATTACCTTTACATATATGGTCATGAAGTCCAAGTTGGCATGATTGCACTTCTATATGCGCATTTCCCCATGTAAAAAGAAATATTGCGTTCAGACCAAAACATATCAGAAATTTGCAACACTCAAAGTAAAGGCACCAAATCATGAGTCGTACTAATGCGTGGAAAAAGTAGGATAGTATGTGAACATTGGAAAGCTAGCCAAAACAGGGCAATAATTCGATATTCATATACTCAATGTAATCAATAATACGGCGTATCAGTCAATTATAGACCAAGTGTCCAAAAAACAAGGTCATAATAAAATGAAGTACGGCTGGAGAAGGTAACAAAAGTAACAACTGTCAAAGTTAATAGAGTCAAACAAAGATATAGAAAATCCTATAACCCGTTTCAATTGTAGAGTGAGTTATAATTATTTTTTAAATTGTACAGCCTAGTTGGGAATAAGAGGCTAATACAAGACTAGGAGGGCGTCAAATTATATGATAAAGAACCCAAAGACCAAAAACAACTACACTTACACTTGGTTATATTGTGCCTGCCATCATCAGTGTTGATACATCCAGCTTCAATGTATGATTTAACCCTCTTTGTTTCGTTAGATTGGATTATATTTTTAACCAACTCAGATGTTTTATCTATCGCCGGACGTCGAAGAAACTCTAAAAAAAAAAGTACAATTTCAATCATAAAAATGGCAAGAAACTTCAGACTAGTGCAAATAAAACCATCACCAAAAAAATAAACCAGAACACCTACCCAGTGCATGCTGAAAGCCATTGAGAAATGTGCTTCCCATGGGCACCAATTCTTCAAACTTGGCAATCCTACCACAATGAAGGTAAAACATTACCCAGATATAAACAAACAGACAAAGAAAACATACCAAAATGTTGATGAAAATCAATTTTTCATAGTAGAGCTCTAAACACACTAGCAGAGCTAAGTGTATACCCGGCCATAAAATCCTTGAACAAGCTGAAAATCTTGTCCTCTAATTCAGAATTTGACATCTGCAAAGAGAATCCGTATAAGTTTCCTCGATGTAAGCATGGATGGTAATGGTAACTTCTGAAAAGCCCCAACCCTAACGGTAAGAACTGCAAATCCGCAGGGGATAAACCTCAAAGCAAACTACACACTCTCTCATTGACTAAATTTTGTCTGATACTCTCTGAAAATGATTCTGAAAAGCTTAGAAACACAGACACCCAGGACAAACAAGAGTTCATGTACACCCCAGGTAGTTGAATATTTGATATCTCAAATCAAGCATTAACAGCAATAAAAGAAGAACTGCCTATTGACTCAATCCTAGCTCTATCTGACCATCACACAGTGAAGATAGACAGAAATTAACACAATGCATAAAAAAAAGAATTTCAAATAACACCAATTGATTGCTGCTAATGGGGCATTGTTTAGAAACTAAATTTTTCTCATCAAATTCAAAACTTTCAATCTTCAATTCTAAATCTTTAAATTAAAGTGGGAAATCAAAGTCGAAACAAATAAGAACCAAAAACTTAAACCATCCAAGCTGGGAAGTTAGCGCTACAAAATTTGACAACCAATTTAAACCCTTTAGTTTGGACTGCAGCTAACAACATTATGAAAAATCCGTGAAATGTAGCAATAGATACTTCAAATACAGTACCCAAAGCAAAGCTGCAAAAGCACTCATCTTAATTCTACAGTTTGCATACATATATATTTCATGATCGAAATACACAATTACAAGAACAGCAGCAGATTAAAAATCAACAGTTTCATTCAATTCAAAATCAACAGCTACACCTCATACTCCAAAATCAACAGTTTCATTCAATTCAAAATCAAGCTCAGAACTTTTCCATACCTAAAAGCCCAATTCAATTGAAATTCAGACAGAATATCGCTTTTTTTTAGAAATAATAATGATGTCATGCAAATTCAAATAACCAGTTCACAAACATAATGTTGAAGCAATGATAATTTCGGAAGTTCACATTATTTAACACATCCAGTCTTCACAAGTCATCTCTCCATGAAAAGAACAAGTCTTCATAAGGTGTCTCTCCAAGAAAAGAACGAGGTGGACTAATCATTGGAAACAGAGAATTATTGTCATTGAAAGGTTTGTCAAGATCAACTAGCTCCAGATATGGCTCATTCTCACCTGGAGCTCCAGAAATAGCTCCATTGGGGATATTATATCCATCTTTGCTCAAACCTCCCAGATCTTCATAAGTATCACGTATTTCGAGATCAGCTATAGGATTAGCATCTCCAGAATAAATGAAATTATCAAGCTCCTCATTTTTGTCAATGTCACCCATGGAGAAAGTTCCTTCTTCTGTAAAGCAATTAAGCATCGACGTGATATCATCATCAGTTGAAACATGAGGTTTCTCTGTTGTAACATAATTACTGGAAACAGACTGGAGAACATTGCTAGAAGGTGGCAAGACATCAGAAACGCAAGACACATGAGAATTGGTGTGAGTAGCAACAGAACTATTATAGTTGCTGGGCAAGACCAGGTATGGCTCAGGCATGTTTGCACAACCAAGGTCTGATTGAGGCATGTTTGGATAAACAAGGTATGGGTCGGGCACATTTCCATAAACAAGATCGGGCTCAGTGATGTTTGCTTGAACAAGGTCTGGCTCAGACATGTTTACACATGGAACTACATCAGTCTCAACCTCATCATCAGTCCAGTCTTCCTCTCTGAAGGGAGCACCATATTGTTTATTACTTCTCGGTCCTATCCCATCCTTTTGGAAAACCATACAGAGCACATAAGAATCCTGAGGCACACCCATATCAACCAGGTTCTTGTCTTCAAGCCTATACTCATGTAAAACCCAATTAGTCCGCTCTCCTCGCGGAGCTCGACCTGTGTGGAAAATTAATGTTTTTATCCACCCGACAACTTCACTATCGTAAACAACAGACCTATCCTTTCCCGAAGTCTTCCAGTACCCACAGTCGGCGGCACGATTCATTCTAGCTCCGCGTGCATATTTCTTCTCTCTAGGAGAAAAGAAGTACCATTTCAAATCTCCACTTCTCCAACAAGACTTGTCCGGAAGATCCCAAGGAGCCGACTTGTAAATATCCACCTCAGCAATAACTTGAACATGGAGTCTTTTCCCCATTACCTTCCTCTTCAAATAATATTGTACCAGCTCAACATCAGTAGGATTAAACCGAAAGCCAGGAGGCAAAGATGATTTCCCCATCACACAATCCAGATGTTAAGTTTCAAATGTGAAGCAATTGATAGCAATTCAACCCTAAACCCTATCAATACCGCCTTCCACACAATTAAAATTTTCAATTGCCAAAAAAAAAAAACAAAAAATCCAAGTTTACCGAACCTACTAAATCCAATACACGAGAAAATCCGAGACGGATTTTCGATGCAAGCACACAAAATCGCAAAGGCCCCAAATTCGTTACCCTAACCAAAATTTTCACCGCCAAAGGAAACAGATGACCGGAAAAACAAAACGATCGGAGCAAAATTGAAGTAGTAGAGAGAGAGTAAAACTCACGGGATTTGGCGAGCTTGTGAGAATCGAAGGACGAAGGAGACCGTGTTCGGAGAGAGAAGACTGAAAAAGTAACGAGAAGAAGAAGACTTTTTGGGACATTTCGTTGGGAGAAAAGGTTATATAACCTGCAGAGGCGGCGCCTTAAAAAACTTTTTGGGAGAAGGTTACTTAATTTTATTTAACAATGGTAAATTTAATTTAATTTAATTTAATTGAGGGTATAAAAGACTTTTCGTATATATTCGTTCCCATATAAATCGTGGTCGAGGAATTTGAGAGACTCCGGTAAGTAATTCGGCTCTGATTATGTGAAATTGGGATTTGAATTTTGTTATGAGTGTAAAGTATCAAAATAATCTGTATCTGTCTGTGTGATTTCCAGGTACTAAGTGATTGTAATTTCTCATTCAGATTAGAAATGAAGGAATATGATGGACATGTAAGCAAAATTTCAATCTACGTGATCGTTTTTTTATGTGTGGATTTTTTGTTATTGGCTTACTTATGAGTATGTTTGTTTTTTCTTTAAAGACCAATGCTGGTATATAAAGTCAGAGATACAAGATTTAGAGAATGAATTTTCTAAATAAAATATTACACCCATTCTGCGGTGTATATAAACAGATTACAATCGTACTACAACGTACTACACAACATATACAAGGTAAGTAATTACAACAATATATTCCCATGAAGTCTATTCCTAATAGGGAACGACGACTCACACTAACACTCCCCCTCAAGTTGGCGCATATACATCAACCATGCCCAACTTGCTAAGTGAGTCATAAAACGCCTTCCTGGAAACTCCTTTGGTAAGTACATCTGCAAGTTGCTCTTCAGTTGGAACAAAAGGAAAGCTAATAATTTTGGCATCTAGCTTCTCCTTTATAAAGTGACGATCAACCTCCACATGTTTAGTACGATCATGCTGTACTGGATTCTGTGATATGTCAATAGCTGCCTTGTTATCACAATACAACTGCATGGAATTTTTGAGCTTGAAACCCAGATCACGTAACAGATTTCTCAGCCACAACAATTCACACACTCCGTGAGCCATACCTCTATACTCGGCTTCAGCACTAGAACGTGCCACAACTTTCTGTTTCTTACTCTTCCATGTAACCAGATTACCTCCCACAAAGGTAAAGTAACCTGATGTCGACCTCCTGTCTGTGATATTTCCAGCCCAATCTGCATCTGTGAAGCCACAAACTTCAAGAATGTTATTGTGTTTAGAAAACAGTACTCCCCTTCCTGGAGCTGACTTCAAGTACTTCAGAATCCGCATAACCGCATCCATGTGACTCTCACTCGGATTATGCATGAACTGACTCACCACACTCACTGCATATGCAACATCTGGTCTAGTATGAGCCAAATAAATCAAGCGCCCAACTAACCTCTGATAGCGAGCTCGATCAGTAGGTACCTGATCTGGATACTCAGCTAAACAATGGTTCTGCTCAATAGGAGTGTCAATAGGTCTGCAATCCAACAAACCTGTCTCTGTCAGCAAGTCAAGAACATACTTCCTCTGGCACAGATAGATTCCTTCTCTCCCCCTGGCTACCTCAATTCCTAAGAAGTACTTAAGCTCACCCAAGTCCTTCATCTCAAACTCAGAGGCTAGCTGTATCTGCAGTCTATCCATCTCAATAGTATCATTACCAGTGATTACCATATCATCCACATAAATAATTAGAGCTGTTACCTTCCCTTGTTGATGCTTAAGAAACAAGGTATGGTCTGAGTTGCTCTGCCTGTAACCAACTTTCCTCATAAACTGTGAAAATCTTCCAAACCAAGCACGTGGTGACTGTTTGAGACCATACAGAGATTTTCTCAATCTACAGACAAACTCACCAGGAGAAGCAACTACATACCCAGGTGGAAGGCTCATGTACACTTCCTCGGCTAACTCACCATGAAGAAATGCATTCTTGACATCAAACTGTCGGAGTGGCCAGTCTAAACTAGCAGCAAATGAGAGCAGAACCCGAATAGTGTTCATCTTGGCAACAGGGGCAAATGTTTCATCATAGTCTATACCATATGTCTGAGTAAACCCCTTTGCTACAAGACGTGCTTTGTACCGATTCACTGATCCATCTGCATTATGCTTCACAGTAAACACCCAACGACAACCTACAGCCTTCTTGCCTTGTGGTGGAGGTACAAGTTGCCAAGTATTGTTCTTCTGCAACGCCTCCATCTCTTCCTCCATTGCCTTCCTCCACTTTGGATCCCCCAACGCATCCTGCACTTTGTTAGGTACTGATACAGCAGATATTTGATTCACAAATGATTCGTATGACTTAGACAATCTCCTAGTGGACATATAATTAGCTACTGGGTATTTTGATTTGGCAGTAAGAGTAGGTTCATATCTTTTGGCTGACTGACCCCGAGTGGTCCTATTTGGTAACACATATTGCTCAATACTAGACTCACTACTACTAGTACTAGTGGGTGGACATACCTCAAATGAGTGATCTTCCGTACCAGGAAGCTGTGGGTCAGGGGTAGAATTGATGGCAGGAGGGGCAGCTGTGTCTTCAACTTCATTTTCAGCCATAGAATCTGGTGCCTAGATGCTTGGAGCTACTGCTTCAAGAGATGGAGAGCTGATGGTCTCAACTGGATCCGTCAAAATACCTCCTGCCTGTGTGACTTTTTCCTCTCCTCCTTCTGTTTCCTCCCCCTCTCCATGATACAGCTCTTCAAAATATGAATTCTCCCCTGAAGAGCAGTATCTGAAGAGGAAAAATAACTCATGTCCTCAAAGAAGGTAACGTCCATAGTGACATAGTACTTCCTGGTAGGTGGATGATAGCACTTGTATCCCTTCTGATGTCCTCCATAGCCAACAAAGACACACTTAAGTGCCCGGGCATCCAACTTAGACCTCTGGTTTTTAGGAACATGAACAAAGGCAACACAACCGAAGACACGAGCTGGAAGATTATGAAAGGAAGGTAAGGAGACATGAGATGCAAGAACCTCAAATGGAATTTTTCCCTGAAGAACGCTGGATGGGAGACGATTGATAAGATGGGAGGAAGCATGTACAGCATCGCCCCAAAGATACTTAGGCATATGAGCACTAAAGAGGAGGGCGCGAGCCATATCAAGTAAATGACGGTTTTTTCTTTCAGACACGCCATTTTGTTCTGGTGTTTGTGGACATGTAGTTTGGTGAACAATCCCATGGGTTTTGAAAAACTCTTGGAAAGCATGATTAACATATTCTCCCCCATTGTCAGAACGAAGGACTTTAATGGTGCTATGGTATTGTGTTTGAACAAGAGTGCGAAAGGTTTGAAAAGCTGGAAATACTTCATCTTTGGTTTTAAGAAGAGCAACCCACGACAATCTCGTACAATCATCAATAAACAACACAAAGTATCTCAAACCCGATAAAGTGGATTCTCTAGAAGGGCCCCAAACATCAGAATGAATCAACTCAAAAGGAGTAACACTTTTATTAGAAATACTAGGAGAATAACTAGCACGATGACTCTTTGCCAAAACACATGTTTCACAATGTAAAATAGACTCATCCACACCAATAAACAAAGTAGGCATGGTTTTTCTCATAAGACTAAAAGATGGATGCCCTAAACGGCGATGCCACAACCAAATTTCACTTAGCTTATCAGAACTCGAAGTCAAAGCGGCGCGGGACTGGACTCCTGGTTTCTCCCCTGCGTATGTCTGATCCAGATGAAACAACCTGCCCCTCAGATACCCCCGACCGATTATCTCCCTGGTGAGAAGATCCTGAAAAATCACATACATAGGATAAAAAGTTACGGAGCATTTAGACTCAGTATTCAACTGGGGAACAGATATCAAATGGTGAGACAAATCAGGCACATATAACACATTATGAAGTTCTAAGGTGGGAGTAATACGAACTGACCCTGACCCTAACACAGGAAAGGCCTCACCATTGGCATTGGTTACATAGGACACTGGTGGGGAAGACAATTCAGTAAAGTATGATTTGTCATAAGTCATATGATCGGAGGCACCAGAATCAATAATCCATGTATCAGAACCAACAAAGTTAGAAACCTTTAAAGCCATACCAATTTTACCTCGACCAGCTATAGAGGCTGTAGGAGTAGCTCCACCTGCTGTATGATGATCTTGGCCAGTCACTCCATAGAAATCTTGTTCTTGGACCAACTGAACCGCAGCCGCTTTCCCTTTAGGACGATAACCTTGCTTCTTAGGTTTAAGGTGCGGGTTCAACTTCCAACAAGTCTCCCGAACATGCCCAAGGTCGTTGCAATAAGTACATTGAGGACGGGGGCGGTTGGTGAAGCCTTGTGGGAAACCTTGCTGATGAAGTGGGGCTGAACTCTGCTGCTGAAGGAAAGGTGCCGGTGACTTGGCCTGAATGGCTAGGCTAGATACTTCAACCTGTGCATGCTTGACACTTTCCTGCTGAGACTCATCCTTGCGGATGTATGTAAAAGTTGTGGTCAAACTAGGAGGGTCTGTCATTCTGAGCAATTCTCCCTTGGCACTGCTATGCTTCTCATCAAGCCCTCTCAGGAATACATGAACCCGTTCTAGCTCCTTCTCCTTCTGGTACCACACAAGATCTTCCTGATTCTTGATCTTGCAAGGACGCTTCTGATCAATCTCCGCCCATACATTCTTCAGCTTGGTGAAATACACAGCTACTGGTTGCCCATTCTGTTGCATACTAGCAGCTTTACACATCAATTCATGAACCTGTATAAAATCAGACTCATTAGTATACAGATCTCCCAATGTCTTCCATATTGTTTCAGCAGTCTCACACTCTTCCACCAACTGTAAAACATCTTCAGTCATAGCTTTGAACAGAAGAGCCATCACAGATCCATCATCATCCTCCCACTTAGCATAGGCTTCCACATCTGCCTCACTAGGAGCTTTGGTTGTTCCATTCACATGCCCCATCCTGTGTATGCCACGAAGATGGACAGACATAATCTTCTTCCATGTTCGAAAATTGGTACCATTGAGTTTCGGACCACCAAAAGAACCACCATCTGAACTTCGAACAGAAACCTCAATCTTTTGGACCTCATTGACTTTAGGGCTCGGTCCTTCACTATCAGCACCACCCATTGCAACAATATAGTAGTAAAATCACACAATATGCAGCGGAATGAAAGAGACAGAAGTACGATTTATCAAAAATAGAGAACCCTTTTTTTTTTTTTTTTTTTTTTTTTTGAAACCTGTTGCAGGTTGACTTGTTGCTTGGGCGATCTGGTAATCAGTCTTGAACAGAGGAAGCTGACGTGTCTGGGATGGTACGGGTCTGGGATGAGATCAAGGGAAGACCGGTCTGGTATGAGAGGTCTGGTACGGGTGAGTTTGGTATGAGAGGTCTGGTACGGGTCTGGGATGAGATCAAGGGAAGACCGGTCTGGTATGGATCTGATACGGGTCTGGTATGAATCTGATACGGGTCTGGACGAGAATGACGCCGGGAACAAGAACCGGGGCCGGAGACTGGAGGATCGATCGGATTGAAGGGAGGCCGGACTGGGTTGTTCTGATCGGACTGAAGGGACTGAAGGGAGGATCGATCGGACTGGAAGAACAACCGGACTCAGACGCGCGTCGGACAGAAGCAGGCACGGCGTCGATCTGGGCAGCGACGGCGTTCCGGACGCGAAGTCGATCTGGGCAGCAGGGTAGGAGGAGAGCGACGCGGCCTGGGCCCGTCCTTGGTTTGACTTGAAGGTCGGTCTCAAAAAAGAGACGAAGACCAGTCTTTGAAGTAAAGGTTGAGAACGACAAACAACAACCCTAACAAAGGGGTTTGGTTTGGTACCAATTCCTCGGACTTGAGGGAAAAAATTGGACAACTAAGGAGACAAAGTCCTCTCGGATCTTTGCTCTGATACCAAGTCAGAGATACAAGATTTAGAGAATGAATTTTCTAAATAAAATATTACACCCATTCTGCGGTGTATATAAACAGATTACAATCGTACTACAACGTACTACACAACATATACAAGGTAAGTAATTACAACAATATATTCCCATGAAGTCTATTCCTAATAGGGAACGACGACTCACACTAACATATAATGAAGGAGATTTGACGAGGTGGAAGGAGCAGAAGCTCCGAAGGCTACCAAGAAAACATTGTACCTCGAGTTGAGGCAACATGAACTTCGGAAGCAGAGGAACAAGACGTACTGGTTATCGGGCCTCTGATAAGTGAGTGATTACTGTCATTTGTATGTGAAGAAACTTTTACTTCCTAATTAGTTCAATGTTTAGTAGCAATTTTGAGCATTTTATAAGGTTAGAACTGTTGCTCCCGCTTTTTGTTTCATCTGTTTTGCATGACCGTTTTAGGGACAACATTGGATGTTGGTATCGGAATTGCAAATGAATCAACCAAATGGGACTAGGTATTTGCTTAATGTGTAGATTGGCTTCGTTCGGTTTCTTTATATTAGGACCTGTGAGAATACATTTTTGTAGTATAATTCTGATGAGAGATTACTGTTCTTTCCTAGGGATATCGATTATTGCAGTGAAAGTTATTGCATAGACAGAATATGCTAGGGAAAGATTCAAATGTTCTCTCTAAATTTCATTAGTAGCTCTTTTCCTTGCATAACTTACACAACTTAAGCCCCACTTGTTTTCTTCTGAAGGGATTGGTTGTGTCACACGTACATACTTTCTTCTATAGCATTTCATCTGGATATCAAAGTAGTAAGTTATGGTTCTAACACTGATTGTAAATTTATCTCCTGCTTATATAACCTGCAGTTTTGGACATTTCGTTGGCCCTTCACGAAAAGTTATATATCCCTAGCCTCAGAAAGTAATTGAAGAATTCGAAGTGTTAATAAAGAGCCGTCGTCTGCAATCTAGGATGCAAACTCTGACTATCTTGAACTTCAGCCATAACACAAAAATGGGTTGTATGTACTGTTACTCTTTTTCTTTTTGGGATAGCTTTTAGGATTACTTGCTCACATGACTCACATCTGCCCTTTTGGGGATAGCCTGCTCTTTATGTTTCTTTTTTCTTTGTGTCTCTTTTAATCGGCCCATTATGTATTCTCTGCTGTTTGGCTAAATGGAGGGTCTTCAGGTTAGAGCAGGGGGAATGTTTAACATGAATTTATTTGTTTGTTTCTCTTGTTATGTGCAGTAGTGTCAAAATGGAGGTTTAAGATTTTACAGACGGTTTGATTTCATGCATTTATTTTGATATCTTTCTTCTTATGTGGTATATGAAGAGACACTGCTGAAGCTGGCATGGCCAGCCTATTCACGACCAACTTTGGGGCTTTCATAGACATCAAGAATCAAGATGGCGAAGATGATAACCTGATTGAAGACATCCTTGCATGATCTGTAAGTTTAGGATATTATTTTTCTTAGGTGATTTTTTCTCTGTGTTATCATTTTCATGGATTGTAATACAATGACTTTGCTGCAGAGAATTGTTATTTAACAATAATATAAAGATCCCTGATAAATCTAGTTTGGCAAGTGCTAATCTACAGTTTCTCTCTTGGCGCGCTAGCTGAAAATGAGAAGTTTGTCGAACCATGAGATTACAGCTTATCAGGGAATAAGTTTCCAAGGAGAACCCATAATTTCATAGTCTATGAAAGGATGCCAAGACCTCATAAGGCAGAAACAACAACCCTTTCCGCTAGCAACAAGGGGTGACAAGTGAATGGGAAAGATGGCAGGGAGCTCAATACCTGCATCATAGATATAGTCTTATTGATCGATAATACTGTAAAGTGTAAACGACAGCCATCAGGACAGCATAAACTATAACTTCATTGCTTATGGGATGATCAAGATGAGGCAATTTCCTTGTATATATGGAAGAGGTTAGCTTATAGTTTGGCGTTTCAGATATACAGATCTGAATTAAGAATGACATACTTGATACTTCTAAGCAAGTAACCTTCAGCAAGGAAAGAAGGATAGAATAACAATGGAGATGTATGAAATCATGATCAACTTAGCCCTTTAGGCGTAAGTGCAAGTGAACGGCATAGAATAACAAGAGTAGAAGTACCACGCGGCTGAGGCCTGTTTTGAAAAATAAAATAATTTTGTGGGCGAGAAAAATAAACTACGTTTCTCAATAACCACCTGGACAGTATACTGTACGTCCAAAAAAAAAATTTGATTAGCAAAATCAGAACAACCCCTACACGCAACAAGCCAAAAAAAAGAGAAAAGCCAAAATCCAACTCCATCTCCCTGATAAAGCCCTTAATATACTTGGATTGATGCGAGAGTTGCTCGAAAACAACAAAGAAGTGAAGAACCATCTTTAGAGTTTGACCCGTATGTAGTGATCTTGATCGCATAGAAGATTGATGGTACAACAACACTAGCTAGTAAAACGAACAAAACATTGATAATCCGGTTGGAGTTTTACTTGAAAAGTGAAAACGAGTCCATGAATGGATTAGTAGCTTATTGGTGGTACAACTACGTACACTTCAGCTGGTAATATATATGAACAAAACATTGGCAACTCGGTTAGAATAATTTTACTTGAAAACGGGTCGATGAATGGATTACTAGCTTTTTGAGCTTGAGTCATTAGCTTTGGCTCACCATTTTCAAATTTATAATATACTTATTACGTATTTACGTTAGTAGTTGAAGGGTATAAATGACCTTTCCGATACATTAGTCTAGAAAAAAATTTGAGATTCGCAAGATTCTCATCAGTCATCCAGTCACTTTAGCTCAACTCATCGCCTTTTGTCTTTCCCTTCACTTTCTTCCTTGGATCCATCTACCTTTTTAACCGTTTTAATAAGAAGGGAAAATCGTCTAAATAGTGTTTGGACTTTTCTAAACTATTAATTTTCATACCCATACTTCAAAAATATCAAAATGGTATCTGAATGTTTGAGCTCGATCTAATTTCCGTATCTAGCAGCAGTAAAATCGTTAACTCCATTAACTTTTGAAGGATATTTTCGTCATTTTACTATTCATCTTCTCTAAAATCTCCTTTCTTTGCAGCTTCACCATTGTTCTTCTTCATCATCTCTAAATAAGCATCTGAGATTTCCATTTCAGCCAGCACATTACTATTGATGGCCATGGAGGCCTTAAGGATCTGATGTGCGCATTACCTACAGTGTTGCAATGCCTTCCTCACATTTTCAGACAGACCATTTTGGGGTACTTTAGGGAATGGGAGCCACCACTTCTCTTCTTGCCTAATTGAAGGTCTACCGTCTACCCGAAAAGGAAGATTGGGAAAATGTTTCGGTATCATCAGTATCAGCAACAATTATCCCTCGGTCAACATAATAAAACTTGGAATCACTAAATCAATCCAGAAGGCTAAGCAGCATTGCATCCAGTTTCTTGAGGGTAGGTAGGCTCACATAGAGATCTGAGCGGGGACAAGTGACCATAACCTCAAAAGTCCCACCACCAGGGAATTCTTGAGTTGATGGTATGAGCTCAACAATCGAATCACTCACACACAAAAGCCATTCCATTTCTCGGCACCACATTGCCTTCTTCTGTGGTGGCAATGGCTCCAACTTCCATAACTCTCCAAACATAGTAGCTGCCAAAGCAAACCAATAAAAACCACTTATTATTCGTTAATTCAAACAATATAGAAGAAGTGTTTTGGGGAAAATTACAGAGAAACAAAACTAGCAATAGCAGCAAGACGAGAATTTGTGCAAACCAGAAAGATTTGTGATGGCACTGGAAATAGCAAGAGCAGTGCAGACTCCATTGCCTCTACCTGACATATCTTCTCCAAGTAGAAGCTTTGCAAATCTCTCCTTCATCAATTCAACCTCTGTAAATCACACGACTATTCAATTCAAATCGCAGTAGTATATGGATATCAATTTACACACTCCGGCGCCACCAATAGGCCTGACATTTAAACCCGTAACCCGCAAACCCGCACTATACCCGCAAGCTAAAAACCCGCACAAACCAGCATGTTTATTAATCCGGGCTAAAAAAAGCTCGCACGTAAAAAACCCGCAAATTAACGGGTTTTGCGGGCTAAACCCGTTGGAACCTGTTAACTCAAAATCCTTCCCAAAAACCCATACGGGTTCCCCATTTTTTTTTCAACCAGGACATTTATATAATTTTTCTTATTCCCCATGAGGATCCGACAGTTGGATCTTCGTATAATTGTGAAAAGACGATTCAAAAGGAGTTCCGTGAGGATTCGACCGTTGGATCGTCGTGTAATTATGTGAGGATGATTCTAAAGGCGATCTGGGACGATCCAACTGTTGGATCTTCGTACAATTGTGCAAAGATGATTCAAAAGGTGATCTGTGAGGATCCGACCGTTGGATCGTCATATAATTTTGTGAGGATTATTCTAAGGGCGATCCGGGACGATCCAACCGTTGGATCTTTGTATAATTTTGAGAGGATGAACCTAAGGGTGATCTGTGAGGATCTGACCGTTGGATCTTAGTATAATTTTGAGAGGATGAACCTAAGGGCGATCTGTGAGGATCTGACCGTTGGATCGTCGTATAATTTTGAGAGGATGAACCTAAGAGCGATTTGTGAGGATCTGACCGTTGGATCAAATCTATAAAGATGATCATCTAAGTGATCCGACCGTTGGATCTTCGTATAATTTTGAGAGGATGAACCTAAGGGCGATCCGTGAGGATCCGACTGTTGGATCATTGTATAAACCTGTAAAAATGATCCTCTAGGTGATCTGTGAGGGTCCGACCGTTGGATCGTGGTATTATTGTGATTTGTGAATTATTTTTTGTCAAAAAAGGAAAAGGAAAAAAATCTAAAAAGATAGAAAATAAAAAATTTCAAAATAGAAAACCAAAAAAGTTCATATAGAGAAAATGACAAATGAGGGGTTATATACATAAGTCTTAATTGGTTTTAGTTGCTTTGATAAAAAAAAAAAAAAGTTTACAGGTCTTAACAGGTTCCAAAGGAAAACCCTCTGGGTTTGGCCCGCAAAACCCGTTAAGCTAACGGGTTCTTACCGGGTCAGCCAGTTAAGAACCCGCACCGTACCCGCACGTTGCCAGGCCTAGCCACCAACAACGACGCTAGCCCCAACTCCATGGTCCCCACCTTCGCCAACCCCATCTAGATCGAAATCGCCGTCCTTGCAAAACGCTCCATGAAAAACTCGAGACGAATGCCGGAGTTGTTCGGAATCTGGCTCGACACCGTTGTGGTCACCGGGTTCATCCTCGCCACCATGTTCTGGAACAAGGCGTCCAAAATTCCGTTTGCTCCAAAAGTGTACCCATATGAGAATCTTCGAGTGGAGCTCGGCGGAGAATCATAGAGGGGTATCGGGTTTCTTCTAATTGTGTGCTAATTCTTGTTTCAGATGTATTTTTGTGCATTTCTCATGTTTGATATGGCTCTAAATAATGTTATGTACCCCAAAACTGTGAGCATTGTATGTTTTGGATGATACCTTCTTGGAACGAATTGCCAGTCATTTAAATCACTTTATCTGATGCATTGTTTCATACCCAAAAAAAGAAAAGAAAAAAAAAAGGGATGATGAAGAAGAACAATGGTGAAGCTGCAGAGAGGGGAGATTTTAGAGAACATGAATAGTAAAATGACGAAAATATACTTCAAAAGTTAATGGAGTTAACGATTTTACTGTTGCTAGATTCGGAAATTGGATCAGGCTCAAACATTTAGGTACCATTTTGATATTTTTTAAAGTACAGGTATGAAAATTAATAGTCTGAAAAAATCCAGACATTGTTTAGATGATTTTCCCTTTTAATGAATAAATCTGAGAAATTAAATACAGAAGAAGAAAAAAACGCCAATTAGATACTTCCGGAAGGATCGAAAGGAAAGCGTGTATATAAAAGGAAATAAAATTCCATTACCAAAAAAATAGAGATATAAAAGTAAATACAAATGTAATGGCAGTGTATATTTTCCTTGACTGAAACGGATTTATATATAAAATTGTCCAATAATGCAAAACTCGTCGTATTACAGTAAACCGACGAGGTGCTAAAGTAGAGGGTCGAAACCCCCAAACCGAGTTTTTACGAATTAGGGCTCTCCGACTCGACTCTCCTCTCGATTCTCATCGCTTCGAATTCATTTTCCTCCGCTGAAATTGCTCTCAATCGACTGCTTGGGGGTTCGAATTTGGAGTCGGATAAAATTAGGGTTTGGGATTCGCATCGGTTATTACGTGGCTTCGCGATTTCGATCGCGATTCGGGACGAGACGACTTTCTGGTAAGTAATTTGATTCTGGAAAATCAGCTATTGGGTTTTGGATTTTTTGTGGTTTCAGTGTTGGATTCGAACATTGGAGCCGTGGATTTGGGATTGGGGTTGGAAGGGAGAATGTTGAAATTTGGGGATAAATGCAATACCAGGTCGATGGGTTGGATTAGAAAATTTGGGGGTTTTGTTTGAAATTGATTGAATCGATGGAAATTATTGATTTTTAAGGTTTGATTGAAGTTCTTGGCGATTTTCCAGGTTACCCAGAATTTGTAATTGTTGATTTGGACTAGAAATGCGGGGATATGATACACAGGTAAGGAAATTTTCAATCTTTGGCAATCTGATCATTGTTTATATGCCAGTTATTATGGGTGTTCTTAGATAAATTCAGTATTTACTGGTGTTTTTTTTTTTTTTTTTTTCGTTTAGAGATTCGATCGACCAGTTGAGGAATATGATGATTATGAGTCCGAGGGGGATGGATATGGATACGAGGAGGAAAGAGATGAGTATGAAGATGAAGAGGAAGAGGAAGAGGAAGAAGAAGAAGCTCCAAAACCCACCAAGGAAGCATTGGAGTACCTTGAGTTGAGACAACGCTTGAAAGAACAAGTTCGAAGGCAGATGAAGAAGAAGGAAGGTGGTTCTCGGGCCAACTCCAATGATAGAAAAAAGCTCCCCTACGATAAGTGAGTGATTACTATAACTATCATTTGTATGAGACAAAACTTTTACTTCCTTAGTTCATTGCTACTAAATACTTTAGGTCTTGCTGGTTCCTTTATTGAATTTATATATGTTTCGTGGTAGTTCATATGTATATCAAAGTAGCAAGCTATGGCTCTAAAATTGTTTGTGTATTCATGTCTGCTTATCCTGCAGTTTTGGATCGTTCTTTGGCCCTTCTCAACCAGTTATCGCTCAGAGAGTAATTCAAGAAAGCAAGTCGTTGTTGGAAACCCAGCATCTGGCATCTAGGGCCACAAACTCTGTCCATCCTGTATGTACAGTATATCTTTCTTTTGTGATAGCTTGTAGCATTACTTTCTCTCATCTGATCATTTTGTGATAGCCACGTACATGCTTCTTATTGCTTTTCAATTTACCCTTTCAATGGGTGCATTATGTAAACTCCTGTTATGTGGTACATTGTCATGGGGGAAAATGGAGGGCCAAGTCTAGATCTGTGAGATTTGCTTAACATGTATTTTTGTGTGTTTTTTCTTTATATGGGAGGAGCACGAGGTGTGATTACATGCATGTTTTTGAATACTTCTCTTTAATTTTGGTATATTTGCATTTGGGATAATGGAGGAACTTCCATTTTTATTTTCCCAAGGGATGTATAGTTTTTTTTTTTTAATGCTTTTTAATAGAGGCATAGATTTGATTTTGACTGTTTGACTTGTATCTGTAGAACAAGAAGAGCTCTGGGTCTACCTCTGGTGGCTCTAAATCTGTTGCACATAACCCGAAACCCAAAGTAATTAATGAGGTATGGGAGCATATTGTTTTATTTTATCTTTTAAAGTCCTTTTCATCAGCTTAATACATGTTAATGAGTTTTCGGGTATTTGCAGCAAAAAAATAAACTCCAAAAGCTTAAAGACACTAGAGATTACTCATTTTTATTATCTGAAGATGCGGAGCTTCCTGCTCCTGCAAAGGATCGTCCCCCTCGAAGTGACTCTGCTCTGAAGTCTGGTAATTTCTTATCTTCTATGCCACTTTTTATTTATGGTGTTTGAAACCTCTGTTTCCATTGGATCTTATACAGATTTTTTTTTATCTGATGTGAAGAGGTGCGATCAAGTCAAACAATGGCAAAAAGTAAACAACCTTTGGCAAATAATGGTAGACCTGTCCATGGTGGTCTTGATAATGGTAGATCTGTTCATGGCAGTCGTGAGAATGGGAGACCTGTTCATGGCAGTCGTGAGAATGGGAGACCTGTTCATGGCAGTCGTGAGAATGGGAGACCTGTTCAGGGCAGTCATGAGAATGGGAGACCTGTTCAAGGCAGTCGTGAGAATGGGAGACCTGTTCAAGGCAGTCGTGAGAATGGGAGACCTGTTCAGTCTGGTCGTGATGAAAGGAAAGCGGTTCCTACTAATGGACATATGCATTCTAAAGTTGGGTCCAATAGGCCAAGTTCTGCCAGTAGCCGACCTGGTTCAACATCAATGGACTCTAGAAAACAACTTGGTAGCAACAATGCAAATGGGCCTGGCCGGCCTCTAGGGCCAAAAGGTCTGCCTTCAAAGATGCCTGCTTCTACCACAGAGAGGAGGGCTTCTGCACCAGGTTTGAAGAATTCCCTGTCTTCTTTGCAGAAAGCACCCTCTTCAACGTCGCAGTCATCTGTTCAGAGGCAGCCAGTACAGCAAAGAAAAGAAATACGAGAACCTTCTAAGCCCAATATGTTATCAAAACAGTCCACGGGATTGTCAAAACCTCAGGTCTAAGATTTTCCCATCTGCTACATATTTCGTTTGCATGGTCGATTGTTATATATGCTTTATATCTGACTTCCATGGATTTTAGCAGATCCACAAGCCACAAATGCATAAGCAAATCCCATCACGTCCTGTGTCACAAGAGTATCGTCCCAAAAAAAGGCCTGCAAGCAGGTTTGCAGATGATGAGTATGACCCTGAATCGGGGGATATTAGTAGTATGATCAGAAACATGTTTGGGTAAGAGTTGTTATTATCATTATTATTATTTTCATAATTTATAATTTCTAAATGATTTGAAATGGTTGGGTCTTCAAAATTCATTTTTGGTGAAGTATTCCTTGGCCTGGTGATGCAATTTAGCTCCTTTTGGTAGTTTTCGCTGTTGACCACGGACAATCACAATCTGCACCAAATTTTATATGCTTTTATGTCATTGTGTTAAGTAGAATATAAAGTTTACTTTTGTAATGATGATTATTACATTCTTTATATTTACGATAAGTTACTGTAATTTGATTGAGATGCTGGATTCTTTGCAAGTTCATTTGGGGAGATGAAAAATTGTTTGCTTATTAAAAAAATTTAACGTAGTGGAAGATGTCATTGGATTTTAGTTTGAAACCTTGGTTGTTGAGGAGTTATTGTGTCATATCTGAATAGCAATCTGAAATTTTTGCAGTTACAATCCAACTAAATTTGCTGATGATGACGACGTTAGTGACATGGAGGCAGGATTTGAAGATATTCAGAGGGAGGAGAGGAGAAGGTAAGCAGCTTGTTCCCGTTAATATTTTTAATCCACCTTTTCATTTTAAAAGGAACCACCATTTTCCAATTGCAATTTTAGTTGACCTTGTAATTATGTATTCCTGTGCTGTAGTGCAAAAATTGCAAGACAGGAGGATGAAGAACAAGCTAGGTTGATAGAAGAAGAAGAAAGGAGGGAACGTTTGGCCGCCAAGATGAGAAAACAGAAGAAGCTCAAGCGATAGCGACCATAGGAAAGGCAATTTTGCCTCATCCGAAAAGTTTGGTCACCAATTAAGTCACCTTGGTATTCTTCTCGTGCTAAAGTGAAGTTGACTCTGATTGGACTAATTATTCTGCAGATGTAGGTTCACATGCATTGCTAATTCAAATGTATTTTTGGTATCAAATAATGTGAAATATAAGTTTTGGGTTTTGCTCGAGTGTGGTTTTTTGTTTTGCAATTGCCCCTTGCCCAAGATATGTTATCGTTTGTATACCCAAAAAAGAAAAGAAAAAGAAGATAAGATTCCCTTGATGGAAAAGATAATAGTCATTGCAGCCTTGCAAGTATGATAGTTGTAATGAGTGGGAATATTTCTTATGCATGAAAAATTACAATATTCTTGGTTACAAATGACTAGCTACATTTTGCTTCCATTATTGAAAAAATAATTGGTGGAATTTCATCTTCAAGAATCTAAACCATTTCGTCCAATGTAAAAATGTGCTTGAGAATTGCAGAAGTGAAGTTACCGAACTGATTGGTTCAGTTTCATCTAGTTTATCTATGACTTTTCACGGTCTATTGACTCTCTCAGTAAAACCAAGTCATACAAATTACAACATAATTAAAGCTAATCTTCTTTGAAAAAGAGTTTTTTTTTTTTTTTTTTTTGAAAACCACTATCCCCAATTCCCCATTTAGCCCCTCACTGCTTGTAAATTTAGATGAAAAGATCAGATAAATAAAAAAGAAAAAGAAACTTTAGATAAAAAGAAAAAAAAAAAGGTCTGGCCTGTTTGTACAGTACTGATCCAATCATAAAAAAATTAAAAAATAGAAAAAAGAGTACACAGTACTGAGTAGTTGTGAGTGGGGCTGCCACTTGGTTTGGTAATTACCAAACTGACCGAATACCAACCGATGTTTTAGATTTGGTAAACCGACTTTTTGGTAACTGAGACCGATAAAACCGAAATCGAAAATTACAGAAAAAGTTGGTTTGGTTTTGGTAAATACCGAATCTACCGATTATCTGAATATTATATTTATACACTACAGTTTTCAATACACATACATGCATATTAGGAAATAAACATAAAAACTTTTATAATAGTATGAACATTACTATATATACTACATTAATAGTACATGCATTTTAAGCAATCTAGTCAAAGATGGTTAAATAACCTAGTTTTATTGAAAATTGCTAAAACTTGATGTCATATATACAAAAGAAAGCTATAATTAGTAGATGAATACAAAGTTTATGACTATAAAATTCAAAAACTTAGTTGTGTTCATTCTAATTTATATTATAAAGAATTAGTTGTTCTAAAATTGGTAATACCGAAAACCGAAATACCGAATTTGGTAAATATAATTAAAAACTGAAAATTTTGGTTGGTAATTGGTAGCTTAGTTTTGAAACCGAAAGCTTTAGTTTTGAAGTTGGTAATACCTATAACCTATTCGAACCGACTGAATGACAGTCTTAGTTGTGAGTATAAATATCTTTTTCAATTTCCAAAGAAAATGATGTCAGTAACCGAAAAAGTTCCGACTTTCTCGAAAAGTGACACCTCAACCTTGAAGAATGAAGGCGGCGTTGATCAGCACCGCCATTCCTTGGCAGCCTCCGCCGCACCATAAGCCTCTGAAACCCCTTTGTTGCTCCAAGGTTAACGGAGCCTCCTCCTCGCCGTCGCCGTCGCCGTCATCCTCCTCACAAATCAAGTGAGCTTTCTGCAAAATTGAATTTTGGATTTCTAGCTTCATTTTTCTCATTTCTCGACGTCTTTGTGATCTGCTGTTGCTTTAATTTCAGGTTGCAAGGCAGCGAAAATGCTGAGCTCCCTCAGCCTCGGATTCAGGTACTGAGATTGGACTAGTAATTGAAGCTAATGCCTTGGGAGGTAAAACGCAGCGTTTTACTGTTACTGACGGTTTTGTTGTTTTGGTGCGAATTCAAGTCTGGGGAAGCGAAGGAGACTGACGTTTGGCGACTCTTCAGAGAAGCTCAAAAGAGTGAGTTGTTGCTCCAATTCCTGAAATTCGTGCTTTTAGTTTAATTTGCATTCATTCTGATTCGATTTTCGGGTTTTTGGATATGTAGATATTCTGCATTTGAACCAGCATCGGCTTAAGGCCGTAGAGGATCTGAACAAAACAAACAGTGAGAAGCAGCTGCTGATTGATAAGATTGAGCAGTTGGAGCGGGAAAAGCAGGCTTCTGTTGGAAAGCCTCAAGGTACTTTTCCCTGTGGCTTACTTACTGAATAGGATTGCTTGCATCATATTCGAACCCTCGGATGTTTTTATTCCGATTCACTGTGATATTTCAGTATCATTAGAACATTCGGTTTAATGTACATTATGATATGATGTTTCATTGTGCATATTTTGTAAAGGCAAGGAAACCAAATTTAGCAAACTGCAAAGGTCAATTTACATTTCCTACTACTAATGTGATGGAATGGTAAATTTGGAGCGTATTGAAATTGTTAGCAAAGTACAAAGGTCAATTTATTGAAATTAGAATTACAAGGGGGCAAGTGGCACTGACCTGAAACTATTGGGGACCAAACGTGTATTTCAGGCTCCTTTCTAAGTCTACAAGTTATGATGGTACTCTCTATATATTCATTTGAGTAAAAAATGTCTTAGGGCAATGTTCTGTGATCATATCTTTGGAAACGGAAAAAATCATTAGATGAGGGTCAAAGATTAATCGTGTCTTTCTATTGTGTCCTGTAAACCAGATAGGCTCTCAAGTTGTTGGGAAGTACTCCTTCGGATAGACTCAATGGTCCTCACTAGAATGATTGCTGCCGGGGAGGCATCTGATTTGAGAAGGCTGGTCACGGATCATAAAATGAGTCTAGCTGAAGTTTTTGATGGCACCTTGCAGAAGACAGATGCCGAGCTTCTAGCTGAACTGAGACACTTCTTTGCAAGAAGCAGAAGGTAAAAGTGTTCTTGGGTAAAATATGGACTTACTGAAGCATGTTATGTTTTGTTTCATGTTTTTAATTTCACTTCATGAATGGGGTTTTCTGCATAAGTGGGAATTCTCAATTGTGTATCTCTTGAGACAGCCATGTCTTTTTCCTTATTCATTTTGCCACCCTTTTATCTTTCCGAAGAATGATATTGTCAATTTCATCTTATAAAAAAAAAAAAAATTCAGGAATGGCTTTCACATTGTGCACATATGTACGGAAATGGCACCACTGGTCTCTGTTGGATCTTTGGCATCATATGTGACTGGCTTGTCTCGTGCACTACAGAGGAAGGGGCATTTGGTGGAGGTGATACTTCCAAAGTAAATTTTGACCTCCTTTCTCATTTCATCTGTGCTCAGATTGGGACATCTAGTTCTCATTTTATATCACCAGAGAAGAGAAGAGTAACATTTCTTTAATGGAGACTGTTGTTGTTATTCTCTTGCAGGACTGTGTGACTGATGTATCAGTTGTCATGTTACCCATATGTAGTATCTATTAAGTTATTATCCTTACAGTACAAATTGATTTACTAGTTGAATTTACCTTGTACTAGGTATTCAAGCCTGGACCTAGATGAAATTCAAGGGCTACAAGAGATTGAGGCAGAGTCCTTTTCATATTTCAATGGTCAACTTCATGGAAACAGAATTTGGACTGGGTAAGTTTCTGTTGCTTAGCTCCAATGAACCCAATTGTGAACTGCTAATACCTCTTTCATTGGGTAAGGACTAACAAGTAAGGACCCATGCCATTATGGTTCTATTGTTGAGAAACTTGAATTTTTCTCACTTTAACTACTCATTGTACAGTGTTGTCTATGGCATTGGAGTTACCTTAATTCAACCTCTAGAGTATTCAGAGTTTTTCAATCGTGAAAAGGTGTATGGCTACTCAGATGACTTTGAAAGGTCGGTAGAATCTATTTTTGATCATATCCTTAACCAATGGGGTTAACTTAAGGTTCTCCTTAATGTCATGCATCTCTAACCAAAAAAAAAAATTAAATTTGAAATTAAAAAATTCAAATATAAGACAAACTCATAATAAAATTCCAATTTGAATATCAAATTCTAATGTATGACAAAATTATCTGTGGATTTTTAGTTTTTTACTTCTTAACCACTGAAGAGTTCTTCCCTGGCTCTTTTTGTACAAGAATCTCTGGGACCTTTAATTCTAATACGGTTTTCTAACTTTCCTTTACAATTTATTCTATGATGATTAATCTGATTTGATGCATTCAGGTTTACCTATTTCTCTCGTGCTTCATTAGATTATATTGTAAAGTGTGGAAAGCAACCTGATGTGATACATATCCACAACTGGGAGACTGCTATTATTGGGCCACTTTTCTGGGATATTTTTGCTAACCAGGTACAACTGATAATCGCATTTCTTCAGGATATTTTGTTGTCAGTATTTCCTTTGGATATAGATATGAATGCCAAGTAGTTCGTTAAATATCGCTCCGAGAACTGATGACACAAAGATGCTCTGGTTTTGCTTCACATGGGAGATGGGACTATCAATTGTTTTTAACACATCTTTTACCTAATTTTGTTTCTCGACCACCTCCGGTTACTGATTTGAAAATTTATTTTGTAGCTTTTGCCACAGAGAGAAATTATTTCCAGCATGTAATTGCTTTTCTTCAAATGTAGGGACTTGAAGGTACGAGAATCTTATTGACATGCCATGACCTGAATTCACAGGCAAGTAGCTCTATATACTCCTTTCTGTCTTTACATATTCTCTTGGGTCTAATTGATAATGGTCCTCTTGTACTTCTATAGTGCCTCGAGCATCCGGATAAACTAGCGTTATGCGGACTTGATCCTTCTTCACTTCACCGTCCTGATCGCTTGCAAGATAATACTAAGTCACATTTGGTTAATATTTTGAAGGTAAATATTATACCCGACTATCTCTCTTCTCTACATAATTTTGGAATCATAACCGATGCCTTCTCAGTATGGTTCTAGCTCATGAGATATGTATTGGCCCTTTATATGACCTTCTTTCAACATGTATAGAATACACTTAAATATGTATGAGTTGATTCTAGTAAGGAACATAAGTTGAATACAGTCAACTATTCAAACATGGAAATTATGCATAGACAACGAGTCAGCATGCAGGTATCTAATTCGTACAACATTGTATCTTATTTGTTCTGTCAAGTTTTTTTTTCCGGTTCCACTAGGTTTCTTTAGGGGAGGTAACTCTTGGGTTTTGCACATGGAGTACTGCCATGATGTCTTGGTTTCCCCTCCTTGCTCATTTTTATTTAGAACTGTTTCCCATGCTGCAAATTCCCTTTTTATTGGAAGTTCTAGTTTCCTTGTATGCCCAGAATACCTTAAGGGTTCATTTAATTTTTGCAGGGTGGAGTTGTTTACTCCAATAATGTTGTCATAATGTCCTCCGTACTATCAAAAGGCAGGGTTATACATACTCTGAGTCATGGGTTGGACCCTACCTTAAACATTCACAAGTAGGTCCATCAAACTCTCATGCAGGTTTTTGCAGTTTTTATTTTATTTAAGTTTCTTATAGTGAATGCATAGCTCACCCTTCGTTTCCATTTTCTTTCAGGAACAAGTTGGTTGTTTCTCCTTGTGGGTTTGACAATTCCGCCTGGGATCCATCCAAGGACAGCTTTCTTCCCCGAAATTTCAATGTCGAAGATATGGAAGGGAAAGCAGTTTGCAAAGCTGCATTGCAGCAGCACCTTGGGTTATCGGAGCATGCTTCTACCATTCTTGTATGTGTGCACCTCAAGTTATCTGAGCTAGTTTTTTGGTAAACTGGCACTTAATTTGTTAAACCCTAGGAATTCATAAAGTAACCAAGTTGCTCTGTGGATGAAAAGTAATGATCTTGGGATTATTGAAACCTTAATATATGCATTTGAAAGCCATGTCCAGTCGTACTAGATATTTTGTAAATACATTCCTCTGGGAAGAACAACTTATTTGAGATCTTGGAAGACATTAAATTTTCTGGCATCATATAGGATTCTTATCCACTTTAATGTCTTTCTATATGTCAACTAGTGAACCTTAATTATCTTTGACTAGGTAATTTAGGGTCTGGGACTGCTTTTTCAGGGAATTCATAAATGATCAACTTTGTTTCATATATACAGAGCCGTTCTAGAGAGGACCTCCTTAAATTTAAATTTTATATATATATATATATATATATATATATATATATATATAACTTTACTCAATATAAAATGTGCAGTTTTATTCAGGATCCTGATTTTTGCTGGAAGAATGACCAAATTATGAATAATATTTTATTAGATTGGATGCATTGTGTCTGAAGATGTTGATCTGGAGAAGATGAGGGCAGTAATCATGAAAGCTTGCAAGAGCGATGTACAGGTGTGACTTTTCTCCATATTTTTCTTTTCTATAAGGACATGCATTGCTTATTAGCTGGGTACTAGAGCCTTACTAGTAGATTCTACTTTCAGAATGAATAAAAATTGTTGTCAATGTGCTTGATAGCGAGGGATGAAGCTACTTCATTTTATAAATCTTTCTTTATAGTATCTGGTCTTTATGTTTCTTGTTCTTCTATATTACTTCTCATGGATCTGATTGCTTAGTGTTTTCATACAGTTCATCATCATGGGTACTAGCAAATTATCAAGTATACACAATCTTGGATCATTGCAGGAAACACTGAAGGTATATATGACAAGCTCTTGTTCATTCCATTACTGGATTCTACTGTATGGACAACTGGATGTCACATTTGTGGGACTGGCAAAGCGTTACAGAGTATTACCATTGTCATTAGATCTTTCTTGTTTTGGGACAACTAACTGTCTAATATATTTAATGAGTTGTAGGGTATTTCTTTGATGCCAAAATATAAGCATCTTTTATGATTAGCTCTCACTGTTCACTTAATATTCAACTCACTATATATTGTGTGTGTATTTGGCTGCAGGATGAACAAGTGAAATTCGTAAATGAGTGTGATGCAGCAATAACACATTTGGTTTTTGCCGGATCTGATATTATCTTGTGCCAATCTTTTCATGACCCTGTTCTCCAAGTTCCAGTTAGCTCTCTCTCTGTCTCTTTCTTAGCTTTATATCATCACTTATTTGATGTCCATACTCATTTTTATCCAAATTATGTAGTTAAAGGCTTTAAAGTACGGAGCTGCTCCAATTGCATTAAACTCCTCCCATGACAACTTCAGGTATTCTTTTTCAGAATGAGAACTGGGAGTCAAATTGTATTATTTGTACCATTTTCTCTTAAAGGACGATCATATATGTCTCCGTTGGCAATATCTTGTAACAGGAACTTTGCAGAACATGACTATGAGACTACTAATTTCTCACGTTTCATCAGCTCTACCTTTGGAAATATGTCCATAAGCGAAGTGCTGGATGAGATGGTATGTATTGCTTTAAATTCATGATTGCTTCACTACTTATTAGAAAGTTATTATTTAAGGTGCTAAAACATTTGAAATTTTTTTTCTCTATTTGAAGAAAAACCACCCCTCGAAGTGGAAGAGAAAAATACTGGACGCCATGGAAATGGACTTCTCATGGGATGCTGAGTGCTGTGACGTCCACTGTTCTGCTTACACTGCTATAAAGAAGTCATGAAGCTTCTGTAACCCTACATCAACCCCTCACACTCGACGACCAATTTTGGGAGAGCAAAGTTGTATACAGTAATTGTATGTAAGAATTTCTTGTAGATATGTGTATGTTTGTGCTTTCATAGCGCACTATGTAGGTTGTAAATAGCTAGCTCGGGTCTAGAGATGACTACTTATTAGGTTTCTAAATAAAATAGGGATCTGCAGCTGAAGAAAAGAAGTTTGTATTCTCTATCTAGTAACTTATAAGAACTACTACATGGCCTAACCATACACAGGATCCAATGTTTTTTTGTATATGTACTTAAAGTTAATTCTAGAAATAAGTTGAGAAAGACCTTTCTTGATCTAAAGTTTAAAGAGATTAGTTATATATCTATTCACAATTATAGCTTCGACAATTATGGATTGTTTTTTAAAAACCCAAAATGCATTTTAAAACCAGTTTGGTCACTTGGTGTAATGATTTCTGTAGACATCTTTGTGCAACTGTGCTCCTTATCTGCTCACCAATATAACCAGTTAGGTTTCATTTTTGGTTGGATGGTAGGTTGTCATTGCTTGTTGTGAAATTTAAATCTTGGTATGAATTTCATGTAATTGTTATACGCCTGACTACATGAATAGTGCTCGTTTTCTTTTATCGCTTGAAGAAAACAGACAATTCTTACTGTCGCCTCTCATCACTCCAATTGTGATTAACGAATCCTTACCTTACAATTTTAAAATTGAAATCATTCATTTTTAAAATTACCATTTAGGTTCACTTCATAATTAGAGTAACATGTAAAAAATATAAAAAATTCTCGTGTTTGTTTTTATTTCTTTATAGAAAATATGTGTCATATCATCTTCATCATAGTTGTCTCTTGCTAGCCTTAATTAATGGTGAAAATGACTTCCACCCAATAATAATAAGATAAATGGGTTTTTCCCCCAAGTAAAAAAAAAAAAGGATAAAAAGCAAGACAGTAAAACCATAAATCCAAGAAATCCCATTTAGTGAAGAGGGGGTAAGGAGGTTGCTTGCGTAAGGAACAAAGAACCCCCTCTCCCCAATGATACATTATTCTTTCATCTTCTTCTGCTTATGATCATGGCACAACCACCACAATCACCGTCAAAATTCGCCCAATTCCCCAATCCTAATTCCCTTCCACCGATGACAAAGAACCCCAAGGCGGCAATCTCAGCTCCAAAGCCTTCCTGGTTCTCCCCCGAAAGGTATATCTCCTCAGTTTAATTAATTTCAATTGAAATTCCTAGGGTTCTGATGTTAATTATGTACCTTTTATCATCAAGTGATTGAAAGTTTTAAACTTTTGCTAGGTTGCTGTTAATCCTGTGTCTGGTTAACTTGATAAATTATATTGATCGAGGAGCAATAGCCAGCAATGGGGTCAATGGGAGTATTGGGATTTGCGATGAGAGCGGAATTTGCCATCCCAGTACCGGAATTCAGTAAGAATTTTTATGATTACTTGTCATACAAGGAAATGTAATGATAAATTGTCATACAAGTTTGAGGCATTAGGCCGAAATTATGCTTTGCCCGAGTTATTCTCACAAATGACTTTTATCTAAGCTGTTATGTTGGTGTAGGGAAGGTTTTACCTCTTGCTACATGTTAAGAGGATTATTATGATGTTAGAGGATTCACATTAAGTGGATTACATTCATGATTTCTTGTATTTATTGGCTGTATTTGGCTTACGATGGCGTGTTTCTTCCAGGGGGGATTTTAAATTGAACAACTTTCAAGATGGTGTTCTATCATCTGCATTCATGGTTGGGCTTCTCGTGGCCTCACCCATCTTTGCATCCTTGGCAAAGAGGTGAGCAATAGTGTAACTGGATGAGTTGTGAATTTAATCGAGATGTGATGTAGCCGATTTGATTTATAAGTTCATGTGCACTACAGCCACAATCCTTTTAGGCTGATTGGAGTTGGGTTATCTATTTGGACATTTGCCACAGCTGGGTGTGGTAGTTCATTTAATTTCTGGTCCATTGCAATATGTCGCATGTAAGTGTGACTATCCTTAATACGACTTTTTTCTTTTAGTTGTCTTTGTATTACGTCATGAGTATCTCTCTGTACTAGATACGGAGTTATAACTGGGTTTTGCCATTGTAGGCTGGTTGGAGTCGGTGAGGCATCTTTCATAAGTCTTGCAGCTCCGTTCATTGATGACCATGCCCCTGCAGATCAGGTTTGACTCCTCTCCCTACATCTTTATTGGTCTTCATAATTAGAAATGGGGATTATGGCTTAGAACTAAAAGGTCAAAAAAAAGAAAAAGAAAAAATGATACCCTTTCTAATATGCTTTTCATGATGCTCATAATTTTGCTGTGTATTTGCTCATTGTGGGTCCAGAAATCAGCATGGCTGGCAATGTTTTACATGTGTATACCAACTGGAGTCGCAATAGGCTATGTTTACGGCGGATTTGTAAGTTTTTAGATGTGGCAAGCTATCTTCCTATCTTTTTAATATATATGGATCTTTGTTGTTTGAATTTGGAATGCCTTTTCCTTTATGTTTTGAGTCGGTGTTGGAGCTTGTTAATGGGGAGGCTAATCAATATAATTTTAGATATGGGTGCAATTTGTAAGCAGATCTTGGAATGCAGAATGTATGTTTGTCAGTTTTCTTCCCAAGAGAAATTCATTTGCCTTTACAGCGTCTTTCATGGATTTCTGACAATGTTCCACACTCGAGTATTCTTTGATTAAAAGCTCTTGTTTCCCATCAGCTGGTACAACTTTGTTGGATACTCATGACATTGACGATACAATTAGTTTCATATTTTAGGTTCTGTAATGATGGGCTAGTTGTACACACATCCAGAGACTAGTTTCTCATTTTATTTTATTTTCTTTCTCTACCCCCCAATCGACAGAACCAATTGACCCGACAAATAGCTTAATTTTGTTCCTTCTTTGAACCAAAAAAAAAAAAATTATTTCCTTCCTGCTCTCTGAAGGTTCCCCTCCACAGTGAAATTTGCATTTCTCCCCGTATTTTAGAGGTTCTATCCTTTACAGAGGTAATGGGAAATTTTTAGTACCATCTAATGGCAACTAATTTTCATTGCAAAGAGTCATCTATCATATAAACTAATTATATCTTCTGTATTTTCTCCTAGCTCCTGCATGTTCTGAATTACTCTTTAAATTCTTTATATACCAAACCTACTTTTATATTTAACTTGAGAAATTATCAGATCTTTTAGCTGTGTGTTTATTAGTGCTTTTACAAATTTTAGAGTAATCATTATTAGGAAGCTAATATATAAGCTTCTTTTGGTGTGTTTTAGTCTTCATCAAGTATGATAATTTTATTTCTTCATGGCTATTGATTTATTGTCCCAATTTTTCACTGTAGTAGATATGTATCATAGTAACATTATGCTTTAACTCACTTCCTAGGTGGGAGAGAGCATCAATTGGCGTTGTGCATTCTGGGGAGAGGCCCTTCTAATGCTTCCCTTTGCTGTCTTGGGTTTTGCGGTGAAACCATTGCAGCTGAAAGGTGCCTCTTTTCTTGTGCTGCATCATCTTTAATAACTAATTTAGTTTTTATGATCCCTCAGAGTTTTAACCTTTGAATAAACTTGTCCTTTAGGTTTACCTCCTACTGAATCGACAGAGCTTTTGGAATCTATTGAAACTAGTCCTTTAATAGAAGGTATTGCAGGTTATTATTGTTTGGCAATGCTGGTTTACGTTTTCACATGGAAATATAGTACCGTATTATCTAGTTCATTACTGGGGAGAATATTACTGTTCTGCGGTTTTGTTTACTAGAATACTAGGTAGCAGTTAGGCTGAGTCTTACCTATATGGCTGTTTAGTATTCAAATCCTTTCTAAACCAGTAACTGGGAAACATCCATGCTAATCCAGAAAGATAACAGCCTATCCGGACTCTTCATATTCTTAATATTTCTGTGTCCCTCGTTAAATTTTGATACAGGAAGTGTGTGAGCAAACATAAATACATTCTTTCTTGGATTCTGATTAGCTTCAATCTGCAGAATCAGAGATCCCAAATATAAATGGTCATGTGACAGTTGACTGCAATGAGACTTCTTGGTAAGTACTAAATACTAATTACATCTATCCTTTTCATGCCCTTTTCCCATTATTGTTTATATGCACTGTCTATCCTTGTTTTGAGAAATGTAGTATTAACAAAGGTGAAAAACAGAGAAAGACACATATAATTTAATGGAGAAGGAAGGAATCAAATGTAAAATAAAACAAGAAGGAAGTTTACAAATTAAGAGGAGCATAAAAAAGAAACACCAAGAAATGGAACCAAAAATCTTTTAACAAGGTACTGTTCTGTTCTGTAGGAGAGTTTGACGACCAAGCCACCTGGCTCCTTAATATCTCTCTTACAAGTATAAACCTTGATTAGTTATGTCACTTGATTTTACACCAAAACAAGTATTTTTAGTGTTGACCCACCACGGAGGAGTCCATCAAGTCATGAGGGAAAAATAACAAAAGGTTTTGCCATTACTTGCAATTCAAAACCTTTTCCATTTCACATCTACAAACATAATTTTCATAATTTCAGATTGAGAGACAGATGTTTTAATTAAGAGATTGGACAGGTGTAGACACATTTAACATCCTTGTGATCATTCTCATTGGTCTGTTATTGTTCCAATAATGTATTGCAGCTCATGCCCTACAACCAAATTTTTGGACCAAGTTTCAAGCTTCTCAAAGGATTTGAAAGTACTTCTGCTTGATAAAGTTTACATTGTTAATGTATTAGGTATTTCCTTCAACTCTATTTATCTTCTCAAATTTTCATGTTTAATGTCTGATTTTAAGTATATGATGCATCAATTCAAAGATCCTCACATCTTGATCATTTGTGCTTATATGATATGTCTGTTTACTGATATCCGAATACTTTTTTATGATGCAATACAACAATGTGGTAGTTTTCAGTCGTATTGCCTTACTAATTGGAAGCTACTTGGTTATTCATTATTTTATTAATAATTTTTTTTGTTCCAAAATATGATTACTGGCAGGTTATGTATCATACAACTTTGTCATTGGAACCTACTCATACTGGGGGCCAAAGGCTGGTTATAACATTTACCATATGGTATAGCTCTTGGCAAAACTTTTCCTTAACAATGTCTCCCTGCCTTCCTTCGGTTACATTTTATCTTTTGTCCATTGCAAGTCATTTGTTACTTGTTAAAAGGAAACTGATTTTATTGTTTTACCTTCAATTGTACATATTGGTAAGTTCATGAAATTTTTACATTTCCTGCTAATGGCTATGAGGCGTGTATTGCAAGAGAAGAAAAAGGGAGATGGAGAATATGGTCAAATATGTGATCAGCCCCTTCAATTGGCAATTATTTACTGTTCATATGATAGGATGGTAGACTACAATGATAAATCTAGCCTAACACAGACACCAACAACAATACTGACAAATCTTTAATTTGTTGGAACTTTTGACAGAGTAATCCAGATCTGATGTTCGGAGGTATTACTATTCTCTGTGGAATTCTAGGAACTTTAACTGGAGGGCTCGTCCTTGATGCAGTGGGTGCTACAATTCACAATGCTTTTAAGGTAAGTTCTGCTTGTTTCCAGGATTATAACATCAAAGTTTCTTGTTTTGTAATGCTTTTAAGTGAGTTCCCACCGCTGCTTTTACAGCTTCTTGCTGGAGCGACAATGCTAGGTGCAATATTTTGCTTCAGTGCGTTTTGTGCAAAGAGCCTGCACATCTTTGTAGTTTTTTTCTCACTGGGGGAGCTACTTCTGTTTTCAACACAGGTAACCTACAATGTGTATTAGTATACTTTAGAAAATGGGGAGTGAACTTCTTGTTGATGAGTACGATATTGTACAGTGAAATATTATTATATATATTACTTGTGAGCATATGCATAACTAGAAAAGCATACACGCAGCAGGCTGGCTAACCTGCACATTCATATGTTGTTCGTCGGTGATTTCTGATCACTAATATATAATTAGCAAATTGATTAACCTCTTTGTGTATTTTTCTAATTCATTATGAAATCTGTTCATTAAATGGATTTTTTTTTTCCTGATAATTACTTTTCTTTGGCAGGCTCCAGTAAATTATGTGTCTCTGCACTGCGTCAAACCAGGGCTAAGGCCATTGTCTATGGCTATCTCAACTCTTTCAATCCACATATTTGGTGATGTTCCTTCCTCGCCTCTTGTCGGAATCGTTCAGGTGTGATTTCAAAGTCCTCTGAATTCAGATTGAAGGAATTGGAGAATAGTGCTGTTATTTGGTTGATATGATAATGTGTTCTGTTACTGCTGGTATTTGGAAAAGCAGCTTCTGATATTATGCTGGCAGGAACAGAATGAAGTTGATTATCAGTATAATTTCTGCATTTAAATACATGAAATGCATATTGTTAGTGTCTATTAAGTGTGTTGTCTGATAACACGGTTCCTACCCAACTAGAAACCTCCTAAATAACATGACTACATAACTCCATCATCTTTGTCTGTTGTGTGTTATCATCATTCTTTTAGTGTGAGTTGTTAGATATTGCACCTGTTAAGCCGTGGAGTAATTTTCCAAAGACGCTCATCTTAAGCAATATTAGCCTCGTCTCTGATGGAATCGTTTTGATCTTTTCATATACAGGATTATGTTCACAATTGGAGGGAAACGACTCTAATCTTTACCTCTGTCTACTTTGCTGCATCAGGAATATGGTTCATAGGTTAGTGAAGCAGTGTTTGCTATAAATAAGTTGGTTCAAACTGAGTATCAGAGTTTAATGAAGCTTGTGTTATTTTTCATAGGGATCTTCCTTAATAGTGTGGACAAGTTTGAGGAAGATGATGAAGAAGAAGTCTCTACATTAGTTCAAGCCAACAAAGAACCATTGCTTGAAGAGCACCACTTAAGGAAGGACTAGAGTTTACGTTAGTCTATGCCTTCAGTTTGTTTGCTTCATTCTAAGGTAATGCAGATTTAATAAGTTGTTTGCATGTTTGTTTTAAGCTGGAAGTTCTTAGGTTACAGTTGTAGAGTTGTCAGTTGGTTCCGTGGAAAAAAAAAAAAAAGGAAAAAAGAATGTAAATTACATTTCCAGCTTATTTCAGTCAAACAGACATGCAAGCAAATTATGAAATTTAAGCATCTGCGAGCTCAAAATCATTACGTTGTTAATCTTAGGGATGTGATTTCAACAATACAGTGTTGTACAGTGATGTATATATTTGTTCCCAGAATGTCAAATGGGAAAAGTTAGGCTCTCTCTCTATGTTTCAATTTATTTTTTAGCTACCCAACTCTTGATCAATAGCTCTTTCCCTAGAATCACATCCCCTTAGAATCTGATGAAAAGGATAGATATATTAAATATGATTTCTCATGGATTGCAACAAAGTTGCATTGCACTTTTATTGGCAAACTAAGAGGTAGATGAAACCGGAATCCGGAAATGAATCTAGTTATTTTACCTGTAGACCAACTGCATTTTTTTTTTCCCCTCTATTCTCTGTTTTTTTATCGAATTCTTAGGTCTAAATACACCAAAATCTCACAAGCTCTCAGTCCTTTGAAATACATGAAGATTGGTAAAAATATTTTACAAACCATTCGCATTAAGTGTGAATGGGATTAAACTTTTCTAGATCTGCCCAAAGATGGAACTAGAATTGAAAAACTGTGTGGGCTGCAAATTGAAGTAATTTTTTTTTTTAAAACTGCTACTAAAATTTAAACCAAAGCTCTTTAGTTTAGAGCTGAGGCGACACCCTATATAAAACATGTACTTAAAATATTTTTCCACAAAATTGAGGTGGGTTGCAGCTCAACCCATCCCATCTCTAGTTCCGTGCCTCACTTGTCTATGATACCAGGACGAGCTTTCTTGAGCAAATAGTCAAGTGCAGATACACGTGTCCTACCCTTAAACCTCAAAATTGCACAGTTAGAAACAAATGAAACTTAATTGATAGCCTAATTGTATTCTTAGTGTGCTAAGGAACAGAGACAGATTATCCAGTTCAGCAATGGCGAGTGGTGAGGGGGAAGTGATGAGGAACAAGCAGGTGATATTCAGGGACTATGTGACTGGCAATCCCAAAGAGTCGGACATGTACGTGACAGACAGTAGTACCATTAAGCTCAAGGCTCCACAGGGCTCAGTCGCGGTGCTGGTCAAGAACCTTTACTTGGCGTGTGACCCTTATTTGAGGATCCGAATGGGGCGAATTGAAGGTTCTAGTGTCTTCACTTCCTTCACCCCTGGCTCTGTAAGCTCTGAGACTCTCACTCTGTCTTGGATTTCTTGAGTCTTTTCGATCTGCTTTGTTCTTAGGAGTATATATATAAATGAAATTGGGTGCTTGATAGATTTCATGCAAACGTGGTTTCTGCTGCATGGTTGCTATATTCATCAGTCGTAACTATTTTAGCTCAGTGCTCACTTTGAGTAATTTATTTCATTTTGTTCTTAGAGAGGTTTTGGTTCTTGTCCCTCTCTTTCTTATTGTGATTTTTTTAATAATAAAATAAAATAGAGGGACGGGTGGTGGGTTTCCGGTTGCGATGGCTCCCTTTCTTTCGAGATTGTGGGTGTCAGTCACCCCAAATCGGCTGTCACAAAGAAACTAATATCGCCTAATCCTCTATTTAATTTATAAAAAAAAAAGTTTGGGTTCTTCTTCCCCTGTTTCAAGCTTCTTTTTCTTTGTATGGATTTTGGTGATAGACCGTAGTCTCTGTGAAGAATCAACACGACTGGTGTAAATATAGATAATGACTAAAGAGAACTAAACATAAGATGAAGAATTAAAGAGGGAAAGAAATCTGAAGGATGGTCTGACATGGAGGGTTTTGTTGGAAGCCCAAGTCTTTTCTACCCCTTATTATGTTCACATATACTGTCCTCAACTTATCCACTTTGGGATAATTATACTTATGTGTGACGTTCTATCCCAAAAGGCTACGTTGTAATTAGAAATTGATATCTCAATACACTCAGTTACTTGACTGATACAATTCCTAAGAGAGTTTCTTCATCGAGCACATTTGCCCTGACTAAAAAGAGTTGGATAAACCTTTTAGTCTATAACAAAGAGAAAAGAAAGAAAGAAAGAAAGAAAACGATTAATGTAGAAGTAAAGTTGGATACTGAAGCTTAAACCTACACACACCAATTACTGATGCATTAATTCCTGCAGCCATTGAGTGGATTTGGAGTGGCTAAAGTCTTGGATTCCGGGCATCCGGAGTTTAAGGAAGGTGACTTGGTTTGGGGAACAACCGGATGGGAAGAGTACAGTCTCATCACAGAACCAGAACAACTCTTCAAGATCCACCACACTGACGTGCCCCTTTCCTACTATACTGGACTTCTTGGTATATATGTTAATATACTGTTCATTTCAGGAATCATGAGAGATGACCGTGTCTTTCACTGTGAATGACTCTTCTCCTTCTTTTCCTTTCCCAATTAGGTGTGCCGGGTATGACTGCCTTTGTCGGTTTCCATGAAGTGTGCTCGCCTAAAAGAGGAGATTCTGTGTTCGTTTCTGCAGCAGCTGGTGCTGTTGGTCAGCTTGTTGGGCAATTTGCAAAGTTGATGGGGTGCTATGTTGTTGGAAGTGTTGGAAGCAAAGAGAAGGTGAGCTACAATTTTAACTATTTGTGATCACATGCATAGAGATTTGTAACCTTGTAAAATCATTGTCAGAGCTTTTATATACTTGCATTTGTGTTTGTTTTGCAAGATGAAGTCTGTTGAAGTGCATTCATTTGTTTCGCTTTTTATAGGTCGATCTACTAAAGAACAAGCTAGGGTTTGATGAGGCTTTCAATTATAAGGAAGAGCATGACCTTGATGCTGCTTTGAAAAGGACGTCAGTGGATTTCCGCACACCCCAAAGCAACGTAGTTTTGGACATAAACCGAAATATCATAACAACACGCAAAATGAATTTATAAAATATACCATGGTTCGATTCTGACCCTGCAGGTACTTCCCAAAAGGCATTGATATTTACTTCGAGAACGTTGGAGGTAAAATGCTGGATGCAGTCCTTCTCAACATGAGACCTCATGGCCATATTTCCGTGTGTGGCATGATCTCACACTACAATCTCAATCAGCCACAAGGCTTTAGCAATCTCACCTCTCTCATCTACAATCGGATTCGTATGGAAGGCTTCGTTGTTTTCGATTACTTCCATCTCTATCCCAAGTTCTTGGACATGGTGTTGCCTTACATCAGAGAAGGAAAAATAGTGTATCTGGAAGATATAGTTGAAGGCCTCGAGCGTGGTCCGGCTACTCTTGTAGGGCTCTTTAGTGGTCGTAATGTCGGAAAACAAGTAGTTTTGGTTGCTCCAGCTGAATGAGTTTGCTATATCTTCTTTCAGGGAGCTTCTTGCATATTCTCATGTATGCCTTTGCAGCCGGCCGGACTGAGCCATAGTTGGCGGCTAGGTGTGTGGTTAAGTTCAAAGTTGTGTTCAATATAGGATTTCTTGAGTGAATTTCTAAATGTGCTTCATTGTTTCAAAATAATAAAATAAAAATTATGATATCATTTAGGTAGTGACTATTGTGACGCTTAGAAGAGTGGTCATCATGTGTATTTCTTATTGAAATAATAATGAATTGGCTTTGTTTAATCAGCATTTACTTGAGGTTGACTTGCTTGTGTTAATCAGATCGACATTATCGAACCGATTTACAATCTTACCTCTTTCATAGCAAAATGAGATCTTCATAACATAATCGCTTTCTCATCAAACACAAGGGAAACCCTAACCCTATCGTCGGCAAAGATTGAGGTACCAAACTACAGTAATTTGAAAGAAAGAAGCTAATAATCCAAGATTTGGATACTGTTCTTGTTGGTATTCACATTTAGTTCCAAAAAGGAACCTGTGTATATACTATATGTATAGAACAAAAACAGACAATGAAGAAGCTTCTTAGCAGAACCAGCTGCACTTGTTCCTGACATATTAGGGTTGAGGACATCAATTTTAAATTTAATTGATTCCTCCACTGTACCTAATAAGTACTAAAAACTAATCATACAGTACTGAAACTCCAGCAACAAATAGAAAACGAAAAAGAATCAAATCTCTTGAACACTTTTGTATATATACTCAGTTCTGTTCAGTTTTATTAATACCAAACCAATTTTCTAGTATTAACTAATATATATCAAATACCAATCCCATACATGATACATGCAATGCACTAATGACAAACAATTAATCTTAATTTTTTACACCGGCTTCTTGGAAACCCCACTCAACAACGAAAGCTCACCCCATACGGCCATACCCTGTGCTTGTATATTAAGTGAGTTGAGTCAAGTCGATCGAATATTCGAGCCAAATAAAAAGGTGTCCAAGTTCGCCTCACATAGATTCTAAGCTCTGAGCTCAAGTTGTATTAATTCTAAAAAAAAAACTGATCAACTTGGAGCTCAATTTTCTAACATATGGAGTGAGTTTGAGCTCAAACTAATTAGCTTGCAACGACTCATTTTTGCGGAATCGAGCCGAATGTTCTAAGTTTGAGATCAAACTAATTAGCTTCACTCACCTCATTTTTATGAAGTTGAGCTAAAAAGCAATAAATTCTGCTCAATTGACTCAACTCTCAAACTCAAACTAAATTTGAGTTAATTTATTCATAAAAAGATGTGATCTCAAGCTTTTTGATGAGGTTTAGCTTATTGTTTCAGCGACTATTTTTATTCTATACTGACAACGACTTCTTATTTTTATAAACTCGCCCAGCTCAATAACAGAAACGAGCCGAACACGAGCTGAACTCGATCCTCATCGAAATTATCTATATACGTAGAAGAGGTATGGAGGACGGTAGACTTTCCCACTTCCCACCGGTGTAGGCAAAACTGAAGACAAGGTTGCCATCCCCCATTCACGTGGCTTTCCCCCTTTCTAGTTTTGTCCAACCCAAAAAAAAAAAAAAAAAAAAAAGACCCAAACCCACTTTTCCCAATCATAAAAACATCATCATTTGCTTTTCAAAAAAAAAAAAAAAATCATCATTTGTGGCAAAAACCAGCGGTCACGATCTGCCCACGCCCCTTCCACATCCTCACCGGTTTCTCACTACCCGCGTTAATTCAGTAACGCCTAGTTGGGCCCTACACTGCTTCCCCATTTTTATTACACACGACTTAAACTAGTCTCTGTCTCTCTCTCTCTCTCTCTCTCAGTCTCAGCTCTGTGCGATATGCCGGCGAAGCAGCGAATCTTCGCCCCAGCTTAGCTCCACGAAGATTTGCTTGTCTCTTTCTCTCTGTTGTCTTCTCCTCTCCAAACTCCGAAACGCGTCGTTGAATGTGGCAAGAGCTGAAGCAAATGACCTTATTAGCCTTTGCATTCTGAAACGGAGAACCACATTCATCACTCTTTTGGGGGTTAGGGTTAAGTTTTGGTTGCCGAAGCTGTGTCGGTGCTGGAAATCGATGTTGATCAGCCATGCCGAGTATTAGAGCTCCGGCGGCCAAGAAAGCCACTACACTAACGGTCGGTGATTTTGACTTTGTTTTTCTATTTTTGTCAACAACAAAAAAAAAAAAAACCGTTTGGCTTCAAATTGATGGTGGCTCGTGTTTTGGTACAGGTTGCTGTGAAATGCAGGCCGTTCAGGGAGAGAGAGCGCGGCCGCGACATTGTTAAAGTGATTGACAATAAGGTTTGTTTCCGGTGGTTTTCGAGCTTTTCGGTATTGATTTGTGGAAATTTGAACAGCTTAGTGATGTTTGTTTGGAGTTTCGGTGTAGGAGGTGCTTGTGTTGGATCCTGATCTGTCCAAGGACTACCTGGAGAGGATACAGAATCGAACCAAGGAGAAGAAGTATTGCTTTGATCATGCATTCGATCCGGACTGTACTAATTTGGTAAATTGATTCTTGAAATTTAGCGTAAACCACAGAAGATGTAGTTGTTGATTTCTGGTAGCTGTGATTGGAGTTATTCGTCTGACTGTGTTTTATATATGTATACAGGATGTCTACACAAAATGCATATCGTCCGTGATCTCTGGGGTTGTTCATGGTCTCAATGCAACTGTGTTTGCGTATGGTTCTACCGGAAGGTACTAAGAACATGTATTCTTGTGTTTCATTTTCATCTTTATGCTCTCCATACAGTGGCGGATCCAGGATTTGAAACCCGTCTAGGCTAATTATAAGTGCCTAAAAATTTCTTAATCATTACCTTGTGAATTGTGAAAGAAAGAGTTATTACCTTGTGAAGATTGATAGCTGAGGTGGGTTTGATTCTGAAATTAAGCTGGTAGCTAAGGAAGAACATAGACTTGTGGCATTGGTTTGCAATGACCATCAAGAACCTGAGACACCCACTCCCACTCATCTGCCTTTCCTTTTTTGCTGTAAATGAAAGAAACCCAAAATTTGATCCTCTAATCCAAAGAAAACGCCCCAAAAAAGAGCAAACTTCTTTCAAAAATAAACAATTGCTTTATTTTGGTTGCAGAAAACACTACAGGAGATGGAATGCTGTTGAGTTAAGAACTTTGCAACTTGCATTCTTTTTCAGCTATAACAAACTCAGCCCCACAAATCCAAATGATTAGTTCTTTTCGTGTTGGTGTGTGTTTTTGGGGTTTATACCATACCAAATTTCAAGGCCAAAAACCCTGATCCCATTTGGATTCCTAACCTTCTCATAAATCAAACACAAATTTCTACAAGAATCACAACTATCACCATCATAAAGACTCCAAATTTAACTCCCCAATTTGGTAATTGAAAAAGTTGCAACATAAAAATCCCATCTTTCTCTGAAGTTTCTCACAAACAAAAACAGAAAGCAAACAACTGAATCCAAAAAAAAAAAAAAAATACCACCAAGAACAGCACCACAACCACCACACTGATACACAGAGTAATCAGCTAGCTCAGGAAGAAGATTCTCACACTTTGGGCACCGAATCAACCTCACTTTTCCACCTGAGTCCCCCATTGCTCATAACCAAAGCTACCCAACAAAACCCAGAAATCCAAAACAAACAAAACACCACTGTAACTCACACCACTATTTCCATCAACAAACCCATTAAACCAATCAAGAGACTTAGAAAGAAAGAAAAGAAATACCTCCCGTTTGGAGCAAATCAGAAAACAAAGCAAGCTTGGATGGGGAAAGCCGGAGAAGATGACTGCATGACTGCAAGTCTGCAATGAAAATCAATACAGCCATACAGGGAGAAGAACTCAGACTCAGCTTGGATGGGGAGCCGCGGAGGAGGGTCTGACCATAGAGGACAGAAGTGAGCTGCTGTGGGCTGTGGCTGGGGAAGAACGGGACTTTTACATCCCAATGTTTTTTTTTCCTTCCCCTTTGGGTATGGGCTGAAACTGAAAGTAGATATATACTTACTGGTTTTTTGCCCAAAAAACTGTCTAGGCTTGAGCCCATATAGCCTTCTATTTAGATCCGCCCGTCTCCATATGAGCTGAGATAGTTTGCGTTTATGCTCAAATAACTGTTCATTGCATGTGTGACTAATTTACTTTTTGGGAGTATTTGTCTGAGTTCTGAGGTCAATGTCCAATGTGCAAGTATTCTTCTGATTTTGTGATTTCAGCACGCTTTTTTGTCATTTGCATTGTCGATGACTTGATAATATTCTCCATTATGTCTTACATCTTTGTCTTTCTGGTTTCAGTGGTAAAACATATACAATGGTGGGGACACAAAATGATCCCGGGCTCATGGTTCTCAGTTTGCATACAATATTTGATCTGATAAAAAAGGACAAGAGCTCTGATGAATTTGAAGTTTCCTGCTCCTATCTTGAAGTCTATAACGAAGTGGGTCATGCAATGTGTTATGAAAATTTAATTTATTAAGCTTTACCTCTATTCTCTTAGAAAAATGTGTAAATATTCTAATTTCATCAAATATAGGTTATCTATGATTTGCTTGAAAAGTCATCCGGCCATTTGGAACTCAGAGAGGATCCAGAGCAAGGAATCATTGTTGCTGGCCTGAGGTGTATAAAGGTCCACACTTGGCCACTTAGTTGCATCCCATTTAACTTTCCACAAGTGTTGTCAATCTGCCATTCTGCCTTATATATCAAATGTTTTTCTTAAAATAATTTGGTTTTTATATTACATTAAGCAACAGTATGTATTAATTCAATGGGCAACTATGTCTGTACTATGGGCAGAATTTTCGCTGATCCTTTATGACACGTGCCACTAATTCAGGTTCAGTCAGCTGATAAGATCCTTGAACTCTTAAACGTGGGGAATAGCCGACGGAAAACTGAAAGCACGGAGGCTAATGCAACATCTTCTCGGTAGGTTGAATCCTTAAATTCTTTGCGTACTTGGACACGCAACTAGTGTTGTCCTTTTTTAAAATTTTTATTATTATTATTATTATTAGCTTTCACTTGAATGCCAAGAGATGTAGAGCTTTTAGGTTGAAGTGCTGTTCAACAGGTTATATGAATCATTCTGTAGGTAGGTGTTTGGTTTCACATGTATAACTCTTTCGAAATAGTAAAATGGGTTCTCAAGTCGTGAACATGTGCTCATCAAATAGCAATAGACTAGTCTGATCTGCAGTCAGCAAATGGTGGAAATTCTACATTTGGATTTGCATTTCACTATGAGTAACAAACTATTTAAAGTAATAGGTGCTGCTACTAGTACTACTAGAAGGTCTTTTATAGTTTCACCTCACACCATCATCAACACCACGTTAAATTTGTCAAATTTGATGTAACCTTCTGCATCCTCACAAAGTTGTCTCCCCATAAACAGATCGCATGCAGTGCTGGAAATAAAAATTAAAAGAAAACAGAAAAATAAGTACCGGAATCAAATAATGCGAGGCAAACTCGCTCTCGTGGATCTTGCCGGCAGTGAACGTGCTTCTGAAACAAACAATGGAGGCCAAAAGTTAAGGGATGGTGCCAATATTAACCGTTCACTTCTTGCCTTAGCAAACTGCATAAATGCTCTGGGGAAACAGCAAAAAAAGGGTCTTGCTTATGTACCTTATCGCAACAGGTATTTGTTAGTTCTTGTGAAAAGTTAGGTACCTATTAGTAATTATTTTCTTGCTGCCTTCCTAGCTACAATAGTTAATGTAATTACTTTTGCAGCAAATTGACACGAATACTCAAAGATGGTCTGAGTGGTAATTCTCAGACAGTCATGGTTGCTACTGTATCCCCCGTTGACAGTCAGTATCATCACACTGTGAATACTTTGAAGTATGCAGATCGAGCAAAGGAGATAAAGACACACATCCAGGTGAGAGAAATATTCATCTAGACATATTCAGTTTAGGTCAAGAAAACACATTTATGGTAGTTATTTGCAGCTTGCAGTGGTTTGAACCTAAGTAATGTTCCAGTTGGACAATATATATATATATATATATATTGTTCTCATTCTATCATAGCTTAAATGAACTATCATGCTATCCATGTCTCATTTCATAATTAGCTAGTAAATTTTTCTCTTACAAGTGACATTGTGGATCAGTTCCACTTGTATTGCACAGGAGACTGGTTGTATGTAGCTTTCCAATGGGTTTCTGTACATTTGGCCAGCAGTAGTTTGTGTGTCAAAAATGTTCTTTTCTGGTGGTTTATTATGAGTTAGACTTAGATTGTTGTACAGGAAATGATATTAACTTTGTTTCCTCTGTAGAAAAACATTGGCACTGTTGATACACATGTATCAGACTACCAACAAATGATTGACAGTCTTCAAGTAAGCGGTTGAATTAAATTTATCTGTTGGAATTTATTTAAGAGTTCTATATTTTCTGGGAGATAACATATTTTACATTACAGGTTGAGGTTGGCCGTTTGAAAAAAGAACTAGCTGAAAAGGAATCACAACTAAGTGTCAAACCGGTTGAGAAGGCTGCAGATGATGAGCTTTCTTGGTTGAATATTTTGAGCCATGAAACCAGTGAAAATGTTCAGGAAAGAATAAACCTACAGAAGGCATCATTTGAGCTTGAGGAAACCAACCGTCGTAACCGCACTGAACTACAACAGCTTGACGATGCTATAGCAAAACAACAGGTCATAATGTGTCACTTATAATGTTACTATATGGGTAAATTTTATCCTGCAATTTTAGCACCTAGAATCCATTTCACCTTTGGATACTGCTGACAAAATCCTATGGTTATATTCCTCAAAAGACAGAACTTACTTGGAGGACTTAATTCTAGGATTACTCATTTTCCCTCCCTTACCTCTAGCTTTGTAAGGATTGTGGATTTGTCAAAAAGACGAGAGAAAAGAAAAAAACTAATGCTGGATTACTTTTCTGTATATCAGGCTCTTGAAAAAGATGGAGAAGTAGTAGAGGCTTTAAGAGCAAGACGGCAAGTCATTTTAGATAACATTCGTGAGAATGATGAAGCTGGTGTCAATTACCAGACGGTAATATCTCTGATTGTACTAAGACTCATAAACATTACAACATTTGTTGGCTTTTGATCTCATTACCAACATTATGTTTTGCAGGAAATTGAAGCAAATGAGAAGCATAGATATCAACTCCAACATATGATTGAGGAGGCCATCAGTAACAATGGCAACAAAACTTACTTGCGCATTCTTAGCCAACACAGGTTATTGGTGAGTTGATAGTAAAGCAATGCTGAATGGACTTATTTTTGACCTGGCAAAGTATAAAAGGTTGTTGGAAGCACTTGTTTTCAATTGAATATAAAAGGTTGTAAATATCAATCAAGGTGATAGGTGAAGATGTTATACAGGTATTTGGTTACAAATGCAAGGAAAAATAATGGTTGTCCTATGAGTGGCATTGGTTTACCAAACCTAGATTTTTAAAAGCACAATGTCTAGGATTAAAATGTATTGCTATGGATTTTCTTTTGGCCTAATAATTATGCTTTTTTACTCATAGGGAATGGCTAATGCTGAGCTTCAATTTGAAATGGCAATGAGGGATCAAGTCATTAACAACCAACGGGAAGCACTGAAAAACATGTGGGACTTGCTGATGGGGTTAGGACTTGATGAAAGACAGGTCTTGGATCTTGCAGTTAAGCAGGGAATCACAATAGAAGATGGGGCCACAACTCCCCGACTTGGCCTTTCTGCAAGGGAGCAGTCACCAGATTTAGGTTACGGCAGCAGACATACTGCTTTTGGTCAGTCTCCTGGCATGGGGCAATCGTATTCTAGATCATCTTGTATCTTTCAGCAAACTCAAGACTTTGGTTCAAGGTCATCCCCCCAGGGACATTCGGATATGGCTCAGTCTTTTTGCAGGGAGGAGCGCTCCTTCTACTTAATGTCTCATGACCATTCCCCTTCGGCATTTATGAGGATGAGGACAAGTAGTGAGCACTGGTTTGCTGGCAGGCCTAGTTCGTTGTTTGGTAATCTTGATAAACATCCTCAAGATTTGCGAACATCATATCCAGGCACTGGGTAACACAAGCTTTGCCTTATAGTAAACTCTGCCTACCAGCTTCATCTCTTGGTGATTTTTGAAAAGCGGAACAAGGTACTAGCAACTAATTATGCTGGTAATTTTTTTTTTCTTTAAAATTTTATGGGGGCTATCGTGTTTCTTAAATAAAACAAAACGTTATGGGGGTTGTCTATCTGTTCTCCAACTTGTTTTCCTTTTCCCACAAAAGTAAAGATATGCTAAAAACAGTGTTCTGTAAATCTGACCGGTTATTGAACCTATAAACTTATATTATCATTTTTTAAATGTAAGCCACGTGTTTATTATATTTCTAAATTGAATTTGTCTTCTGCACAGGATGGATTGAATAGGACATCAATTGCTGGTCAATCTCCACCATATGATACAGCCCCATTGAAACAGGGTCCTGATATGTGCAGCTCAAAGTATGCGGGCGTCACAGTATTGAAACCTTACACTTCCCCACATGCCTCCGTTTACTACTACAATGTGGAATTTTTTTGGCTCCAGTAACCCCAAGAAGTCTCATGTTATCAGCCCTTCTCTTCCCTCATCTTTTTCTTTCTCAACCCTCTCTTCTTCCACTATTGTACATATATCTAGCATTGTTGGGGGTTTCTCTAGGTGAACTTGGCAGTTGATTTATTTTTGGTTGATGACTTTATGCAAAGAGCCGGGGTTTTAGGATTGGAGGAAGAAGAGAAGAAAGAGGGTAGTTAGAACGTTTGAACACTTTAACACTTGACTTGCAGAATGTAGTTCGAGTTCGTTGTACCTATATTATGGAACCAAGATCCAAGTCTAACCTCAGGTAAATGAGAGTTAATGTGAAAGTCTGCACAGTGCCCAGGAAAAGTTGTAGCATAGAACTCGTTCTTTTCTTTATGATGACTCTCCCTGATCACCACTTTCCCCTGTATATTCAGTAATCAGTACTAATTTTTCTCATGACCTTGTACATCCTCAAAATACAGTAATTGGGGAGCTCTGATGTTTTATTCTTTAATTCCTCGTCGGTTAAAGACCCAAACTTGCAGCTTTGTGCGAAATGCAGAGATCCACTTCTAACCCTGCCTGGTCTAGTCGAAGGAGGAAACAGAATTTGTTCAGAGTCTTTTCTGATGTTGATAGGATGGAGATAGTAGTAAGTTATAACACAGCTCAAACAAGCTCTGTAATATAATGCTTCAAATTGAGGAAGAACCACATTGATTCCCAAAACATTCAAATTGGAAACGTTTGACATCTTTTCTTTTATCTTTTACAAGCTACGAATCCCAAGTTATTTCCTTTTTTTTTTTTTTTTTGTTACATTAGAGGGAACCCAATCCTGACCTACCCTAGCTTGAACCAATTTTTCAATTCCCTCTAATCATTTCAGCTAACCCCAAGGGCTTAAATTTTTTTTTCTTTCCCGCCATTAACATTATGATTCTACTTCATCTCCCCGCCAAAATTTTGGGTTGGAAACTTGGAATGGGTTAAAAAAAAAAAAAGGTCTTGCTACAGAATAGAGAAAATAAATAAATAATTAGAAACCAAAAACCTCAACCTCATTATCCAAAAGAAAAGCTTAAAAAACCTTGGACCGCAAAAAGTTCGAAGCACTATGGAGGCAATGTCGACGGAGCCATCGGATTACAAGCCCTACACCCTGTTCGAAACCCTAACCGGCCACAACAGCGCCATCTCCGGCGTCAAATTCTCCTCGGACGGCCGCCTCCTGGGCTCCTCCTCGGCCGACAAAACCATCCGCACCTACTCCCTCTCCTCCTCCTCCTCCGACTCCCCCGGTCCGACCATCACCCCCGCCCAGACCTTCGAGGGCCACGACCAGGGCGTCTCGGACCTCGCCTTCTCCGCCGACTCCCGGTTCATGGTCTCGGCCTCCGACGACAAAACCCTCCGCCTCTGGGACGTGGAAACCGGCGACCTCATCAAAACCCTCAGCGGCCACACCAACTACGTCTTCTGCGCCAACTTCAATCCCCAGTCCAACATGATCGTCTCCGGCTCGTTCGACGAAACGGTGCGTATTTGGGATGTCAAGACCGGAAAGTGCCTCAAGGTGTTGCCGGCTCACTCCGATCCCGTCACGGCCGTTGATTTCAATCGGGACGGCTCGATTATCGTTTCGAGTAGCTACGACGGGCTGTGTAGGACCTGGGATGCTTCCACCGGGCATTGCACCAAGACTTTGATTGACGATGAGAATCCCCCGGTTTCGTTTGTCAAGTTCTCCCCTAATGGCAAGTTCATTCTTGTTGGCACTTTGGATAATACTCTGGTAAACCCTATTCTAAATCTTTTCATGTTCAGTATCGTGGTTGGTTTCGAGTTGTCGGAATTTTGTAGCTATGCCATGTGATGCAGTAAATGTAGATTGCAGTTTCCTTGAATGTGAACAGCATCAGATTCTGGATTAATTAATTGGGACGTCGAAAATTGATGTTAAAGCGGGGCTCATACAAACATACCGTTTCCATATGTTCCTAATTGGTTGGCCTCATGTGTTACCTAGTTTCAATTTGTTCTTCAGTCCAGCCCCTAACAATAATTGTTTTGATAGTTGCTATTTTCTATGCCCACAATTTGAAGAAAAATAAATGGAATTATCTTTTCATTACGATGCTGTTGAGTGCATATGGATGTATCATATGCATTACGAGAACAGGGGAAGATGTCAAAATTCAAACACTTATGGCTTATTTGATAATGCTTTCGTTTGTTATTACTTTTAGAGAGGGGGAAATGAGAGACAAGAAAGACATCTGAGAAAGGGATCATAGATAAAGACTTGTTGTGAGTTATGACATAAGAAATAAAAACATTCTGAAAAGGTCTTTCTGGTTTATTCTTTTTTCTTAAAACACATTCTGTTTATCCCATTCTCCAAGTTCTGTTACCTAATTTTCTCCACCCCATTCAATTTTGATAATAGAAACGAGAGAACAAAACTGTTTGCCATTTTGTGTTAAAGTTATTTGCTTAGTTGACGGTAAGTTACGGGTACATGGTTTGTTTTCATTGTTATGTCATATGGCTCATTTGGGATTTCTGTGATGTGTCTGCAGAGGCTTTGGAACTTTCAAACCGGCAAATGTCTAAAGACTTACACAGGCCACAAGAGTTCAAAATTCTGCATTTCTTCCACCTTTTCTGTGACAAATGGGAAATACATTGTAAGCGGTTCTGAAGATCATTGTTTATACTTGTGGGAATTGCAAAGCAGGAAAATAGTTCAGAAATTGGAAGGTCACACTGATACTGTTATATCAGTTTCATGTCACCCTGAAAAGAACATAATTGCATCTGGTGCACTTGGGAATGATAAGACCGTGAAGATCTGGACTCAAGAGAACTGATTCATTTTCAGTGTGCTATAAATGATTGCAAGTTGCAGGGCATCCTTGGCATGAAGATTAGACTTGAGGAGAAAGACAAATTGTTGTATAACACAGAACGGTGTGTTCTATGCAAAGGCCGTTGCTACATGTTTCTTACCTTCTAACTTCGTTGAATAACTACGTCAGTGTATTTTAGAACAAGGCTTCTTAAATATCAGTTTAAACTTTGATCCACCTAATTATTAAGCCATTTTTTGAACTTCTTTTGTGTTTTTGCATATGAATACGTGTGGTGCTCTGTGGTGGACTAGGAGCTATGAAGCTTAAATGTTCCATAACCCATAACCGCCTTGATGTATGGTAAAATAGGTGTGTGCTATTTTTATTTCTGTCATAACAATGTGGTCAAATAGGTTGTGCACTATTTTTATTTATTTGTGGTTGAGTTTGTGTATCAAAGTTTGACAAAATAGTAGATGTCCATGGTGTTCAGAATCTGAAAGATCCTCAAGGTGTAGACAGACTGGTCTGGTGGCTCGCTCAAGTAGAAAGACGTGTGGTGTGAAACTCATGCTTAGTCCTGGCTTTTGAATTGTTCTCTCCTACAGTTCCCCCATCATCCTCAATGGTCTGAAGGTCTGACTTATATGCTCTTTAGGATTTGATGTTAACAAGATGATGTGCATTTGTACGCATAGATCAGTGTACTGAAGAAAATCAGGTTCTTAGCCTATGCATTGGCCTCTTTATGCTGTTTTTGAATGTAGCTAACATTCTCCTTGATTGAGGGTTCCAAATTTTTCTTATTTACTCGTCCCTCCGACTATTTGTTGAATTCACAAGTAAAACAAATTTTGTAGTGCAAAACAAAATAATGAGTGATAGTGTGAAACAGAAAATCAGTTGCTTAGATGTTAGATGAGTGGTGCTCAACTCGACCTCTTGCATGGTAAGTTTGATCGTTATAAAGAAACCCGAACGTAGAAAGACAGGATGTGGTTTTCTCCAATATTTGGGTTTCGGTGGGGGATGTGAGAGAGCGTTAGAGCTCCCTCTCATATCCTGAACTGAAAGTCCTGCATCGGAGAATTTGTCTGGAGGATGGATAGGGATGCCCTCTAGCTACTCAACCTAATCTTGATGTGGAATTGTGGATGGATACCCAAGTAAAACCTCCACCGACACATGACAAATTGCTTACCAAATAAAACTTAGAACTTAAAAAACACATTGCTCTCTACTCACCGGATAAAGACAAATCAGTACTTGCAATTGCTTCGATGCCGCCTAAATTTCTTTATGGGATTTGCCAGATTGTCCTGGGAATTCTTCAACATCGGCTTAAAACAATCTAAACCTCGGTGCCCCATTCGTGGGGAATCAAAGCCATTACCAACTTTCTAATTTATTCTTAAACCAAAGATACGGATCTGAATAATCAATCTTTATTAACACTTGATTATTCAGATGAATACACCAATCATGTTCTTAATTTCAATGACGTGGTCATTGGAATGGGAAACTTTTGTATCAACCTGAATAAAGAATACCATTCGTAATTGCAAATTACCTGCACATGTTACAATTGAGCAACAAATTTTCATCTTTAATTGTCACCAAAAACCCTTGTTTTCACTAACCTGCCGTATTTTGTTGTTGTTGTCCTTGTGGGTGAGTACTGCTTTGCTGGTTGATACCGATGACTGAAGACCTTCCTTTGTCGTTATTCGGGGGTTGTCTGACCATCAGATAAGCAGCGGATGGTACTATGGTAGCACATTTAAAATGAGTCCAAAGATCATGGACAAGATCATTTTTATTATTATTGCATTAGCTAAAATTATAAATATGACAGATAGAGAGAATATATATATTAGCATATACTTAAAACTCCATTTTTTTGTGTGAAGATGATCACTTCATTTAGTATTTGTTTATAACTCTGATATGCATTGCTGATCCTTTCTCTATAGCTTAAGTTTTTGGAGTTCAAACTAGCCCTCTGTAAAAAAATTTCCATTTCAGTCACTAATATACACTATGGCCTTCATAGTTCCAGTCTCTGGTAAAAATTTAGTGAACCGGTTCTTCACGGGTTGCTCATCTTCTTGCCACATTTTTAGAGAGTTGGAGTTAGTAGTTAGATCTAGAGATAACATGTGGGGAAAAGGTATAAACCATATATTATAGGAGGCATAATGCAGCTTTACAGCACATGACTTTAGCACAGTACATTAATCCGTGGATTAGTTCTTAACCAAATCCCATGCATAGTTAAGAAAATAATTTTTTAATAAGTGCAGAAGAATGCTATGCACACTGTTGCATTCTTCAGGATTGAATTCTGAAGCTATCGATCACAGCTCAATAGGGTTTTGCCAATAATTTAGCTAGACTGGAGACTGATTTTTTTAGAATCTTTTTGCCATCACTTGGTGAAGAATCAATCTTTGTAATATCCATTTGACCATATAACATTTCTTTGGAAATGAGTTCTGAACTGGCATGTTTGTCAAATCTGCAATATTGAACTTATATCTCAAGCTTTCTTTCTCTTTATCAAAATTTAAGGCTACAAAATCAAAGAGAGAAGAAGAGCTAAGGCTAAAATCTCACATCATGCGAGTTTCAATATTTTATTTTATTTTAATAGCAGAAGCAATTTCATCTAATAATTAAAGGAGGGAATGAAGAATTCCATTGCAGATGAGGTAAAGCTACCCTCATCTTCCACAAGTACATCATTACAACTCAAAGCAAACCAAGTAACTTAGCGAACGATCACAGAATATAAGTACATAAAAGTAGATTCAACTAGTAAGTCCTTACTTTTCACTTGATGGCCTTTCTCTATCATTGAACCATAATTAATCTTGTCAAACAATTCTCATTGTTTTAATACTTGTTTTGGTGGTTGGAAATTCTTCTGCCGTCAAGATTTTTTTTCTTCTTTTTCGCTGGAGTAAAATGGACAAATTTCCTTTCAAAAAAAAAAGGACAAATTAAGGCCAGAACAAAAAGAAACAGACAGCAATCCAACAGCCCCTGGTCTAAAAAAACCCAATCAGAAGAAAGAAATCCAGTAAATAAATAAAAAACAAAAAAAAAACAAAATGATAAGATATCGACCCATCATTACTCATCAGCATGTAATCATTATAATTATCACTGTTTTTCTTGGTCAGAAAATTCATAGAAATTCATGGGCAAGAGTAAATTATTCAAGTGATAGAACTTAAATTTTTATTCAGAATTTGGTTGGCAAAGTTATGGGGATAGACAATATAATGTTTGTTTTATCATTCCTGTAGATCTGGTATCTCTTCACAGATCAAGTTGTCGATTTCTTTATGCTGCCCATATGATTTCACCTCACGTCAACGACTCTGTAATGTGACAGACACGCTAACCCTACTCATCTTTTGAATAATGATTCTCAGAATCACAAGCAAAATTTTCACACGGGTTAATAATTAGAAAACCAATAATGGATGCTTAAACTACTATAAAAACTGCAGATGGAGAAGCTCATTTAGGCCAACTTGAAAAATAGTAGAGCAGTTTGTGAAACTGAAGGAAAAGGGGGTAAGCTTCTATTTCTCTCTTGTTTCATTAGATTTTGGTGTCAAAATCTGATTTTGTTTCTCCTGTTCAGTTTTCGTAGTACTGGTATTCTGACATTAGTTCTTGTTTTTCAGGATCCTTTGTTCCATAATCTTTATTCATATAATGGACGTATCATCAGCGAAATGGTTTTCGGATTTGGTAATTTTTTCAACATATGGTGCAATAGTTATTCATAGCAATTAAATTGTTCACTCTTTCTTATAGTTTATTTCTGTGTAATACAATTTTTCAGGGAATGGATGATTACAACTTCATTCATGAAGGGTTTACAGCACAGGACATAGCAACTGCCCTTGGGGAAAATTTCAAACAATCCTTCTCCAATGAGAGTTATTCCTCTTACGCAACTTTGACTACCCAAAAATCCCCCAACACCACATTAAGTGGTGGTTCATCTATCAATGAGACTAATTCTCAGACAAGCTTTGAGAGACCAGCCAAACAGGTCAAGACCAACAGCTGGAACTCTGCCATTACAGAACATGTTTCACCAAAGCCTTCTTGCAATTCTTCATCCTCCCACATTCTTTCTTTCGAGAACACGAATTTGAATTCTTCACCACCTTCCAAGCCTCATCAACAGTTCTCTAATGGTTTTGACACTACCCTGAGGCCAAAGGATGAGGCACCATCCGAAATATGTATGCAGTTTGAGAACCAAGGCTATGGGACTAATAAGAGGCCTTACTCAATGACTAGAACTCCTTCTCATGCTCAAGACCACATAATGGCTGAGAGGAAGAGAAGAGAAAAGCTCAGTCAGAGATTCATTGCTCTTTCCGCCATTGTTCCTGGACTAAAAAAGGTACTAGCTAATTATTTTATATTCTATATTGATCACCTGGATGGATAAAATTGCAGGGTTTGGTCTCAAAACTTAAGCTCTTAGAATACAGAAAACAATTGTTTATATTAATTCTTAAAATGAAATAATCATGCTGGATCCAACCTAACACTACTTTTTCCTTCTTTGGCTTTAGATGGACAAAGCTTCTGTTCTTGGAGATGCAATCAAATATGTGAAACAGCTCCAAGAAAGTGTCAAAGTTCTTGAGGAACAAACCAAGAAGAGAACCGTGGAATCCGTGGTGTTTGTGAAGAAGTCTCAGCTGGTCTCTTCTGATGATGACACTTCTTCATGCGATGAGAACTTTGATGGTCGCAGCTCTGATGAATCGCTCCCGCAAATTGAAGCAAGAGTTTCAGAGAAGGATGTATTGATTCGAATTCACTGCGAGAACCAGAAAGGATATGTGGTGAAAATTCTAAGCGAAATAGAAAAGTTTCAACTATCTGTGGTTAATAGCAGTGTCTTGCCATTTGGAAAGTCCACTCTAGACATAACCATCATTGCTCAGGTACGTAATTTCACTTGTACTATTTTAGCCAGTCTGGCCATGACCAGTAACTAATATCCTCAATCAGTGGTTTAGTAAAACTTACGTTTACCATTTTCTTGCAGATGGATGATGAATGCAACATGACGCTAACGGATCTTGCCAAAAGCTTGAGAGTGGCTCTATTGAAGTTCATGTAACATGCCATGGGGCATGTTCATATATTCTGAGGATTCTATATCGTCAACCTGTACATGATCTGATAGCTTGCAATCAATCATTAGTTCTCAAATTAGCTGCAGTCTCTCTTTTTTTGGACCTCTGGAGACAAGTCTAGTATGCCTGTGAATCTCTCCCTCCATTTTTCAGACCAATATCCACCATTTGGGTCCATTGCCAAAGCTTGTTTTTGCCATGAGGCGGTTTCTACATGTATTTGCTGGAGGGTTTTTGTACTTATTTTTGCGTGGTGCACTTTCTGCTGCCGTGTTGACTTACCCACCAGCTGTGACAAGGAACCCCAGGGCCGGAAGATTTGTTTGCTTCTTTTTTTATGAGGTTTGATTTTTCATTTTGGTAATGAATACCTCTTTCCTCTTATCTTTTCTGGTTTTGTAAAGGAATCCAAAACATGGTCTAATTTCTTCTTGGGGGAGAAACAAATTACAGCATTTTTAGAGGTTGATTCGACACTTTTTTATGTTGTTGGCCTGATCAGTGTGTACTTATCAGTCAGGCTCCTGTATTAATTCTTCCTTCAATTTAAGCTGCTTTTTCTTTTTTAAGGCAATCTTCAGAATTTCATTTCCCTATCCTAAATCACTGCACATTTCGCTCCTTAATTGTCAATCAAAGGTTAATAGAACCAGAACCTCAATTTGCGGTCGATAACTATTCCACATGGTAGAAAAAATTTGGACAAGACTAACCAAAGTTTTCGCACATTTTAATGACCAGATGTGCGCAACAAATACTTCCGACGCTTGAACGAGCATTCGATTTTTTTCCTTGACATTAAAACCCTACTCCAGAAACCAGTACTATTTTTATAAACAAAAGTAATGTCAATTGTATTCATAATAAGAGAGACTACATATAATAATGGATTAATTTCAGTTTACCCCCCTGAGGTTTGGGAGCGTCATCATTTCACTCCATTTACTTTCAATTTTGAATTTTTACCCTCTAAACTTTTCAATTTCAATCAGCTGTGTCCAATTTCTATTATTCCATCCAAATTGGACGTTAAGTTTGACCCTTGAGGGCTAAAATGGTCATTTCAACATTAAAAAAAAAATTCTTTCTGTTTTTTAGTTTTTTTTCCCTCATGTTTCTTCGTTTTTTTTTTTTTTTTTTTTAAATTTTGTCTTCAACTTATGCACCACAAATTATAATAGGTTTATAAAAACAAAACAAAAAACTCTAGATGGTTGAAAGCTGCTCAATGGTCTACGATATTTGTGACATATCTCCGATAAAGTGAAGAATTTAGGATATATCCCCAATAAAGTGAAGAAATATCTGTAAAAAATAATTTCTTATCTGTAAAAAATGATTTTACACAGATATTTCTTCACTTTATTAGGGATATACAGATATTTACAGATAAAGTATAAAATCATTTTTTACAGATATTTCTTCACTTTATCGGAGATATATCACAAATATCGTAGACCAGCGAGCGGCTTTCAACCACCGAGAGTATTTTTTTTGTTTTTATAAACCTATTATAACTTGTGGTGTATAGGTTGAAGACAAAATTTAAAAATTAAAAAAAAAAACCCGAAGAAACAGAAAAAAAACTAAAAAACATAAAGAAAAAAAATTATTTTTTATGTTGAAATGACCATTTTAGCCCTCAAGGGTCAAACTTAACGTCCAATTTGAACGGAATAGTAGAAATTGGACACGGCTGATTGAAATTGCAAAGTTTAGGGGGTAAAAATTCAAAATTGAAAGTATAGGGGTTGAAATGATGACACTCTCAAACCTCAGGGGGGTAAACTGAAATTAATCCTATAATAATTCACTCTCATTTTTTTTTTAAACACCCTCCTCTCATATTGTTCGTGGTATCCTAAAGGCATCCTAAGCCCAAATCGGACGGTCAATAGGACATTGCAGCCCCTCTCCTAGCCACGTTTATAATTCAATAAATAACATAAAACCAACTTAGCGTTTGAACGCAGGACATGGGGTTTCCACATTTTGAATTTTCCCGAACCCAATGCATCCACTGAACCACTTGACATGGTTAATAATTCACTCTCATTAGAATAAAAGCAACTACAATAGTAATATTACCTTCTACTACTGGTCATATATAGATGGGAAGTAGATGGTCTTGAAAAGTAGTTTTTTATTTTATTTTTTTGTTCAAAGGTAAACTCAAGACCTCAGACTTCCTAGTTCCTACAACGCCTCTAGAAAGAAGCTTTTCAGTCAAATTTGGGCTCAAAGAGCTAGTGCACTAACCCAAACATAGATATATTCTAATCCGAAGCCGAATACAACAACAGCAAAACCATAAAACCGTCAGGCGCAATTTACCCGGTAAGCCCAGGCAACAAACCGCGCTTAAAATTCAACTAAATGTGTCAAGTTTGTTTAGCAGTCAATATTTCTGTAATTATTTGGTGCGTTTCATTATGAGCCATGTTTCCTTTGAATTGTAAAATGACCCTCGGTAATATGTTGAGGTTCAACCTTATATGGTTCATGACATGATCTACACAACCAGGGAGTTGGATAATGTAAGCTCCTCTTCAACTTTAATTGGTTCCATTGTTATTGACTTCGATCTTAACTCATAGGTGTTATAATATTTCTCTCACTAAATGTAGCAAGAGAGGGAAAGCCTTGTTTATGAAATATGAGAGCTTTTTAACTCTAGTAAGATAGTCCATTTACAGGAACATGCATACACCTCATACCATGTGCTCGCTTTGGTTGACCTTGTCTAGCTCAAAATTTAACAGTCGATCGGCAACTCGATCATTGGTTAAGAAAAAAAGAAAAAGAAAAAGTGCGACTATTTACACCTTGATTCCTAAGACACACTACACCCCATTATTGATTTTATTCCAACATATTTCTATTCTGGCCTCTTCTCTTCCCTCTATACACAAACAAGCACATCCAACCGGTCTAATGACTTCCGGTCATTCCTATTTCCTCCTTGACAAAAGCTTTAATTTCAGGTAAAATGGGATTCTGACTAGTTGTTGAGGGACACTAAATAGCAATATCCCAGAGAACAATGAATAAACTAATTAAGAACTAAGCTGCACGCTGATCTTGGACATTCACAATTTAGAAATTAATTAGTACACTATTTGTTCCCTTTTTTGGTTTTAATGGACCCGAGGATATCTGGATATGTACTGTTTGAATCGAAATCAGGTCCCTGTGAGTGTGTTAAGTCGAACTAAATATGATGGATCAGAGTTAATGTTGCTGGAAGGCTTCTGCATGCTGGTGTTGTCATAACCACAATGGAAATGTTATTTTTGCAGGTTCGATATGCTGAATAAGACTCATGTCTGATTTTACCATGTTAGCCGTTTGCGGACGTACGCTCTAACTCGACCATTAGAAGAGGTCGAAAAGAAACCTCTACGTACGATTCCACTGCTAGCTGATTCATGACCAAACTCAAGAAGTTTATTAGAACTAATTGATGATATCCTTATCACATGTATCTGTATCTTGTTCATTCAATTAGTAACTTACTGCTTCAATTCCATAAGAAATCATCATGCTTTGTAATCACTGCACCGTCACTGGCTAGAGCTGTTGTCCCATCAACGTTCAACTTCCTTAATTGGAAGCCTAGAAGTTAAACCAATGTAATATTTTAAATCAGTTTGCACGAAATATATTCATGCTGAAAAAACCCATGTGAGAAAACAAACCAGCGTTAAAGCAATTAAAAAAAAATCATTATTAATCAATCAGATCCACGTAGTGTTGACATATATTTGGTGTACATCTCCAAGGCCTAGCCTCTGTGTGTGTGTGTGTCTATATATAAATTTATAGATGTACGTGTATATTTGTATGTATATGAAGCTGGTGTTTACCTTTTCCTATGAAACAGACTGATTGGTCGTGATACACACTATGATCATTAACAATCGAAGAAAAGCTTTGCTGAAAATGAAGGAAGTTGAAGACTTTAGATATATGTACCTTATTAATTTGGAGACAAAAGAAAAGAGTGTTTATAAATGAGAGAAAACAATTCTAAACTTGACTTACACAGACATTTCTAGCTATATAAGCATTTCTTTTGCTCTTTGGTTTTGCATTCGTTTTCTACTTGACGCCGAATGCAAGAAGCTTCTTCAATTCATTTCCTCAAGCTACTTAAAAATCATCAGGACTGGACCTCCCAATAATTTTACCAACCCTAGCCTTCTTCTTTTTAATATATCGATCATTAACCATGCATGTATTTCAAAGTTAGAACTTATCATGTCAAAACATGTAAATTTAATCAAATCAAGTTGATCAATCAAAACCTCAACTTCACTGGATGACAGATGAATGCAACAAAGTAGAAGAAGTTATATATAATATATACACATGCATATAGGGTAATGATAATTAGCAAAGTTATCACAAATTATTGTGATTAGGTGGTTGATGGATCGATCGATCCCGATTAACAGCTTAAACTTGAGTTAATTAATGATAACACGTTTATCATGTGACTGAAGCCGGCTTTTTCCATGACCAGTTCTTTGACAAATACACATCTGGAAGCCTTTTAAGATTTTCAAATCTAAAACTATATATATATATATATATAGAACTTTGCTCAGGTGCGGGTATCCGCACCGAAGCAAAAAGGTACGGATTTGCCATTTTTTCCCACTTTCCGATCATATTTTCACATCTTAACCGTTAAATTTTTAGTTCCTAATGTATAGATCATCTCTACAAAATTTCAGCCAATTTGGTAATCGTTAAGGTATCCAAAACTGCAATTTACACGGACGGACCGAATCTGTCGAACCAGAACCGTTCATATTTATAATGGTAAATTGCAGTTTTGGATGCCTTAACGATCACCAAATTGATTGAAATTTTGCAGAGATGATCTATACATTAGGAACTAAAAACTGAACGGCTAAGATGTGAAAATATGATCGGAAAGTGGAGAAAAACTGGAAATCCGCACAGAAGCAAAAAGTGCGGACGTCCGCACCCAAGAAGGGCTATATATATATATATATATATATATATATATATATATATATATATTTCCAGTTTTGTATAGATCTAAGTTTATAAATTGTTCTTAGTCCATCTCCTTCCGTAAACTGTATTCCTTTCATCATCATTTCTGACTTGGATTACTGAAGACAAAATTGCTAGATTATCAAAAAACTAACAGTTTTGTCTTTAGTGCTGCTGCGTATTATTGAATTAGAATATGTTGCAGCTTTTAGCCATTTACAAGGACAAGGTTGATTAAAGTATAGGCAAAAGTGTGATCATTGAGCCATAAAGAAGCATATATAGCAATTAAATCTCCGAAATCCTTCAATTAGTCAATTGCTGGTTTTCAACTGCTAGAGCCAGCTAGCTGACAAAGGAAGACAACAGTGCTACATAAAGTGAAGGTAAACGAATGAAGAAAGAGAACAAGTAAAGATAGCTGTAGTTTGCTGCGTCAGTTTAACACCCAAGAAATGTGGCTATATATTATTGTATATGTACGTATTCCCTAGCTAAGAATGAATTACAATCATACAGCAAACTACACCAATTAAATTGAGTGACGAGTGGTGGGTCTCTGGAAGTAACATTCATTTCTTCTATGCAAAAGGTAACGCCTTGAGTAATTCTATAATAACGAGCTAAAATTGCATAATCCATTGTAATGAAAATGGATTTAGGAATTTTTGGAAAAAAAAAAAAAAAAACTTGACTTGTGTTTTTCTATATCAAAAAATTTACTTGGAATTAAACAAGCATGAAAGGTTTATAGTTTCAATTGTAGGCTTAAAAGGAACCCTTCTTTTTAATAGTTTCATGATATTCTTCGATCTCTTGCACAGGCCGTTGACGGCTTGACGCCTAAAATTGGTTCCATATAGCCGAGAAATCTTTTTAGCTAGTGAAATTGGTTCGTCCTTGCCCTAAAGACTTACACGTGCTAGTGTTAGTTGATGCATGCTTAGAGCAAGTCCAGCGGTCTTGCTTTGCCCGAGCTCCAGCAAGGAAAAGTGATGTGGTGACCGGCCACAAGGAATTTTGGCCTTCCACCGGTCTTGCTTTACCCAGCCAATTGTTGGCTCTTCTTGACTTAGGCAAAAAAAAAAAAGGCAACAGCTTGACTAAAAGCTTGACCCAGCATGCCCGGCTGCCACCTCAGGAAAGCATGCAAGTCGGCTGACATCAGCGACAGAAAAGCAGAGAGAGACGAGGAGGGCTTTGCGCGTGGAGGAGACGCACGAATGAGAGAGCAGCAGCCGCATTTGCTGACCGGCTGTGTTGGAAAGTTTGTCGCCTAGCGGCTGTGTTGGAAGCTGCAGAGAGGACGCGTGGCAGAAGTCGTGGGGTGAACAGTAAAGATGAAAGCAACGGTCAATTAATCCCAGCCTTGGTTTCAATTAAGAAGAGAATCCCAATTAAACAGTGAAAATGATGAACAGTCTTGACCGGTCAAGAAAAAAAACGGGTGGAAACCCATGTCCAGTGGCAGTGAATAGTAACTTGATTGGTCGAATTCTTGACTTCTCGACTTTGTCTTTTCTTGACTACGGGTGAACTTGCTCTTAACCAAAACAAAGAAGTACGAAAATGCAAGATACGAGGTTAATTTAATATATACTATTTTTCGATTGGAGAGTCATTTCTACTACATCGAGGTTTGAGTAGTTCGATCTTGTCGAGTAAGAAACAGGAATCTCACTCCTGTATGTATCAAAGAAGATAAGAGATAAATTCTTGCATAATTCTCATTTTGATGAGTCTCCTCAATTTCTATGCTTAAATTGGATTTTTTATTTAGCTCTCCTCAATGTCTATAAGGTTAATTCCCACAATAGCACACTTCCTGAATGACCGCTAAGATTTCATTCTAAGTAAGATAACAGAATTTTAAATAGACCCAACAAGAATGAACTCACACATGGGTAAACTGTTCAATTTTGGGAAGAATTCTTTGATTTTTACTGACCGCACTTGAAGGAAAACGCAAAAGCAACCGTCTCAAGCTCATGATCCATAGAGTACCTGTGGAATGAGTAAGCTCCCGTGTGATTATTGGAATAACATGGTTAAAAAAATATAGTATGCTATAAATCCCATATGTTGTTTTGTTTTCTGAGGCTTGATTAAGGCTTAGACGTGCATGGTTTGCTTCAAGTATTCGCCTCAATCGTTTGTTAAATACAGCCATGATGCCAGAATAAATTGGAATCAACGAAGAAACCCACATGCATGAAGTCATTGATTGCCTAAATCGATAAGTAGGTTAATAATACATATCATGCTCTTTAATTAAAGAAATATACAAGAAGATTATTGGATAGATAATACATAGCGCAAGATCAAATCGATGCTTATTTATTTAATCAGATTTCCTGAGTTTTAATTAAATCTGATGTATCTTTGAATACAGATCTCTTGCACCTTGAATATCTAGTTGTTTTTCCCCACCATTGCCTATTGTATTGATCAGGGAGACCACCATTGTATATAAACCCGAACGTACCTTGTTTGTTTTAATTAATTATTGCGCACTTGTATTTATTTACCAACTTTTTGTTGTGCTAATTGATTGTGCCCTAATTACTCTAATTACGTGTGCCTGATGTGATTGGTTGTCATCATAATCGAGGAAGACTGCTGCAGGAGGATATCTACGTGTATAGGATTTAGAGCCCAGTTTCACGCCGCTAAAAGCTACCGAAGTGCCCTCGCCTAGCTCAGCTGTGTGTATACCTTCAAATGGAAGTTCTTAATTCTGTTTAGTTCTCATGTGCGTAAATATTAGGGTTTTAAAATGATAAATTTAACGCGGGTTCGTGAGCTTAAATGCAGCCATTCCGATGACACGTTCTCGATCTATATAAATATAAATATATATATATATATATATTTTTTTTTTAATAACAGCATTGATCATATCCGACTCAATCCATCAAGTTTGATCAGAATTGGTTATCTTTCTGCTGTGACAATTAAGCGCTATTGTTGGTCTGTTGGATCAGAACTACCTGCGGGCTGCGGTTTGTAAGGACCTTGAGTTTTGCAGTACTTTTGTTTCATATATCGATAAAGAAGAAAGAAACATTTATACGTATATTCATGATTCATGAATCATGAACATGCATGATTCAATTTTTGTTCAACTCTTGGAATTCCATATAACTACTCTAATAAGCTTAGATTTGAACGAAAATCTCAGGCCCAAATAAGACAAATAGGCAAATTAAAATTACATAGGAACAATTATTTTTGGTAGCCATACATAGGACCTTACCACAAAGTGTTTCAAAAAGGTAATTCATACATACATAAAATTACATTTCATAACTCCAGCAAAACTGTTAAACCATAATATAAAGCACATATCGATAAAAATAAAATAAAAAATTCAACTTTGATTGTTATTAATTAATCTTTCTTTCTACTATGTTCGAAAAAGTGAGACGTTATGTGTATTTTTTGTTTTTAATATACTGTTGTTTTCCAATCACAAATATGGAAAGAATGCTCTTTGACAATTGATATGTGTGAAAAAAAATTATTAATATACATTTACCATTATTTTTAGTTTGAGGGCAGTTTTCAAATTAACTTGTGGGTGTGCCAAGCCTTAACCATAAACTCTGTTCGCAAGTTGGATATAAGACCATCAATACATGTATATATATTCTTAGTTTCTTACTATATTAAAGAACTATTATACCTCACATTTTCTCACGATCCTTCAATATTATTCTTTTGCAATGTAATTTTTTTTTTTTTTACTAAACTTTTGCAATGTAATTTACACCGAGTACGTGCATTGTTCTTTCTTTTCTTTTGACGGTTCAGGGATATTTCAGACACTTGTAAAAGAACATGATCACTAACTAATAACTAGTTTATATTTGTTTGATGTGTTTGGTAGAGTTCAGTGCCTACAGCTTTTTTTGGCTCCAGATAATATTGGATAGTTGGAGTTTAATGTAGTTGTTCATCATGCTGCCATGTCATTATCTTGGCATGATATCGTTGAAGATGAGCAAGTTGTGGAACGATCAACGCCCAAATTTCCAGTGAAAGCTTTGCTATGGTGGGGTGGAATTTGAGATATACTTTGTTGCTCCCTATACGAGAAGGGTAAGGAAGTATTAAATGACGATTGTTTTAGTGAGTTTCGTCTGCAAGCTCTGAAGAAGAAATTGAAAGGGACAATGAAGTAATGAACCACAAAGTTAAGTCTCACCGTCTTAGCATGGGCGGTCATGGGTCTTGTGATGACTACAATATTGAAGCAAAATTTTGATCTAGCTGCCTTTAGAGCAAGTCCACCAAGTTTCCTTATGTCTGGACTCCACGTCAAATGGTGACCCAAGTCACTAAAATATCACTATTGTTCCTTCCACCGGGCTTGGGGCAAGAGAATAGTAAGTGACCCAGGACAGCAGTTCGGCCAAGATGGCGACCTAGCCCGTGACCCAGGCCTCCACCATGGCCCAAAAAGAAGAGAAGATGAAAGACGTGTCGTAAGCAAGAAGTGAGCTGCAGTCGCTTGTCGTGTAGCGGAGACAAGGCTGCAGGCGCGTGGAAGGTGAGATTTTGTCAGCTAGTGGTAGGTGGGTCGCTCATGTGGCAAGTAGTCGTTGGCTGTTTTGAAATTTGAAGGCAACAGTACACAGATCTGGACCGTTGGTTCTGATTGTTAAAGGGATCGGATGGTTTATAATTAAGGAGCATATACCAGGTTTAGGAAGGTGAAAAAAAAAATATATATATATATATATATATATATTAACGGTTACATTCACAACGGTAAGAAAAAAATTGTATACAAAATTTCCTATAAATACATCACCTCATATTTTACCTCTCACACCAAAAAAAATCATCTTTCTTACTTCCTCAAAAAATTTTGTTCCTCCTCCTCATAGCTTTCATCTTCCAAAATTTTTTTATTCCAATATGAACGTACAACCAGTAGTAGATCCAAGTATTGACTGGACACATTGGCAGCCTATCGAAGACATTCAATTGTGAAAGTCTTGGAAATATGTTAGCCAAAATTTGGCTAAGGGTACAGAGTGAAGAAAAGATGATCTTTGGATAGACGTTCGCAAACACTATGCCGAACATTGGAATTGATATGTCCGATGACTCCGATCATTGCAAGCTTTTCAAGGGAGGTGGAAAAATTTGAAAATCAAACTTTATTCTTGGCATTGGTCGTTAAGGCAAGTGAAAAATTGGTACAGGAGTGGTACGAATATGATTGATGAGGTATGAATTTGTAGTATAACATGAATATTAATTTTTATGGTTCTTTTAGTTTATATTAAAATTTAATTACTTGATATATTTTACTTTAAATTATTAGTTGATGTATTTTGTTGATAATTATACTTTAAAATATTAGTTGATATATTAAAATTTAGTTGATAACTATACTTCAAATTAGTAGTTGATAATCATACTTTATACTTAAAATTATTAGTTGATACATTATACTCACCTTATACTTCAAGTTACTAGGTGATGTATTAAAATTTAATTAGTTGCTACATTGTACCTCATTTATATTTGTACTAATAGATTTTTTTTTTTTTAAATTAACATAGCAACTTCAAGCACAAGATTTGCTAAGAGCTGCGGTGACCAAATCGAAAGGAAGGCCAAAAATACATGATTTCAATAGTTTAGAATGTTAAGAGATTGTGTTAGGCTTTCAACAATTTAGTGATATTCCAAGCCATACCTCTTCAATTGGAGGAACCTCAAGCGGAGAAAGTGAACTGATGCACACACAACAATTCGTTCCTGATTCTCATGTCAACTTGAATATAGATGCAAATGAGGTAAATACCGATATAAATCCCAATTGTTTGGTGAGGCCTCAAGGAAATAAGGTTGCCAAAGAAGCTATCCATAAAGGAAAGAAGGCATCTAATGATTCCAATCCGCTAACATCCGCTGTGGAGACTATAGCAATCAACCAAACATCAATGCTGTCGGCCAAAGAGAAACGCGATGAGGAATACGCTCGACATCTCCATGGCCAACAACAACGAGTATATACGCTTGTAAATAGATATGCGAAACAAGGCATTCGAAATTCAAGAGAGGGAAGAGCAAATTATGGAGATGGACACAAGTAAGATGACAAACCAAAAAGAAATATTGGCAAAGAAAGTTTAAAAAAAAAAAAAAAGATTAAATACTTGTTACTCCTCAAACTTTTCCCTGAAAAACAGTTTAGTCCCTCGCCTTTGAAATTAAACTGGATAGTCCTTATTCTTTCTAATTCTCGCACAACAGGTCCACGACAAGCCCAAAATGATTATTATACCCTCGCTTCCTCTTTTTATTATTTTTCTCTATTTTTTTTAATTTTTCTCTCCTTTTTTTCCTTTTTTTATTTTATTTTCTCTGGCTCTCTCTCTCTCTCTCAGATCGATTCTTGTTCTCCTTTTGAATTCACCAATCGCACCATCGAACTGGAATGGCTTGAAACCATGGATTCGGTGGTCTAGTCTCCATTGCCTCCTACGTCGGACCTCTCATCGTCAAT